>NC_074723.1:16987500-17320000 GCF_947242115.1 Biomphalaria glabrata | reverse complement strand
GGGCAGGGTTCAAGCCACAGACCATCAAGATGACAGTCCAGAGCGCATACCGCACGACTAGGTAGCCATCCATTGCCCAACAAAACGACTTATACAAACTTTTTAGCTTATTTTTTTAAAAACCTCTATTTTTTTAGAAATAAAGTCTAGTCTGATTAACGATTACGATTGATTTTGGTTTCTAGAACTATCTATTGTAGTTAATTACGTAGTTTGGTGTCATAAATAATAAGTTTGTCTTTACATATACACAGTTCAATCAATTAAAAAAGGTTAGTTTCAAGCATAATGGTTAAGCGCTTGGCTTCCGAACATGTGGTCTTAGGTTCGAAACGGTGAAGACTTGAATTGTGAATTTCGAAATTTTTAGGGCGCCCCTGAGTCCACCCAACTCAAATGGATTCATGACGTTAGCTGGGTAAAGTAAACGTGGTTGGTCGTTATGCTGACCACATGACATCCTGCTCTAAAAACGTTGGCCGAAGAGTTGATATGACGTTAACATCACCTGCCCTATAGACTACATGGCCTGAAAGGGAAACTTTACTTTGGTTTCATGCATAGACCTAACTCTGTCTACGTTTCACGTAGTCATAGATACCTTTGCTTCACCCGGGAATTAGAGCAATGTCTAATATGTTATACTTTTTGTAATTTAAATATTGTTGTGCTTGTAACGGTCCCTGTAGTGGTAAAGACGCTATTAAATTTTGTGTAGTGTATCTGTCCGTCTGTTAAGTTTAGATTAAAAAAAAAAACTAGAGCCATTGAAAATTACATTTTCCTATTATTATAAAACTTGTAAAGTTAAGACCAAGAGATTAGAGACAGGGTTACTGCAGCGATTGGACCCATGATGAATCTGCTAACTATCGTAAACAAAACGCAAGCTAAAAATCTATGGCCATATTACAAGATCCTCAGGGCTCGCTAAGACCTTCCTTCAGGGAACAGTAGCAGGGAAAAGAAGAAGAGGCAGACAAAGAAAGCGATGGGAGGACAACATAAAAGAATGGACGGGCCTGCCATTGAAAGAGGTTCTAAGTCAAAGGACAGAGAGGAATGGAGAAGGACGGTCGACGAATCTTGCATGGTGCCCCAACGGTCCAGCAGACTAAGGGATAGGTAAAGGTTAAAGGTAAAGTTAAGGTGCACCAGTTACATTGTTTTTGAAGTAAACGTTTTATATTTTAAACTAATTATCCAAGTCAACTATTCATAAAATATTCACCACTTTTAAAACAATATATAAATTTCAAAGCGCTTATATTAACAAGATCAGACAGTTTTACACAAATCGGCCGTAACCAAAACTTACGATAGTATTTTTTATTTGTCAAATTAAAAAAAAAAAAATATATATTACTTAATTGCGTGTCATATTTTAATTTAGAAAAACTAAAAAAAAACGAACATTATATGTATCTATATATTTTTTTCAAAGAGGGTTGGTGGTACAATGACGTAGAGATTATGGAATATTTGTTAGAACCAAAATTTTTTAGAATTTTTATATACATAAAAAAGAATATGTCATGTACATTTCTTATATACTCACATTCTGATCTATGAAGTTATAGTTAAAGCAAAATATAAAAATTCTTTAGAAAAAAAAAATAAAAAAATAACAAACAAAGCTTATCTAAAGGGGGAAGAACTCCGTCCTTAAAACTATATCTGCTAATAATATACACGTTATTTCCCTTTAAGTTATATAATTAATTACCAATAATTTATTGACTTATTTAGTATTTTTGTTTATTGATTAATGATTTGTTACATAGGCCTACAATAAATAATTGTTTAAAGTATCAACTTGATCCGAGAATGGGTGTGGGAGAGATAACGTGTACACACTTTTTACCAGACAGACAAATATATATAGACTATGCTGAAAACAAAACAAAACAACTTTTTGAGTTAGTGTTGGCATACATTTTTTTTTTTTCATGTCAGACCTAACTGTAAATAGATGTATGAGTATTTTAGTCAATGCATTCGTGACGAATGGACATCATTCATGAAAATAGTGGTTAAGACAACGTTAATTGATAAATAATATGTAAAGTTTTCTTTATATTTAAATAATATACATACAGTCTTTGATGTACTATTAACACTAATATTAAACTATTTTATTCTATTTTAGCTCTATTTCAATTCTTAACGTCTAATTCTCCACCCTAAGAAATCCAAGTGGTAAAGGTCGAACTTTTGATTGATTCATGTTTTGTTTGTTGCAATGAATAATCGTGTGGGGGCGCGGTGATGGAGTGGTTAAGCGCTTGGCTTCCTAACTGGGGGTGCTGGGTTTCTATCTCGGTGAAAACTTGGAGTTTGAATTTCATGATTTTTAGGGCTCTCCTAAGCCTAACTAACGGGCACATGACTTTAGAAAAGGCGTTTGGTCGTTGTGCTGGCCACATGACACCCTGCACGTTAACTGTTGGCTAAAGAAAGAAATAACCTTAACATCATCTGCCTTATAGATCGCATGGTCTGAAAGTGGAACTAATGAATGAATGTACAAAGTTTCAACTTGATCCGAGGATGGGAACTGTGAGAAATAAAGTGTACACAATTTGACACAGACAGAGCAAGTTGATATAAGCTTTGTAATATGTAGAGATGAAACGACATAAGTTCTTAAAGGAAATACAAATTACACATGCCGATTAGAGTTAGGGCTGGGAGAATGTCAAACTGATGTCAAACATAAACGTTTCAGGGGACAACAAGATAAGAGACGCCTTTGATCCTAGATGTAATATTTTAAATAAGTATTACAACCATACAACCATTGAAAAGGCGTGGCGGCTTGGAACCGATGGGCATCGGCTTCGAATCCCTTTGAAAACTGAGATTCTAGATTTTTAGGATGACCTTGTATCAAACTGGTACTTGACTTACGCTGCGGAAGTAAAGGCGGTTGGTCGTTTTTCTGACCTTACTACGCCAAGGTGAACTGTCGACCATAGAAACAGATGATCTTTTTATACCATCTGACCCTATGATCTGCAAGTCTGAAAGGGGTGTATAGAACCTTTGAATATATACATTTGATTTGGCCACTGCTTAAAATTAATTCAGAAAGAATCATCTTCTAGTTTTCAGATATCACATTGTACAAATCTCACAATGATTACTTATGAGTCTCTTGCTAAAATAAGATTTAAGATTTTTAAAGCAATTATACAATATGAACTCTACTGTTATCTGAAGGAATCTTATCATTCATCAAAGGGTATGCTACATAAACTTTGTAAGTGTGAGCCAAGATATAATATATAGGTCACATCTAGTCTCATCTTTTATCCTCGGGGGCAAAGAAAATGTCTTTTTTTTTAAAGTGTTTCCATTTTTCTAAATACTTTCTGGAAAATAAATGTGTCCATGGAAGATGAGAAATGTTAAAGACAATATCAATTAAAACAGCTACAGTTAGTCTCTGCTCATCTTATCAACAATCAAAACTTCAACAACAACCTCAGTAAAATAAATCGTACTTTCTAGTACTTCAAAGTACCAGATCCCACGACCACAAGTTCTCTCTCTCTCTCTCTCTGCCTGATCACTTCTTAAGCAATGGCCTGGCTCACGTCTCGCAGGCGACGGACAGCTAATTGGAAGATGAAGCAGGGTCTAAAGACATTAATTCTGGATTAAGTCAGCGCGCGTCCACCGGGTTGTAGACTAACGAACGTGGCTTATGGATTTTTAAGAGAGTCTGACGTCACGAGGAGAGAAGATAGTGTCCAATGGATTAAGTACACTTAGTGTGAGAATGTAAGAGACTGCTTTAGCTGCTAGTGTATTCCAAAATTAGTCTGTCTAGTATTGGTACCGGTGTATTGAAACGTCAGCCTGTCTTGTCTCGGCATCAGTGTATACACAGGGAACACTGTCCAGTCAGGGGCGTATCTGATACAAGAACTAGATGAAGAAGAGTTTCGATGTAACGGAAAAATTTTTAAAATGGTTTTATCTTTTTTACTCGCTCATAGGAAATCGTCAGTTTTTTTAGTACAAATTTTATAAGTTTCACATGAGATGACTGAGGAGGGGGATATTCTACTTAACAATCTTTAAAATGGATATCCATCAGCTGAATTCAGAATTACAGTTTGAAATATTTGTATATTTTTAATTTAAAATGTTTCAGAAACATGAAATAAACAAAACCCTTCAAAATTGAAGTATAAAACAATATTTCCTCAGCTTTTGACTCCAATTTAATCTCACCCGCTATCTTCGTGCAAAACCTTCATTCCCAAGTTAACGCTTATAAGCTTAAACACAGTGAAGTCTATCAGAGATGTTCATTAATGGCGGAAAAAAAAGGATCAATTCAAACGTTTGAATGTATCCGGTGCGCAGGATGATAGTAGTTTGATTTGTTCTGCTCATTTGTATAAGTTTTGTGATATCTTTGCACTTTTTAGCTTTGCGGAATAAATTATTCTTAGATCTTCCGTTTGTAGATTGTATTTTATTGGCAATATAAAAGTTCAATTTAGCGTCCTTGACAATGACTTGCTTATAGTAAACAAATCCATACTAGCCCAATTCAAATCCTTCCATTCAAATGATAACACTAAGCCTCTGACAACACCTCAGATTAGCTTACCTTCATGCATTTGAAAGCTTAAATATAAAGTAATCATTACATAAGATATTCATTTATTTAAAGCCTGAGGATCTGGAGGACTTTAAATTTTGTGGTAAAAACATGCGGTTCTGTTTCTTCCTATTATTCATAAACCATCTGATGAAAGTTTGGAATCTGTAATCCCCTTCAGTGTCTAAGCCTCATATGGTCTAACATAGCACTTTTTAAACAGTTCTCTTTATCAACTCTGATATTTGTCTTTTTTTTTTGGTGAGCATGTCATCTTCACTTATTAACATTGTTATTATGTCAAACTGTGCGCCTTTATGTGATCTCATTACTTCTTTTTATACAACTTTCTTTGCATTATCTTATTTCAATATACCAATGTTTCCCAAACTGTGTTCCGCGGAACCCTATAGTTCCACAAGGCTTGACAGATGTTAAATGAGCTACTTGAACATTTAACTAGTAAACCACCACGTGAATCAATCTCAATTAAAAAAAAAAACAAAGTGTTCCGGTAAATTCTCAGAATGTGCGAAATGTTCCGTTAATGAAAAAGTTTGGGAAACATTGCACTATACAAAGCTTTCTGCTGAAAACAAAGGGACATAAAAAAGAACGCAACATGGACATTAAAAAACATGCACGAAGAACAAAGACATGGAGATCAAGATTTTGACATGTCACGCGATAGAATGCCCCAGAAAGCTGTCAGCTAATAGCGGACTACAGCGGGCTCTCATCTTCCTTTCAGACTGGCTTTGAGAAACGCTGACAAGAATTTCACTCAAACTGATCTCCGGCCTGAAATAATTAGCTCTTACATGGATACACACACACACAGACACACACTCATGATGCAAGGAGGGATCATGAAGTGCGAGTTTATGGAGGTAAGAGCGGAGCTAAGGGGGGAACCTGTCTGAGCAGTCACTCGACTTGTATGGTAGCTATGAAGCACTACGCCGAACGGCTAAGTTTCTTGCCAGAGCACTACGGGAGGACTAGTCCTTCCTGCTCTGATTTTTCAATAGGAGTTTATCTCAGGAGGTAAGACGAACTGGTCTAATGGTTAGTGTGTAAGGTCGTTAACACAACCATCAAAGGTTCGAATCTTAGCGGTTGTTATACTTGGGTTCGGTTCCTCATTGTCAGGTCTTGGGTTCGACTCCACCACACAATTGTGGACCAACGTACACCCAGTCTAGTCCTTTCTCTGGATTCACCAGTTTCTCCTGCCAGTCTGTGACCCCCACCCCCGCCGTACACAACTCTCAAAAGTCAAGGGGGACAACCTTACAAAATTATTTAAAATAACATAACCAGAAAAGCATAAGAGTCAGGGGCGAACTAGGTGTTAAAATCGGCCCGGGCATTTCTATTCCATCCGGCCCATAACTTGTATATCATATGATGGGCCTCTAATTCTAGATCTACCTGTACTAAAAGTTACTTTGATATTGTAATTATAACTGTACACAAGCATACAGTGGAGGCCACGTTCTTATTAGAAATATAGGTCTTATGTTGCTTTTTTAATCGTCAAGTGTGTAGGCTCTAAAAGGGTGAAGTTTATTATTATTGACGTTTACGAATGTAGGCCTAGGCCATTATATTATTTTGGAAAATGTGTTAGATTAAATAAGTATTACACTGAAGAGTCAGCCAAATTTTTTTTTTTCACACTTCACTCAGAGGACCCCTTTTATAAGAGAATATTTTAAAACCGTTAACAAATTTAATACTTGTAATAGTGGCATCCATGCGGCCCTTTCGGTGGCTCTGGCAGCCCATTGGTTACCGGCCCACCGGACATTTGCCCAAATGCCCATATATATATATATATATATATAAACAATCAATAAATAAAACATTTACTAAACTGACTAACTAATTTAGAAACAAATGTAATTATTTCTTTAATCAAAATATATTATTTCCATGCTCATTGATGCAGTAATAACAAAATTATATAAAAAAATATAATTCCAATAAAACTTCATCTGTTAAACTTTATGAACTTTAATTATCCAAGAAAACAAAAATTTCAAGTTGCGTGTCAAAATGTATTCATATTCCTGTGAAAACAATCACAACAACAACACACTTAATTGTTGGTAACTACTGAACTACTAGACAGTAGAGAATATGGGCCAGATTGCCTCTCCAAAACATAACTTAATAGCCACAACAAAGGGTACTCCTCAAGATGAGACATTAGTCTCCTTTCTCTAAAGGCGAAAGATAGAATAAAATAGAACTAATGATATCAGAATAGATTTTTTTTTAAAATATCTATTGAAACGTTCAAAACATAATGTTAGTAGTAAAAATGTTACCATTTTAATAGTAACATTTGTATAGTAACATTTTAGCAGTGACTTCATGATTTGCATAGAACGCTGTAGAAAGTTTCTCTAAAGCTTAGACTCATTCTGAGAAAAATGAAAAGGTTCACTACAGCGTTGACGTAGTCCAGGATGTATATATACATGGCTGCTGTTATAAACAAATTGTGGTACTTCCTAATGACGTAGAACTCCGGTTCTACTAATTGCCCAATGTAGAAGACGATCCTGGGGAACAAGTTGCAGATATTGACCACGATGACCGCTAAAAGTACCTTAGTGACCTTTTTTTCTCTTTGGGATAACTGTAAAGATGGCTTCTCCTTATACAGAGACCTGGAAGACTTCTGTATTTGGAGCACTGTACATACAGAGCAAATACAAAGCACAACAAAACTTAATGAGGGTATAAGTATCGCTGAAGACTTGTAATAAGGCATTATAATCATTTCATTGTCTCTGTAGAACTGGTTATATTGAACCGCCAATATAGACTTATTGCTGTAAGGATTTAACGTATTGGCTAATTCATAGACAAAGTGCATGATAAAATAAAACCCGTAGGTGAATACCGATATAGTGGTTACGATAGAGAAAGTTCGTTTTGGAGTCAGCAAATTCTTGACAGTGAAGGGACGGCTTACGCAAAGGAGTCTTTCAATAGAAATGTACGCCACAAGACAGTAGGCCACATAACCAGCAAATATAGGAGTGTACTGGTTAAAGGAGGTCCAGATTCTCCAAATCGAGGACGCATCAGCGGAGAACAAGGATATGGGTCCGTACATTCTGTTGAGAAGACCAGACAGACATTTGAGCTCGTTCCAAAAAGTGACGGACAGCATGGACACGTTGACCCCTTCTTTAAACCCTTGAGACAAGAACACGACCGCGCAGAGAATGTTGGTGACAACTCCAGCAGAGGAGAGGAGAAGGATGCACCAGAAGTTCACGATCGTGTCGAAATAACCGAACAGCTCGTTACTGATGATCTTGTCAAAGGAGGCGGCTTTGAAAGTAACACTGGTGGCAATGAAGTGAGTTGAAGGAGCTGTACTGTTGGAAGGATCGGACATCGCTGCTGGCTTTGCATTTGTAGCTCTAGTACTAGAAACAGTGATGTAATGACTCATTTGAGTTGAAATCAGATAGATCGATTAAACAAAATGGTTTAGATCTCTTTCTCAAATTTTAGAGCTTTCATTTATTTTAGTATACCATTCAATGCTAGAGAAAAAATAAAATCTGGGGATTCAACGTAACTGCGGTCGAATAAAAAAGAGAGATGAATTTAATAATTAAAAGTAAAAGTAAAAGTATTTGATGACAGTAACTTGTGTTTGCATCAGCAATGATTCACTAAATATTAGATGACAGTAATAATGTTGATCTTTGACAATTCTACAGATAGCTTTAATCATGGGGGATAAAACTCTTTAAGCGTCATTAAATTCATCGATAACATCCAGGAAAATAAAGGTTGCTGTGTTGCCAAAATCACATATTTTATTATGTTTTTTTCTTCTAAGTCAATCGAAACACAAGCAGACAAAGACATACATGTAGTTATCTAAGTCTATCATTAGAGAAGTTGTTCCATTATATTCACATTGATAGCTGATAAAGTCAAATAGTAGGCAGTGAATTACTGATGACATTCTACATGCTCATTATAAAAGATTTTGTTCAGTAAAGAAAAATAATTATATACACTTATAACATCAGGCTATGTCAGACTATGATCATTTAAATACCTAGTAAAATCAAGAACAACTGGAGCACTGTATAACTAGAGTTTTACAGTAAAACATCAAAAATATGTTAACGTACCATCTGTATTTGTTAAATGTGTAGCTATGAGAACATACACCAAAAAACTGAAGCAATGTGAATTTCAAACAAATAGATTTTAAGAGAATATAATTCAACGATTAAAGTGGGACAAGCACCATGAGTAGCCTCCCGTGTCTCTTAGTGTGATAATTTATTTGTAATACGATCATTTAAGAACTCTAGTCGGATGTTGCTCTCTCTCTCTGACAGACAAGAAATGAACTATGGTGAAGCTATTGAAACATTGTTGTAGGAGGATCTATACTTGCAGCTCCAAACAGTTAGTACGACTTAACTGAGGTAGGTGTAGTATATTTTTAGTAAAATAAACTTAAATAAGTTGAAGAGACTTCTCGTTTGAACAAAAACTCAATATAACTTTTATTACAATATCCACTGATTGAACTTGAAATGAGATCTAGATGTAATAGGTCTCCAGTTCTTAACATAAATCACGACAGACCCGGTCATGGCATTCTCAAAGACCAAAAAGTAATGCTCCCTTTTTTCATCCTTACCTTGAAAACACACACACACACACACTGATACACACACATACACACACACACACACATACACACACTTATGATGCAAGGAAAGATCATGAAGAGCGAGTTGATGGAGGTCAGACTGAGAGATGGAGCTGGTCTAAGGGTTAGTGTTAAAGGTCGTTGTTATACTTGGTTTCAGTTCCTCATTGTCAGGTCTTGGGCTACAACAACTGAAACGTATTTTTCTACTATTTAGCTGGCGATGTCATTTAATTGCACGCCTTCTGTAAGAGCTCCCCAGCAAGTTCTCTCTTGATACATATCATAGTACAACATTTGTACTAGACAAAATCTACTTTCGCTACATAAAGAAAAAAAAAATCAAAACCTTAAGACGATAAGCAATTACCCCTCTACCCTCGCCTTGGGGAGGAGTGTGCGCTAGAGATTCGTCTGCCAGCATCATTACAATATAAGGGTCCCCGCATAAGGCAGTTGCCCAGGTCCATGTGTACTGCTAAGGCCGGTTGAACAACAGCCTCTCAAACCATTGTTACACTTGAAATTAGAACTAATATTTTTTAAAATTTATTTTTTAAAGTTAAAGATTAGCGAATAATAAAATAAAAATAAAAATATAATAAATCATCTACAGTGGAATGAACTTTACCAACAGTTGCTTTTGGTTTCCTTGTGGGAATGAAGCGACTTGCTATCACGTTCTGAAAGTCTTGTAAATTATTTCGGATAAGAGAAACAGAAGAGCGAGAGAGAAAGAAAGGGAGAAATATATAACTGAGGAGTGATGAAATAAACGTATTAAACAAAACATACATAAAGAACAAAACATACATAAAGAACAAAAGAGACATAAAGAACAAAAGAGACATAAAGAACAAAACATACATAAAGAACAAAAGAGACATAAAGAACAAAACATACATAAAGAACAAAAGAGACATAAAGAACAAAAGAGACATAAAGAACAAAAGAGACATAAAGAACATAACATACATAAAGAACAAAAGAGACATAAAGAACAAAACATACATAAAGAACAAAAGAGACATAAAGAACAAAACATACATAAAGAACAAAAGAGACATAAAGAACAAAACATACATAAAGAACAAAAGAGACATAAAGAACAAAACATACATAAAGAACAAAAGAGACATAAAGAACAAAACATACATAAAGAACAAAAGAGACATAAAGAACAAAAGAGATATAAAGAACAAAAGAGACATAAAGAACAAAACATACATAAAGAACAAAAGAGACATAAAGAACAAAACATACATAAAGAACAAAAGAGACATAAAGAACAAAACATACATAAAGAACAAAAGAGATATAAAGAACAAAAGAGACATAAGGAACAAAAGAGACATAAAGAACAAAAGAGACATAAAGAACAAAAGAGACATAAGGAACAAAAGAGACATGATTAACTAGAAAAGAGAAAAGTGGAAAAGAACATCTTTGAAGACAACGCCATACTTAATAAAAAAAAATAGTTAAGATCTATAACAATGGGCAGGTTAAATACATAGAAATAGATAGATAAATAGATAAATAGATAGATAGATAGATAGATAGATAGATAAATAGATAAATAGATAAATAGATAGATAGATAGATAAATAGATAGATAGATAGATAGATAGATAGATAGATAGATAGATAGATAGATAGATAGATAGATAGATAGATAGATTCTAAATACAAAAATAGAGTAAGAGAGAACATACTCACACAGAAAAGAAGAGAGAGACAGAGAGAGAGAGAGAATGTAAAAAGGATAGTAAGGTTAAAACAGAACTATGGAGATAAAAACAAAAAGTATGACACAGAAAGAGAATGAAAGAGGAGAAAGAGGAAATACATTAAGGAGAACTAGTGGAAGAAAGAGAACACACAAGTTATGAACAAAAAAAAAAAGCCCCAGTAATAGAGTCTCTCACCTCAATCACACATCTCCCAATCATTCAATCACCGCTAACTGGAAACTAAAAAAAAAAGAAATAGGTTGGAACGCCATAATAACCGCGGGATGTGTGTGGTTAGGTCAGTAAATAGGAAAGTTATGGGTTTCGGAGATAGAGACGCCAAGACTGATTCTATTTTCACCCCTGATTTTATTTCTATTTTTTTTTCCTTTTGTCACTGAATTTTTCATTTCTTCTTATCAGAGTGGCTTCGAATTTCTTAATCCTGACCATCACGTGGTTGTTGAGATGGTTTTTCATTCTTCGCTAATTCAAATAGAACACATGAGAACTGTTAGACAAAAGAAACGAAATATAAAAACAGGAGAGCAATGTACTTTCTACATTTAATCAAGTGTTATACTATAGTCACAAACCATTTTCTACATGCCATTTGTAAGACTCCATTTGCCAAGGATTCCCTCTAACACTTACTTTTGCAGTAGGGTCCAGGAAGTTGACAGTGCTTTTCAGGGTTTCCTTGTGTTCGTTCAAAGACAGTCCCGCATTTGCACTACATCTGTCAATCTCATGGCCCAGACCTTTAATGCAACCAGTTCCATTTCCATGTAACATTCTGTGAAAGTGAAAGCTGTGTTCCACTGTCTCCATGTCTTCCTTCCTGTGTCGACACTGGAAAACTGTTGACGTTTTTTTTTGCGATTTAGTCTCAAACCGAACAATTGCTTGTTCTCTAGCGTGCCAGTTTTCACAAACTGCCTTTTTTTTTTGCAGAATTGGGGCGGCTGTACAGGCACGTCAAGGGACTTAACCGCTGGCAGGTTATCATACAAGCCCCAGTCAAGTCCATTGCTGACAAGGTGATATCTTCTTATGGGTTAACACACGTAAAGAATGAATCAACCATTGCTAGTCAATACGTAAAGAATGAATCAACCATTGCTTGTCAATACTTAAAGAATGAATCAACCACTGCTAGTCAATACGTAAAGAATGAATCAACCACTGCTAGTCAATACGTAAAGAATGAATCAACCACTGCTAGTCAATACGTAAAGAATGAATCAACCACTGATAGTCAATACGTAAAGAATGAATCAACCATTGCTTGTCAATATTTGTATTTCACATACAACTAATTACTTATTGCATATGGAATACACGGTTCTATCAAATGAGATAAATAATCACACATTGCATTGAGAACACTAACAACTCCTGCTTTCTCAATCTCTAAAGCATCATCCGAGAACTTTTTATACCCCCTACCCTCCTCGAGAACCCGTTGACCATGACATCACAACCCTTGGTGCTAGCCATGGTCAGATCCTAAAAAACCTGAAAAACATTAAAACTAACAAGATAAAAATTAAAAAAAAAACTTTAAGAACCAATTTTACATTGAGTGACATTTCATTATCAATTTTTTATCAATTATAACTGTACACATTTGCGTCAGCTACTTGCCTGGTCTTGCATGTTGATATGAGTCACTTTATGCTTGGCGGTAGGGGAGTGGAACAGACGCGAAAGCTTTTATTATTGCAAGGATTATCTCCCGTTAGCTTAGTAAATTTTCCATATAAAACCAAAAGAGTTATGAACTGTTTATGTGTTATCATTGACTTAAATAATTGTGTAACTCTTCTTGATTCGAGAATGGGTTTATAGAAATAGATTTACAAAATTTGTACTAGAAAAACATAGTGAGTATAAGATTGGTAAAAAAGGATGGGGATCTGTATATTTAAACCTTAAAGTAACTCACACTCTGATTGTCACGATATATCCCCTTTATAGGGTAAATTTACAGTACACAGGTGTTATGGGAAAATTTTGATCCACATACCAAAGCTACCATAGTGAACTTGGAATAACTGAATCGTTTTACTAAAAGAGAGAAAAAAAACTACAATTGATAAAGCCATGACCTGCAGTATTATATTTATATAGTAAACTAAAACCAATCCACACGCAGATACATTGAGGTTCTCTAGATTGAGATATGTTTAACTAGCATCAATTTGCATTATTGGAATTACGGTCTCTAAGTATTGGTTTTAATTTTGAATATTAAAAAAAAAAGAATTGCTGAAAGGTTCATGTTACTATTTTATAGGTTGTCAAAAAATATTTTTACACATGTGTATATTTTTGAATGCCTTTTTAGACAAAGTATTTATTCATTAATCATTCATGCCAAGCAGGGCACAATATAGATACAAGGGGTAATAAAGGGAGCTAACATATAAGTAAACTATAGAGAGTTATTCTCTCTTGGGCGTTAAAAGAGTATCATCAAACATATTTTAAAAAAATGAGGTTTTACATTCTACCCATTCCAATGTCTGCCCCCCCTCCCTTAACACTGTATCCACAGATTGTACAAACCTATCATCACACCATTTGTAGACGCCCCTGGCAGCAGGCATTAAGTGTGAGATCTTCAGCTTGATGGACAGGGGTACGGAACCAATTCGTTTCATAACCTCGTCATTTCCGAGCAGGCCACAACCTTCGCGCCTCATC
This sequence comes from Biomphalaria glabrata, assembly GCF_947242115.1. Taxonomy (NCBI): domain Eukaryota; kingdom Metazoa; phylum Mollusca; class Gastropoda; family Planorbidae; genus Biomphalaria; species Biomphalaria glabrata. The sequence goes on along the minus strand of NC_074723.1, from coordinate 17,306,232 downwards.
TCACGTGATTGTGTGCCCATGGTGATTGGGTAGTAACGTCATCATTCTGGTCATTGGCACATAGCACTCAGTGGACTAACGACTCATGGATAGAGCCTTGAAGAAACAACAGCGCTACTCGGTTTCTTGACAGAACAGCAACAACAGCTTCTATCTCAACAACAGCAGAGGTAACTGGATACATACATCATTTATTTGAGTGCTTTCCTAAATATCTTGACAATGTTGAAACAACAACAAAAAATTCGTCTGCATAAAAAGTCAATTTAAATTGCGCGTGTCCTTTAAATACAAAGTTTACTCTTAACTTTTATAAACAAGCTAGTGTATAACAAAAAAAAAAAGATTAATTCATATATATTATATTTTAAAGACTTTTTCAAATTACACAAATAAATATGAACAAATGTTATTAGATCAATACAAAAAATTAATCGCTCTTCGCTAATGTAATCTCCCCTACATTTTTGTACTGTTTTAGAAGTGGACTATTTTTTAATGAAAAAAATGGCTTGCATAATTGATTTTCAAAACAAAAGAAAAAGTAACTGTTGCACCAGAAATTTGCATTCTGCAAAATATCGTGAGGTCGGATTTTTAATAAACTTTCTTTGTTTTTGAGATATGAGTCTGACAGACTGATAGACGTATGGACAGACAAACGACACAAAATTATTAGAGGCTTTTCCTCTTTCGGGGACCGCTAATAATTAATGTACTATTTGACCAAAATGAAAAAAAAAATGGGGCTATGTATTTTTTCAAACATTAGTCAAATAAAATCATACCTTACAGATACTATTTACATTTTATATCTCTTCAGTCATTGTTGTTCTAACAGGACTCCGGAACCTCTCCGTGTCAACTGGTGGAGATTTGGTCTAATATCTTATAAGCGGGTTCTAATCTAGAGGAAAACTGGAATTTTGAATTTCGGGATATTTAGGGCGCCCCTGAGTCCAGCCAACTCTAATAGGTACCTGACTTTAGTTGGCGAAAGTAAAGGCAGTTGGTCGTTGTGCTGGCCACATGACACCTGCTCGTTATCAGTTAGCCAAAGAAGCAGATGACCTTAACATCATCTGCTCTATAGACGGCATGGTTTAAAAGGGACACTGTAATCCACCTTAACTTTACTGAATAAAAAAATATTCTATTCTTAAGCATATTAAAATAAAAAAAGAGGTCTGTATGGTTATGTATTATAATTAAAACATCATGATTGCAGACAATTATTTTTGTGCGTTTGCTCTTTCAGTCTGTGGTGATTCCAAAAGACATTCAGGCTATCTCAGTGTCCACTGTTGGAGATTGGTTGTCCCAGGCTTTCACGGAGAGAAAAAAATCATGGTCAGAGCGGACATTCTCTTCCATTATCTTAGTCTTTTAACAAGACCATCAACATTGACTATATGTTCCGACAATAACCCGCCTTTACCTTCAAAGATTTTACAACATATAATAGTCATCACCTAAATGCAGTAGATAATTCTGGGAGGCATTGCCAGTTACTTCTGTAAGCTTGCCGTACGACTGAAACTCACCTAAACAGGCGCAGCAACAACTGGCGACAGTAACCCTGATCCTCGTCTGATCATTACCAAAAAAAAAAAAAAAAGAACTATTCGGTGATATCACGAGAAACACAGGGTCTGCTAAGATCTTTCTACAGGGAGCAGTACCAGGTAGAGGAATGCGAAGCAGACCAAAGAATCAATGAGAACGGACATATCTTTGAAGTAGACTCGAGTCTTGGCAAAAGACAGCGAGGAATGAAGAGACAAAATAAAGGCAAAAAAATGGCTTGAAAAAAAAAAGAACTTCATAGCCTTGTATAAATCCTAATATCATTATAATTCTTAACTCTGCAGGTTTTCAATTAGAAAGTTGGATAGCTCCATAAGTAATTAGAAGTTTTTTTTTTCAAACATTTCCCGGTGGCTCCCCCTTAAATGAATTTATTTTTTTCCGTGGCCACTTCAGTTACTAAGAAAGCCTAAAAACCCTGCGACACACTCAGTCATAGAACTGAAGACATTGTCAGCCAAACACATCTTACGTTTAAGGTCTACGTTCATCTGATGTGCATGCAGGGCCAGCCGTAACTAATTGGAGGCCCTTGGTGAAGTGATCTAATGAAATCAGCAAATAAAAAATGAACAGCGAAAAAAACTAAAATTATGTAGTCCTACAACAAAAGTGAGGAAAGTTTGGCTATTTCTTCTCTGAAAAAGGAAGTAATGAAATAATTATTGAATGTCTCATAAGAGGACCTGCCAATCAAATAGTAACCTATAGTATGCATATGTCTAAGTCTAGCCCTGGCACCTATGTGAGAAGTGAGGACTTTCACGAGTCTGCTACAGAAAAACAATGAACCAACAAATTATCATGAACTATGAACAATTTAGGAATTACGTGCGCTAATGGCTGATTTTACTATTTAGTGCTTATAGGCTTCAGCTTCCTAAATAATGAATGGATTTAAATATTTTTTTTTAACGTTAATTTTTTTTTTTGTTAATCCTTAAATTATGAATGTTTGGGTATAGAGTGTGCTGTTCGCCAATTCTCTCTCACCCTCTCCCACTTTGAAATGTATGTGGCAGATGATGTAAAGGTCATCTGTTTTTGTGTACCGATGTTAACGAGGACGTCACGTAGCCAGCACAAAGACCAACCGCCTTTATTTTCCACCCAACCAATGTCAGGTTTCCATCAGATTTGGTGGTCTCTTCACCAGGATATGAACCACAGTCCGTTGGTTCGGAAGTTAGGTACTGTACCACTCGGTCACCTTGCCCCCTCAGCAGGGTATAATTATTGGGAAAAATAGCTCACAACTAAATGGGCATACTATATACTCTTTCAAACTTTCAAACTGAATTCTGTTACAAATTGTGCATTTTACAACAGGCTATAAGGACTGGAAGAGGATAAGTCAGAACTAAATGGACATACTATATTTATACTCTGAAAAAAATAAAAAAAACAAAGGTAAGTTAGAAATTGAGTCTGTTGTCTCCCCTGGATCATTCTAAAGTTGTATTAGCGACTTTTAATGTCGACAATTACTCATCTGACTGCTAGTCATTTCCTGGAAGGGTTGTTTACTTACGTAACACTGGGGAACTGAGCCGTCATGACTGCATCCATTTTGCCTTGACCGGTGCCCCCCTCCACCCCATCCCACTGATGGCCCGATGCTTGGACAATCGAAGGACTAACAAAAGAGGGGCTTTTGATCTCCTAGATCAGCAGTGGAGGCACGTTCACTGTGAGTGGTTTGTTGGGATATTGGACTGGCCAAGGGTCACTCTGATGGCTGTTTGATGGAGATTAAACTTGGTGTTTATGGAAAGAGACCTTTTTATTAAGGTGTTAAGTTGGAATTGATATTCAACACTCACCAAACAGCCAGAAGGTTAATAAAAGGGTCAACATACAGTTAATTGTGGGTTTTTTATTTTCAATCATATCTTAGTACTTGGGTAATAGTTTCATGAATAACATTGTCTTTATATTAAGTTTGTTTCTAAATTGTTATTCTCACCCATGCTATGCTCTCTTGAGCTACACAGCTTTCTGTTGGCGTTGCTCCTGAACCTTAAGGGTAGGACGTAGGATGTAATCATCTTCTTTTTTGAAGTAACGTCTGTATCATATAAGATAAGTTAAGATAAGGGTAACATAACCCGAGGCTGTAATTAAACTTTGGATACATCATATTAAAAACACGTCTAAAACAAAAACACTATATAAGCCAATTTATAAAAATTACATCAAATTTTTAATTCAAAGTTAACTATATACTAGATACCCCCTCCCCTCCCCCCAATACAACATAGCAACATAATAGCAATAGCTGATGTGTAACGCGGAGACATTTTTTAAAATATCATAGCTGTTAATTTATTTAGATTCTTTTTAGAAGACAAAGTAGATAAGTCGTTAATTATACATTTTCTTTGTTTGAGAATCATTTTTTTGAAAGTGTTACATAAAGTTCTTAAGGTCATAAAACATTAATTCATTTAAATCAGTAACATACTGAATTGAAAAGAAATGTTCAGCATTATGTAAAGAAAACAAAAACAATAGAAGATTATGACAATTATGATTAAGTAAGTATTCTTTAATAGTTTTCCCTACTATGTCGCAGACAAGGAATGAACATAAGAGAGAGAGAGAGAAACATAGAGGAAACATTAATATTAAGTATTAATATTTAATTATATTAGAAATTTTAAAAAATTAACTGCGTATCTAATTGAGATTTAACGCTATGTAAAATTAAGTAATACAAATTGTATACATGTTATTGTAGTTTTTAAAAGTTGTAGAGCTAATGGATCCAACTTGTCCACTTCTAATGCCAAAAACAATCATAAGAAATCAGGTCTCACATCCTGGTTTGAATTCTTGATTTGGATCAAACTTTTTGACATCTACGAAACTAATGGACAATACTTCATATGATTTACATTGGTATAGAATGAATACATCAAGTTTTAAAAGATAGATTAGAACATCACTTGCAAGAACGTGGCATCAGTTCAACTCCATGTAGCTCTAGTAAAGTGACCCATGAAAAGATAGCCATTGGTCCGAATTGCATAACATGGTACCAATAAGAATGATTCTACACATTTTATTAGCAATACACTTGATGTTAATGTCATTGATCATTGAAGCTTTTTTACAAATTTGGTTTCCAAAGTTGAAGGAAATATATAAGCACGTTTAAGTATATTTAAATATTGTTCACAGATAAGAAACGAAACAAATAGACATTGAAGTTCAGAGCACGGCATGAGAGAGTTCTTTCCAGCATATGCTTTCTTCTGTATAGGAAAATATATGAACAAGATCCTTACTTTTTAAAACATTGTGACGCATCTTGTCAAAGTTCATATTTTACTTTCATTGATCGCAGGGATGTCTTTCAAAGCTGTGGTGTCTTCCCGAGGGATAATGTAATCCTATGTTGACGTCACTAGAAATATCTTCTCTAGCAATGATTATTACTTGACGATGATGTCTTCGCTAACAGTGATGTCTTTCTTAGCTATCATATCTTCCCTAAGGACTATATTTTCGCTAAGGACTATATCTTCGCTAAGGACTATATCTTCCCTAAGGACGATATCTTCGCTAAAAGTGATGTCTTACCTAGTCTTGTTGTCTTCCTTAGCAGTGATGTGAATGGAAGGTTTCTACCAAATATGATTATTACTTGGAGGAAAAGTGTTAAACAAAAGAATCATATCATTCGTTGCAGTGGTCTGTTGCATGGATCCTACTTGATGGGGGCAGATATTGATGGACAGATATGTTAACATTAGTCTTTCTATAATTAGATGTTTTGTCGCCTTCTTTGAAAGTCGTTTAGAAGTTAACGATTATGAAAGGGAAAATAAAAAAAAAATGAACGGAAATGGAAACAATTATAGTTATTTTTATACAACTTTTTGACTATTTCTCAAAAAAAAATCTTTGTACTTTCGTTATTTCAGTTTCAGTTTTATTTTTTCTTTTACATTTCCATTGTGTTATTTACGTTTTGAGTAGAATAAAAATACGTCTATTTATTTTTTAAAATTTTTGTTATTAATTTAGTTTTGAATTCATTCGTAAATTATTTAGTTTTGCTACCTGATTTTCTATTATCGTTTTTGGTCAAACATTTCTTTTCCTTTTCAATGAACAAAAACGTCACTAGCAGATATGAAAGCCAAACGACAAATTGTGTTCACGTCTCTTGTACTGGTGTCTCCATCTAAGGGAGATAAGAACGCCGAACTTGATTCACTAGAAACAGACATCCTCGAAATGTTGGTTTGTTTGCATCCTATCTCCGTCACTGACGATTACATTATCACACGATACAGTCTCGTGTTAGATCTCCATGGATTTGTTGCTGCTGTTGCGTCTGCTGCTGCTGACGACGCTTTGCTCGTTGATGCCGATGGTTAAGTGTCAGGAACGCGATGAAGACTGTCGTGACCCCAATTGAAACCTCAGTCGCCCTGTGGGTAAAAATAAATAAATGTTTTTTTTAATACTGTATGTATTTACTAAGTGAAACATATAAATCTGCATTTGAATCTCTATAAGGAAATATATAGAAAAATCAAATGGGTTAATTTTTACATCGCTAAAAGAATATTTCTTGTGAAAATCTACTCTATAAAATCTACTCTATAAAATCTACTCTATAAAATCTACTCTATAAAATCTACTCTATAAAATGTTAGACTTGATCATCATTAGTTCTCCCACTTGCCTAGGATGTTAAAGAACAAAAGATTAGCCTATTGTTACTTCAATTAAGCCTGGAACCGCTAAGCTCTTTTTTAAAGATCAAAATCGCAGCTGTTAAATGTACCAAAACTATTTTTATATGTCTAATGTCTAAAGTACAAAGATATAATTTCTTCCGCTTTAAAAACTTTTAAACACTTCTTTTGGTTCTTAACTTTCTTTTATTCCAATTTTTTAAAATTTCTACTAGATCTATATCTTCAATCTAATTCTCCTCTAGATGATTATATATATATATAAAACTAAATTAATTAATAACTATTAATTGATCAACTAATATTTTTTTTTAATGATTCATGTAGTGTAGTAGAATAGGGACGTGGGAGAATAACCATATACAAAAAATAAAAAGGGAAATAGCTCCATATTTAAAGCCGCATCTCTTAATAAGTAGCATTTATTACTCATATTTGATACGAAACAGATAAATAGCATTTATTCCCCGTATTCGAAACCAAACAAAATAATTAATTATCAATAATTTATCAACTAATTTATTAATTATTTTTTTATCAATCCTGAATATCTTCAGATACAATAAATTATGTAAAGTTTCAACTTGATCCACGAATTAGAGGAAGAATTAACGTGCTCCAAACCTATATCAGACAGACAGACAGACAGAGTGAGTAGATAAAAGCTATGTAAAAATTGGGTCCCTGTTGCAACCCAAATAGGTAAACAAATTAGACAACCCATTTTTGTTCATATCGCATATTATTAGAGTTTTATTCTTCTTGAGAGGTCACGAGCCCAAATAGAGCTATATGCTTTGTACTATTGACTAGAACAATAAAGGTAGGAACTCCCTAGCATTGCATACTTTACACATAGCCAAGGGACGTAAGGACTTTTCGTTTTCTGTTATTCTGACGACAGAAGAGGAATAAAAAAGAATCCATTTGGCTGGGAGACAATAAAGAGATAAATTGAGAGAAATCCATTAACAATTTGATAGAAAGAGAATGAATGGATGTGATGAAGTTCTAAAAAAAAAAAAGAAAGATGGGCTGCTGAAAAAGATACAATTGAATTAGGTGCACCGCATTCCTCACTCACGACATGCCAGACAACATAATCACACTACAAAAAGAGTTTGATTTGCCACTGGGAATAGTTGGACATAGTTGGATACAAAATGGCTACAGTGGCGTGCTTTTCGTATTTTTTAGAGGCCTCCCGAAAAGGGATTAGCCACTATTAGTTTTGCGTGGTCTGTCTGCCCGCCCGTCCCGTTTAGATCTTAACAAAAAAAAAGGGGGAAAATATTTCAAGTCCGATATCATATTTTAGATTTTTCAAAGTTCTGGTGCAACGGCTACTTTTTCTTTTCTGAAAACAAAAAAACACTTTTATTTGTATAATTAATTAAGCAAGAATTTAATGTTACTCTTTAAATTAACAATTTTTACAACTATTCACTATTTATAGTAACAAAGAAAAGGTTTAGATTTAGGGCTGATTTTTCGAGCAGAGTGATACCACGATAATCTCCTCAATGGACCTCATTCACCAATCGTAAACAAACAACATTTAGCCACGTGGTTCTCTATCTCGTCTATACAAATTACGTAATACACACAGGCTGTCACGTGACAGTTTTTTTTTTCCATTGTTTTTATCAATATTATCACGTGGCTAAATGTTGTATGTTTACGATTGGTGAATGAGGTCCATTAGTTTGTGCTGATGTTCTGACACAATTTGTTTCATTGTCTGCGACCCAATTTAAAGTGCCAGACTTAACGCCGAAGTGAGCTTGACCCAATCAGTCTGGTATTTGTTTTGTATATGAAAGACTTTCTTAAAGCATAAGATAAGTCGACAATTAGAGAAATGGGGCAGAAGCAGAAAAAAAAAAGTCTATAGGACAGATGACGTAAAAGTCGTCTGTTTCTAATCTGATGCTTATGGCTAATTAGGGTGTCATTTGGCCAGCACAACGACCAAACGCCTTTACTTTCCCCAAATAATGTTAGGTATCTAGTAGAGCTGGGTGGGCACAGAGGCCCCTTAAAGATCCCAGAACTAAAAATCCTAGTTTTCACCAGGATTCGTACCCAAGACCCTCTGGTTGGGAAGCCAAGTACTTTGCCACCCAGCTTCCACACCTCTGATTTTAGGAATGGTAAGGGGTCAATTCACTACCTCTCCTACATAGAAATCACATAGTAGATGAATAATTTAACTTCCTGTATTATCTATCATTTTTTGAAGTAACGTCTGCATTATATAAGACAAGATAAGAATGTCTCATTCGAGGCCCTGCCAATCGAATAGTAAATAATGGTTATTTCTTGACATCTCTTATATCCTGAGCCTAAAGTGGTTATTTCTTGACATCTCTAATATCCTGAGCCTAAAGTGGTTATATCTTGACATCTCTAATATCCTGAGCCTAAAGTGGTTATTTCTTGACATCTCTAATATCCTGAGCCTAAAGAGGTTATTTCTTGACATCTCTAATATCCTGAGCCTAAAGTGGTTATATCTTGACATCTCTAATATCCTGAGCCTAAAGTGGTTATTTCTTGACATCTCTAATATCCTGAGCCTAAAGAGGTTATTTCTTGACATCTCTAATATCCTGAGCCTAAAGTGGTTATTTCTTGACATCTCTAATACCCTGAGCCTTTTCTGAATCTCTACATGTATACAACAGAGAGCTAAGGACAAAGCTAGAAGGCGCAATACTTGAAATAGTGAGATAGTTGGTGCCACCTCAAAGCTGGTTCCATATAGTAGAGACCCTATTTTGATATTAAGAGTGGAATTCATAACTCATGGTTTCTAAAAGTGAACGCTTTTAACCTTGAGCTAACCAGCGAGACTTAGGATCAGTTAGTAAGGACAGTCAGTAGATTGTAGTCATTGAATGTAGTCACTATATAGTTATTATAAAGCAATTGAGATTTGTACCAGTTAACAAGTTATTACTATATCTCTATAAAGGATTATTACAGATAATTCTAGAATTTGATAGCATATTCCCTATGTGGTGTTCATATTGTATGTATTAAACGTATTATTTGTGTCTGCTATATCGAGAGTTATTTACTAATTTATGAGAGAGAGAGAGAGAGAGAGAGAGAGAGAGAGAGAGAGAGGTATGAACGTAAAATAATGCATCCTGATTATGCCTACATTACAATATGAACCCGATGTCAGCCACGACCATCCAAAATAACGTGGTGACAATAGTTAACAGTCTTGTCTGTGGCATTTTACGTCTCGAGAGACGATCTTTTCCCTTTGCAACTTCTTGTGTGACTAAAGAGGCCAATCCTTGATACATTGCTGCGATCGCAGGTTGGGCATATATAATCACCAGGCGCCGTTGCATTTTCACCCTTCTTTCTGTTTCTGTTGTGTATGACATCTGCAATCTGTGACCCTTTCTTTATGCTCTCTCTCCATGTGGATCTGTCCAGTGCCACCTCTTCCCAGTTGCCAGTGTCGATTTTGAAGAGCTTCATGTCGCGTTTGCATACATCCGCATAACGTAAAAGTGGGCGACCAGCGGCTCTCCTGCCTTCTATTAGATCGCCATAAAGGATGTCCTGTGGAAGTCGACCTACTGGCATTCTACGAACGTGGCCAAGCCAGCCAAGGCGTCTGCTGCTGATAACAGAGCGGATGTCCTGGCATCCTGCTCTATGTAGCACTTCCTCATTGGTTATCTTATCTTGCCACCTTATTTTAAAGATCCGCCTTAGGCATCGGAGGTGGAAGACATTCAGCTTTTTTTCCTGCCATGAGTAGGTTGACCATGTTTCACTTCCGTACAGCAAGGTGCTCAACACACAGGTCCGGTAGACTAGGGCTTTAGTACTGCTAGTCAGCAATATGTTGTCCCAGACTCTTTTCTGCAACCGTGACATGGTGGCCATTGCTTTGGCTATCCTGTTGTTTATGTCTTTATTCAGTAGAGTGTTGTTGGATATGATGGAGCCAAGGTAACAAAAGTGATCAACAATTTCTAGTGGTTGGCCATTAATGCTTACTTGAGGTGCAGTGTTTGTGTTTTGGACAAGTATCTTAGTCTTGCTTTGACTGATGTTTAAGCCGAACTTCTGGCAAGCAGCAGATAGTTTGTCAACCATGGACTGTAGCTGAATATCAGAATCAGCCACAATAGTTAACAGTAATGCTTTACCATATACTTCAATTAAGATCGAACTAAAATAAAAAAAAAAAAGATATATTCATGATTCTCGTTTAAAAGTCGCGTGTTGACTATGCTGACGTTGACTATACTGGCGTCTTCCCATGCTCTGCAATCATCGGGTCAGCGAGCATCAAGCACGAGGAAGGGAGAGTAATCCCCCCCCCCTTTAACACGCACACAAACTCATACTGACCCCCAGCACACACATGTTTGGAAATAAATGAATTAGGTGATAAATAGCTGTAACCACTTGGGACTCAACGAGATAGATAGATATTGACAGCATGGAGCTAGCTTGGAAAGCCGGGGTGGGTGGGTGGGTGGGTGGGTGGTAGGGTCACTGAGACAGGCCATTCAGAGAGAGGACAAGAAAATGACCAGCGGATAGTTTGAAAGGCAGAGACGTTCAGTTGATTTCAAACTGTCAAGAGAGACCGCCAGGGCAGTGAGTCGACGACCCTCGTGAAAATGGAGCGAGTATAGGAAATGTAAATTGATGGAGACGCAGGAAACAAAAATGAAACAGAAACTTTTGTTTGTTAAATTTTGACGTTTTGAAATGATATTTCTTGTTGAAAACAGTTTCTCGGTGGAGTTGAAGATCTAAATGAAAGCTTGATGGATGGCGCGAACTATTTTACAGCAGGAATTAATTTCTAGTGTCAACGAGAGAAAGACATTCACATTTCAAGGGATGTAATTCCATTCTCTGATCTTTCTCACGCACATCGCTACACAATCAGTAGCGGGACTTGTTTGAGTGGTCAAACCTTTAACTACTCTCTCTCTCTCTCTTTATCTATATTTCTCCTCTGTTTCTCTATCTCTGTATCTATTGTTCCCCTTATCTCTCTCTCTCTCCCTTTGTTTGTATGTGCCTTTATCTCTTTTCTACAGATCGATACCTACTTTCTCTCTCTCTCTCTCTCTCTCTGTGTATCTACCTCTCTTTCCTCATTCTAGCTCCTAGTGTCTCCCGAGTTCTACAGAGGAATCACTAGGAAGGCCAGAAAACAAGCAATTTGTCGGAGCCATCAATCTCTTAACAGATAAATGGTTCAAAGTGAATCGAGTTATTAGGTGGAGAACAAAGTCTGAAACTGATCAGTGGAGCCAATTCTCCGAATCGATCAGGCGAGAGGATACATTGCGTTGTCTCACTTTCAAGTTCCTGAACACCGAAGCAACATTATCTGGCTTTTCTAGCACTATGTTGTAATAACTAAAACTATCTAGCTTTTCTAGCACTATGTTGTAATAACAAAAACTATCTGGCTTTTCTAGCACTATGTTGTATTATCTAAAACTATCTGGCAGTATCTGGTAAAAACTGAAATACTATCTTACTACGTCAAAGGACATTTTCATTGTTTAGTTGATATCAGGAGTCTGCTATGTGTTCATATTTTGAATGTAAGAGCCTGTTTATATTCAAAGGACATTTTTAGCACTAAAATACAGTAAGAGAGAGAGAGAGAGAGAGAGTAATTTGTAGCAGTATCGGGCTATATAAACGAACGTATGAAGTATAAGAATGAGAAGTGGAAGATTGTTAAGAAATTTCAAAAATATTCCATAAGTAGTGCCCAACAAGAACACACAAACTTTAATGCTTTTGAAAATACAAAGCTTATTACTACTTCCTTATTTCCTTATTTTCCCCTCATGTTGACTCAGCTTATTAAGGATCGTTTAGAACTTCATTCAATATTTGTTTCAGAATGCCCCCCCACCACTTTCTCTTTTATTTCTTCTATTTATTTTGAGTTTTATGTTCGTCATCAAGTTTTTTTTTTCTTAATCTTAAAACAAAGTGTTGTTGATAGACTTGGAGTTAATAAAAAAAATATGATGCAAGTGTCCACAGATTTCTAAATAAAAAATGGCGTGTTTTTGTGCGCGTTGTTGCAGTGATATCCCCAGCAAATGACAGGCAACCTCTAAATCCATGCTAGATATCATTTCATTGCGATGACATCAGCAAGCCGATTTCTTTGCGTCTAGATCCGGGATCGGCAACCTGCGGCTCGCGAGCCACATGCGGCTCTTTGGATGTGAAGCTGCGGCTCTTTAGTTCCATACGCACATATTATTTATTTTATCGAAATTGTTTTTAGAAGAGTTCTGAATCGTTTAACGAGGATTAGGCGCCGATTCTATCCCTAAGCCTCTTAACCCCTACCCCCATTACACCCGTCGTCATTGTCGTCAATCCGTCGGAAACTCTCTAATAACGCCAACGTCGGGTGTTTCTATGTAGGCTTTCATTCGCTTTCGACGCAAGACAAATTGGCGTCTTCACCACGCGCTTTGGCTGTGACGCATAGTTTGTTGTTAAAGCAAATGAGTAAGAAGCGATTGATCTTCTCAAAGTTAGAAGCAATCTACAAGTAATGCTAATCTGGCAAGCTATGCGGTACCAGTAGAAATTGCACAAAAAGGCAAACCATTTTCAGATGATGAATATGCCAAAGACTGCTTCCTACTTGAATCTGAAGAACTGTTTCGTGATTTCAAAAAGAAACCAGAAATCTTGAAAGAAAATCTACAATCCACAAGCCGCTAAAACAGTACAAGATAGAATAGCCAACATGTCTTCAAATCTAACATAATTGCAGGTGGAAGATATTGAACTTTCTTCTGCCGTATCACTTGCTATAGATGAGAGTCTTGAGACATGAAAAACACGCTCAAGTTGACCTTTTTGTCAGGTATATGTCTTCCCAAGGTCCAAAAGAAGACCTTCTAGGATTGCTACTGCTCTCGTAAAAAATTAGAGGGGAAGATACAGCGAATACCATGCAAAAATACCTTGAAGACAATAAGATCGAGTTAAATAAAATCGTTTCAATAGCAACTGATGGAGCCAGAAGTCTGACAGGGAAAACTACAGGAGCATCAACGATTCTTTGGAGCCAAATAAACCACCAAATTCTTATATTTCACTGTATAATAGATCAAGAAGCGCTTTGTGCCCAAACATTTATGGCTGAAATAGTTGAAGTCATACATTTGATAATCATGATTGTTAACATCACTTATCAAAAGCACTCTAAGATCGTCAGTTTAAAGAATTCTTAAACGAAATGGAGACTCAGTATTCCGAACTCCTTCTGCCCTATAAAGTGCGATGGCTTTCCAAAGAGTGAAACGTTTTGATTTGTGCTGGAATGAAATAAATACATTCCTACATTGGAAAAGGCATTAATCACCCTGAATTAGAGAACGACAAATGGTTGCAAAAATTTAACTTTATGGTGGAAATAAAAGCGAAATGAAATGAGCTGAATCTAAAACTGTAAGGAAAGGAAAACTCATCCTATGTTTTGGTAGTAGAATTTGTTTGTTTAGTAGAAAAATTAATTATTTTTGCAGAAGATATTCAGAGCGGTAAGTTACTTCATTTTCAATGTTTAAGACAGTATCACGATAAAATCAGTGAAACTTTCGACATAAATTACTTCAGCACAGTTATAACAAAAAATCAAAAATGAATTTCTTGACAGATTTGAGCAGTTCAAGCCAACAAAACCATTCTAGCATTTATATCTACTTGGAATTGATACTGGATCTCTAGACATGCAATTGATCGATTTAAAAAGTAAAGCATTGTGTGATGGAAAAATTATAGAGTTAAAAATCAAGTTGGAAGAGTTGAAGGCCCCAGAAATGTACGTACCGCAACAAAAGTGACAACTTTAAAAGAAATGCCTCAAGATGAGGCACTTATGTTCGACGCATGGAATAATCTTCCATATTGCTACAGTTAGGTGAAAAAGTTGGCATTTGGAAGGCTGACTATTGTCGGATCGGCATATTCGTGTGAGAAAGAGTTCTTTTGCATGAATATAATTAAAAGTAAAGTAATAGCCAACTAACAAATGAAAATGTACAGTCGTGTTTGGAACTAAACACAAGTTATGAGTTCGATGTAATCCAATCTTACTAAAAACCAAAGTCATCGCTCCCACTGAATTAGTCTGTTCGATTGTTTGTTATTGAAGTACAAGTTAGTATTGTAAATAAATGTTTAATTGCTTTAGTTGTTACCAAAATAAAAAATAATTATCTAATGATGCTAAATATATATAGCATCTATTTTTTTTGTGAAAAGCACATATATGAATCAATAGATTCGTTTTTTTTTTCTTTAAAAAATTAATTGTGCAAGTACTATTTATATTTGGCAAGATAAAATTTGTGGCTCTTTAAAAACTTTAAAATATTTGCAAATTGTAATTTTTGGCTCTTTCGAGTGAAAAGGTTGCCGACCCCTGGTCTAGATGACAGTAGCAAGGCAGATTTTAGTTAAGTGTGTGACCTGCCCAGGGTTTTAGTGAAGGCCTGTACTTTTAATGAAAATGAGCTAAATGAAAGTACATTAAAGTATTGGTACATTTTAGTCTCATGTCCATCTTTTTTGTTTAAGTTGTCCCTGAAAATGAAGCATTTTGAGCGGGTCTAGGCCATCTTTCGAGACTGAGGCCGTCCACTTACTTGACGGCCGTAACTCCAGAAACAAAAGTATTGAAGTAATTGTCTAGGAGAGCTAGTCGTCCCTCTTTTACAACAGCCAACGAGAGATGTGATTGTTTAATTATCTGTAAACTGATTCATACAAGTTTATCTTGGTGACGTTAGTCAAAGCTGATACACTAGTTGTTTATTCTAGCAAAAAATGAGTCATTTTTGTTTATAAGCTTCGAACGTAGATTATCCCCTCCTAGCCCATGCCACTTGCAGAAGACAACCTGGCAAGGTTTTAACTAGGCTTGGGGATTAGGGGAGGTCCACCTGATCGTCACGAATCTATCTGCCGCATGAACAAGGTATGGATGTTGTTGCGGGGGTGGGTGTGGATGTTGTTGCGGGGGTGGGTGTGGATGGAGAGTATGTACGGAAAGTGACTGGGCAGAAGAATACGGAGAGAATTTAAAATAAAGAAAGAAATAGTACATTGTAGGCTGTATTGTTTTTACTTAGTCTAAAACATGTTTAACTAAACTTATAGTATTTTGGAGTTTATGTAGCTAATATGTAAGTACTAAACTATAAAAATATATATATTGAAAGTTATCATTTGCGAGAAAAACCGGATATTACAATTCCTTATAGAGGGGGGGGGTCTAATATACTCTTTATAATGATCAAAGGAAGAGTAATTTGATATAACAAGTGAGAGTCTACTCGAAGGGTACCTGAAACAAAACAAGTTTTAGAAACGCCGTACTTCTACTACCTTTTTTTTTTTTTATTTTTATGTTCACCGGAACCAGGATAATTTTCAATTTAAACTCCGATCTAACCAAGGAACGCATGAATTCGGAAATGTCACGTACACGGTTTGTTTTTTTATCTTGGTTATCTCCCCTGATTCCAATTCTCTCTTTCCCCCCCCCCCCTCCTCTCTCTATCGCTTTACTCTCTGTCCGAACAGAATACAGACACACAGAAAACACATACACTCCGGCCATGTCTGTCGTCTGCTGGGTTTTATTTGTTCCCGATTTCATTGTTTTTTTTGTATTTGTTGTTTGTATTTGTTGTTTGTATTTGTTGTTTGCTTTATTTGTTTGTATCGCATGTTAAGCGAATTGTTTTGTTATGATCAGGTTTGCCGACAAAACTGACAGATAATGCTGTAAGAAAACCACTACACTCATGTAGTGTAACTGAGTTGATTTTCTGCGTGCGTCCAGCGTGTCTAAAGGTCATGGCCATTGTTGTGTTTCATGTCCAGTGTGTGTGTGTGTGTATAGACTGCATCAGTGGTATGCTAGACGTGCTGGTTTCATTCACTGTTTACTGTAGTCTAATTTTGTCGAATAAAGCCATGTCATTGGTATTCTAGTCGTTATCATTTCATTACAATTTATTCGACAAAATTATGTATCTGGATTAGTGTTGGATTCCTTAATTTAAAATGGATAAATTACTCAGACCGAAAGAGTTGGACATTGATCCTAATGCTCCTCTGGCCTCAGAAAAATGGACTCACTGGTATGACACATTTCAGAATTTTCTTTCATCCATCAAGGATATAAACGAAGACTTTAAACTAAAGTTGTTGAAGAATCACGTATCTGCTACGGTTTATATGCTCATCAGTGATGTATCGTCCTATTCGATGGCCATAGACACACTCAAGACTACTTATATTAAGGTAAAGAATGACATTTTTGCTAGACATTTGGTTGCTACATGTAAACAGCAGCCGGGCCAAACGGTAGAGTCCTTTATGCTAAAGTTGCGAAGCCTGGCCCGGGACTGTGACTTTAAAGAAGTAACTGCTGAACAGCACAGAGACATTTGCATTAGAGACGCCTTCATAACTGGTCTGGCATCCAACACTATTAGACAGCGGTTACTGGAAAAGACATCTCTTACTCTACAAAGCGCTTTTGGCTAGAGTGTTAGAAACAGCCACAACGCATGCTCAGGCTTACAATTCAACGAACAAAATCTCTTGTGGGGCAATGAAAACACCAACTAGCTCCCATCTAGAAACATACATTTCTAACGAAGACCAGGAATTAAATGCCATTAAGTCGCTATGCTACTTTTGAGGTAGGAGGAGACACTCTAGGACTGAATGCCCTGCTCGAAATGCATTATGTCATCAGTGCGGTAAAAAGGGACACTTCCAAACTGTTTGTAAATCAAGTAAAACAACAGCCAACAAAGCTGACAGCAAAATATCACTGACCAGTGTGATAACTCCATGTACCTTGTCATCAACGCATTTCTCTGGGCTTACACAGTCTACGGCCCAAGTGAACGTCAACGGGTTGCTGTTGCAAGCTCTCATAGACACTGGCAGCTGTGAAAGTTACATATCAGAAGCCATCGTCAAGAGAAATAAATGGCCAGTACGTCCGTCTACAAACAGAATATTCATGGCCACTACACATCTTTCTGAAAAGACATTAGGACATACATTTGCCGATGTCCAGTACAAGGGAGAACACTACAAAAAGGTCAAACTTTCTCTACTTGCTGGATTGTGCTCGGATGTAATCCTTGGTGTAGACTTTATAAGTCTTCATAAGGAATTGACCATACCGTACGGAGGAAAACGCAATCCTCTACACATCTGTGGTCTTAAAGCAGCACGAGTCGAAACACCGAGCCTATTTAGTAATCTAACTTCTGACTGCAGACCGGTAGCTACTAAGTCCCGAAAGCACTCAATAGGTGATAACAAATTTATTGAGTCCGAAGTTAGAAAACTCCTCTCGGACAAAATCATTCAACCTTCAAAGTCTCCCTGGAGAGCACAGGTGCTTGTGACAACAAACGAGAGACATAAAAGAAGGATGGTCATTGATTATAGTCAAACAATAAATCGCTTCACCTTACTGGATGCATACCCAATGCCCCGAGTCGATGAACTGGTAGAACGGATATCCAACTATTCCGTTTTTAGTACTCTAGACCTCAAAAGTGCCTACCATCAAATACCAATCAAGACTGAGGAAAGGCCGTTTACTGCATTTGAGGCATGTGGCAAACTCTACCAGTTCTGTCGCATCCCTTTCGGTGTTACCAACGGAGTTGCATGCTTTCAGAGAACAATGAATCAAATTATTGAGAATGAAAAGTTGCAGGACACCTTTGCATACGTGGACAATGTAACGGTATGTGGTCATGATCAAGAGTCGCACGATGAGAATATGCAAAGATTTCTAGATGCTTTTAGAAAGTATGGGATCACATTTAATGAAGACAAAAGTACGATAGCCACTGACAAAGTTTGCCTATTGGGATACGAAATTTCTAAAGGCCTTCTCAAGCCAGACCCTGAAAGATTCCAGGCTTTAAGAAATCTTCCTCATGATATGCGCTCACAAAAACGGATCGTGGGCATGTTGGCGTACTACTCACAGTGGATCCCAAATTTTTCTAACAAAATAAATGTTTTGGCAAATAACATGTCGTTCCCTCTTTCAGAAACAGTAAAGACAGCCCTTAACGAATTAAAGCAGGAGCTGGAGAAAGCTGCCATCTTCACCATCGACTATACTCGACCTCTGACGGTTGAAACAGACGCTTCGGATGTTGCAATAGCTGCCACCCTCAACCAGGATGGCCGCCCCGTGGCGTTCTTTTCAAGAACACTCTCTAAAAGTGAAAGGCGGCACTCAGCTATAGAAAAAGAAGCTTATGCCATTGTGGAATCTTTAAGGAAATGGCACCACTACTAAGTAGGAAATCGCTTTACCCTTGTCACGGATCAACGCTCTGTGGCCTTCATGTACGACAAACAGAGCAAAGGGAAAAAAAAGAATGAGAAAATTCAAAGGTGGAGACTGGAACTGAGCTGTTTCCACTACGATGTCTTGTATAGACCAGGCAAACACAATGTAGCGGCTGATACGTTTTCTAGAAACGGGTGTGTGTCAGCTATGAGTCGAAATGAATTGAAACTGCTCCATGACTCTCTGTGTCATCCGGGAGTAACAAGACTATGGCATTTAGTGCGAGCGAAAAACATACCTTTCTCTTGTGAAGATGTCAGGCTGGTTGTCAACCAGTGCAGAATCTGTGCCGAAGTGAAACCCAGATATTTCAGTAATTCTAATGGAACTCTAATTAAGGCGATGCAGCCTTTCCAGAGACTAAGTATGGACTTCAAAGGACCGCTCCCTTCTACATCTCGGAACACATACCTGCTAACTATAGTTGACGAATTTTCAAGATTCCCGTTTGCATACGCCTGTTCTGATATGTCAGCTTCAACAGTAATCAGATGTCTAGAGAATTTATTTGGACTATTCGGAATGCCTGACTATGTACACTCTGATAGAGGTACCTCATTCATGTCAAGAGAGGTGCAGGAATTTTTACACGAGAGAGGGGTGGCTACAAGCAGGACGACCCCTTATAATCCCAGAAGGAACTCTCAAGTAGAAAGGCTAAACGGGTCATTATGGAAAGCTATAACTCTGGCCTTAAAAACTCAAGGACTCCCGGTTTCCAAATGGGAGCAGGCGTTAAACCAAGCCCTGCACTCTCTTCGTTCTCTGCTGTGTACCGCTACAAACGAGACACCTCACGAGAGAATATTCAAGTTCTATCGCAGGTCCACCTTCGGCAAATCACTCCCGACATGGTTAGCTCAACCAGGAAAAGTGTTGTTAAAAAAGGGAGTCCGTGCATCATAATATGACGATGGTACAATAGCTGTGGACTTAATTACATGCAACCCAAAGTATGCCATTGTAAGACTTCCTGAGGGAAGAGAAGAAACAGTGTCATTGCGACATTTGGCCCCAGCTCCAAGAGAGGGACAATCAGAGGTGTATCAAAATATGGAACATGAAGACTTTGAGCCGGAGACAAACCCTATAACACAGATGCAGGTGCCTACTGACCATGTGACTATAGAACCAATGGCTGCTCCTAACACACATGTACAACAAGGGGAAAATGGACATCAAGAAGAAGTAAATACAGGGGTTGAGTCTTCAGTTAGAGAGCCGCCGATGTCACCTACTCCAAGCGACGGCAGTATTGGTCCTGGTAGATATAACCTAAGACCAAGAACGAGCAGACCTAATTATAAGGTCTAACATTTATTTAATTATTTTTCCATATCACAAGTTCTAACTCAGTATCTGTTGGCTTAATATGACACACTTTGAACTGATCATTTTATAGTGTATAGCTTTTCTAGTTAGGCTTTTGTATTGTATTACTTATTACATTATTATTCAAGACAACTGGTCTTAATATTTGTATGCATAATATGACACTTAGGGACTGATAATTTATAGTGTATAACGTGTTTGTTTATAGTTATACAATGCTTTTCAATAGAGTAACTCTAAGTATTCTGTAGGGATACTAAGGCCTTTTATATCGATGTCCTTCACTATTATTTACATGTTTATGTTCCTATAACTTTTAGGCGGGGTGATTGTAGTGTAACTGAGTTGATTTTCTGCGTGCGTCCAGCGTGTCTGAAGGTCATGGCCATTGTTGTGTTTCATGTCCAGTGTGTGTGTGTGTGTATAGACTGCTAGACGTGCTGGTTTCATTCACTGTTTACTGTAGTCTAATTTTGTCGAATAAAGCCATGTCATTGGTATTCTAGTCGTTATCATTTCATTACAACTCAGATACAGAGGTACGCCGAAATGAGTGTTCACAATAATAACTCCATATAAAATACATTTGGAACTCATAAACCATCATTTGAAGCGACTTAAAAGAAGAGAGTTTCACAGTTATATGGTCCAGTGATTCTATGTTCCGCATTTCTAAATCTTTAAATCATCAATTTTTAATTTTTTTTTAGGCTTTTTTCTATTTACGACAAAGCCAAGAAACAAATCCAGTGATTATGGCGTAACACAAGTGCTCCACACAAGCGCTTTAAAGACCAGCTTAGGCGCCAACTTGCTGACATAGACGAGAGCACCTGGTTGTATGCGGCTTCAGAACAAGACAGCTGGAGGTCACTTACAAAGACCGCTGGATACACATTTGAGACCAAATGAAAATCCGCTGCCAAGGTTATATGGCGAAAATAAAATCTAAATCGACCACTCCACTGGCTGACAATGGCTATGCCTGCGCTAGCTGTTGCGAAATATGCAGGTCACAACTGGGGCTGAGTAGCCACGAGAAATAAGCATTCCTCATTGATCTTCGGACTCGAAGACAAGCTTTATTAATTATCCCTGGGGACAACAACTAAAAGTATTATGAATGACTTATCGCGGGATAAATAAATGATCTATAAATTACATACGATCATTCAAAAGAGAAGATAATTACGTAATTAGCGTTTACATAGGCGGATTACTTAAGATA
This sequence comes from Biomphalaria glabrata, assembly GCF_947242115.1. Taxonomy (NCBI): domain Eukaryota; kingdom Metazoa; phylum Mollusca; class Gastropoda; family Planorbidae; genus Biomphalaria; species Biomphalaria glabrata. The sequence goes on along the minus strand of NC_074723.1, from coordinate 17,284,922 downwards.
GCTAGCTTAAATTAGGTAATTTATAGCCCAGTACAGCACAATGGACCTCATTCACCAATCGTAAACAAACAACATTTAGCCACGTAATTCTCTGTCTCTTCTATACAAATTACAATGTAATTTTTAATACACAATGGCTATCACGTGACAGTTTTTTTTTCGTTGTTTTATTAATAATATCACGTGACTAAATGTTGTTTGTTTACGATTGGTGAATGAGGTCTATTTTCGCTTGTAGCGTTAACTAATTTTCATCACATAGTTGGCAATGATGATATTTTAATATAGCGTCGTTGTGATTATTTAGAATCGAAAATGTATCGAATCGAAAACTTAATGTGAAAATGTACAAATGAGACCAAATAAGAGAAGAATGAAAAGAAAAAAAGAATGCGTTATAACATTATAAGCATTTATTGTGTTACGGATCTTGCTATCAGTAAAATTTACATTAGATTGTGCACAATGGTATTTCCTGGCAGAATGAAAGCTACAGAGGTATTTGTCTCTGTGTGGGCCACACGATAAACCTCTTTTTGTTCTGTTTAAAAAGTTGGAGGATTGTTTCCTTTCGGAATTGTTACGACGCAAAGTAAACGAAACAAATATTGTATACAAGACTTTAAGGATGAGGAAAGATTAGGTTTTTTAACAGACTGCGGGTATGTTTGTATGAGCCTGTTTGTGGGCGTGTTTGTGTGCGTGTTTGTGAGCGTGTTTGTGTGCGTGTTTGTGAGCGTGTTTGTGTGCGTGTTTGAATATCATTGTGTTTCTACATTTTGATTTCCTCAATCTTTTTGTGTTCTTTTGACAATTTTAGCGTCTTGTTGGGGAAGAAACAAGATAACAGAGTAGGTGTGTGTGTCAGAGAGAGAAAGAGAGAGAGAAGAGACAGACAGAGAGACAGAGAAAGATAAAGAGAGCAGCAGGCTTTATGTGGGTTTGTCTTGAAAAAAAATTTTTTTTTTACGAATAAAAAATACAAACGCCGTTGTTTTAAAGGTATCTAGTGTTTGTGAACTGTCCCACAACCACTTGCTCCACTGCGAAGCCCAAGACTTATAATGTAATGGAAAGAGGATAACTCAGCTTATTAACTTCAAACAATCGTCTTTAATATCAATGGGAATTGAAACTCTCACTGCCAATTAGTAAAAAAAAAAAAAAAAAAAAACTACTCATAAAAAAATAAATGAAGTTTGTCTCCAGTAAGGCAAGTCGCATACACAATAGTACTTAGTATTTCTCAAGGTGTACAGCAACAAGGAGCGGAGCACTGAACTATATAGAAAAATACACACACGTGTACAAACTCAGTCTCTTGTTCTCTCTCTCTCTTTCACCCCCCCCCCCTCTCCAGTTTCTCGTATCCTCTCTAAAAAAAGAAAACAATAAAACTTTTACCTACTTTAAAGACGAGCTGAAAATAATAGAGTGTACAATGCATACACCTGGTTTTAATTTAATATTTTTTTGTTTGGAGGGGGAGGGGGGGCGCGTCTAGAAAATACGTACATAAAAAGCTCCTTATTCCTTTTTCATTTAATGCACTTTATATTTCCAGTTATCACCATATATTTGATACATGTTAGACAAATTGTTGAACAACCTTTAAAAGTTTTTATTCTTATAGACATGCATATGTAATTGAAATTACAGGAAGTAACATGATATGGAAGATGCCGTGGGAGTTTTCCGGTCATTAAATCTCTCTTTGACTTGCTATTGATTTGCACGCCTCAAGCTTAGACTGTGATTATCTTCAAAGGGAGTGGAAGTATTCCTTTTTATCTATGTAGAGGTTAACAGTAGTGCAGTGGGAGATTGTTGAATAGGTTTTGTTCAATTTGAATAGATGAAGTTCAAAATGTTTCTAAGACACTGGCTTGTCTCCGGCTAATAGTTATAATAAATGAAAAGCCCTAAAAATCCCAAAATTCAAAATCCCAGCCTTCACCGAGATTCAGGTTCAGGATCCCAGGTTCGAAAGCATAACGCCACCGCGCACCCAAATCTAGTCTTAATCTTTAGTTTATTTAGTCTTAATGTTTAGCTGATTTAGTATTAATCTTAATTGCTAATTTAATGTTACTCTATATCTGATTAGCTCTCTGTGTTATAAATTCTCACTTTATAATAGAAATGTCCAAATAATAATTCAATTTTCATACACTTAACCGGCTAACTGGGACAAAAATTCAACAGGGTACTTTGTGCACCAGAAGTAAAGACCAATTGTTTTGTTTTTGTGGGGCCTCGAGGTAAACCACTCGAACCACTAGGACGTGATATAGTTAAGGAACCAGTTGAGCTACGGATGGACGGCAAGATTCTGGCATGGGACAAAAAGCTAAAGTACCTCGGGGTCATCCTCAATCAGATATTGACCTTGTACGACCATATCCAGCACGTTCGGGAAACAGCATCCGAGAGGCTGAACATCGTAAAAAGCTAGCTGGAACGAAATGGGGGAGCAAAAACGGGTGTTCTGAGATCACTGTACATGGGTGCAGTTCGGTCACTTAGGAATTAAAGTCTACCTGTTCAGGTCTGGGCGTCGCTAACGTCTCTAGCGAAGCTAGACTCTGTTCAGAATCAAGCCATCAGACTCATCTGTGGTACGTGTCGCACAACGCCAATTGCAGCAGGAGAAATTATGGCCAACGTGCCGCCGCTGAAGTTGCGCAGAGAGCGAGACGTCCGGTTAACTCACGAGAGATACAGGCGGCTGGAGGAGGGATCCGCTCAGACGTCTGGTCGACAACTGGGAGGACAACAGACGTCTCAAAAACCAACCCTGCTTTATGCATGTGGTGCGTGGGCTGGTCAGAGAGATGAACCTACCGGTGAATCGGGCTGCTCTTTCCCCCCAGCTAAAGCTTTCGGCATGCCGACGGTACAGAAAAAAAGCCTTCTTGACTCGGAGGTGACAAAGCGGTGCGATCCTACACGGCTTTTACATGCAGCCAGAGAAACTATTGCTTCGTATACGGCTGGAGTGTCCACCATCTACACGGACGGATCTGTGCAGACGCTCGAGGGCACTGTGAAAGCTGGATATGGGGCGGTGGTCCGACTCTCAGGTAATCCCGAAATTGTGGAGCTGAGTGGACCCTGCCATGGGAAAAGCCGACACCCATTTGCTAGCACATTGGTTTGACAGTTGGGACGCTTCCGATAAGGGCCGAGAGCTACACAGGCAGATGAGTAGACCAGACCGAAAGGACGCATGGTGGGAGCCCTGCCGTGCGGAACAGGCCGTCCTAGCCCAGTTCCGAGTCGGAAACTGTCCAATAGACGCGTACTTTGGACGGTGGAAGGAGAACTACGACACACGGTGCCGCCATTGCGTCGAGGACGATGAAACAGTAAGCCACATTCTTTATGAGTGTCGCGTTTTGCATGAAGGTCGATTGGGACAAGGATATGAGAGAATACTGGTCTATGTGCGGCATTAGGGCTGTCCTTGTACGGGGACAAGGCGACCTTAAAACTCACTGCCAGCTTCCTCTTCAGTGCTCTAATGGGGTTTCTGATTCGGTGCCCGACGGAAACGCTTTGAAGACCAGCATAGGCATCAACTTGGAAATTTTTGCAAATCTTATCTATTTCGTTTGATACGAAACAAAATCCCGAATTTCATAACAATTTTTATTTTAGCAACCTTTTGTTAGTTCACACTACAGAAGATATATTTAATGTTATAAATACATCATATGCAAGAACAGATGTGTTTCAACAAGCACAGATGGAGCAAAACGTTTTATCAGAATTAATAAAGGATATGTTAATATGCAACATTCCAGCACATCTGCAGCAATTTCTGAATAAAAGCACGAAAATCGTTAACTGCATTAAAAACTGTCCTTTAACGCAAGACTTTGTGTATGTGAAGAAATGGGAAGTTGTCATACAAAGCTGCTTTTTCATAGCAATGTTCTTTGGCTATATCGAGGAAAAATTTTCAATTGATTATTTGAATGTAGGCATAAGCTTCAATGTTGTATTTATAATAGTTTTGAATTGAAACAACATGCATTTCTGGAAATGGTTTAGTAAACAATCCTACTTGTGGTAAATTGACGTAACGTATCGTTACAAGGCATTCGTTGCATTCCATGGTTTCATGTTCAGGATAAAGTGAACGCCGCTATCGCAAAACTAAATTTGTGTCAAATGAAAGTTAGTAATAGAGAAATAGACTCGTTTTCATCTCTTCGTGAGTCTATAACAAGTCCGGTTACTTCAATTGATACTTATACTCTGAAATGAATTGCAGAACATTTGAAGAGTTTGCAAACGGGCTGGGAAGACTGTTTTCCTGAGTCAAACAAAACTAATGAATGGATAAGATACTCGTTTAACATTAACACCATGCCAGAAAGTTTGTCGCATGCGAAAGAAGAGCAATAGTTGCAATTGGATTGAAACGGATTAATTAAATAAATATTAGGCGACTACTTTAACATCATTCTGGTTACAAATGCAGCATGTGTATCTTGGTTTAACAGAAAAAGTACAGAAATTCATCATATTTTTTTATCATAGCCTTTATATAGCGCTACTTTCATGCTTATAGCATGCTCAGAACGCTTTGGTCCAATCTCATTTGTGGACCAGTGGGTGGGGGGGGGGGAGGGTGTATCTAGGAGTATGTTTTCCGTGCTGCCTTTAGGCGCTCAGTAAACGCAACTCTGACCGAGTCGGGTGTCGAACCTGGAGCTCCCTTCTAGGTAGCCATAGAGTCGAAAAAAGAAACAGACTGTTGGACGTTGAATTGCATTTCGAATTAAAGTAAACAACCAGGCAACCAAATAATGGCGATTTGTCATCTCAACACAAACAATTCCATCGTTTTTATTGATCCGAATCAATCTTATTTATAATATAATTCACATTTATTTTATTTACATTTTTTTCGTTTATTATTATTTTGTAAATGTAGGCCTACCCAAAAAATATATTAAAATGAATCCATTTTTTTTTTTGGAGAGGGCGAGAGATACTAATGTTATGATAATTCTAGAAGGGGTACGCATAGGTCAAAAGTTTGGGAAACACTGGTGTAGGGGTTACTTTTCGACTTTATTTCTAAAAAATAACCAAATCTCCCCTTTCAAGCACAAATGTGTGTGTTGTGTGTTGATGCATATTTAGAAGAATCGACGTCATGTGTGTCTATAAAGTAAGGAAGGAGGGCCCCATATGAAAAGCTGAAACTGGAGATGGAATCTGATGAATAGCGAAATCATTCCATTTGGAGTCGAGATGCCTGTTGTAAATGTCTAAATTCTTGTAATTTAGTTAGATCAAAAGACTAAATGGTTGAAATATATAGAGATTTAAATCTTTTTTTTAGGCAAGTCAATCCATTGGATTGGGTCTGTGAAGCCACATCCACCAATACAACATTAGAAATGCTAATCAAGGCGTGCCTGAAAGTGACCAGGTTTATTATCTAGATAGGATGATGTAACCAAGTTTTATATTTAGTCTAGAATGATATGCATACATTTGCTTATTATTTTTAATACGACTTAATATTGATCGTCTAGTAAAACTTTTCACATGCTTAGACGGTAAGTTTTTAAAAGCAAAAAGTCAACGTTTACACCAATTTTAAGAGCTGTAAAGACTACATTAAAATGAAGAATTTATTTTTGTTTTTTGTCTTCCACTAGCCACCAACCTGCTAGACCAGCGGTTCTCAACCTTTTTAGCTCGGCGACACATTTTTTATAAATTCCTCACTTATACACGACCCCCCAACATTAAATTATTTTCTTTCGTAAGTATAAGTAAATTTGCTTTCGCTAATGTTACAAAATTATAATTGGAAGCTTATCTCTGATCTGCATTGCCAAAGCTTAATGTTTAATCACGAAACAATGTGTAATTATATTATTGCGATACATAATTCACCATATCACTATATTACAATTAAATGAAATAATACCTTTATAACATGCATTTATTTACTTTCTTATTCACATTATTCACAATCCACACTGCACACATATGTGACGAGTATCTGTAATTGGACATGATAACTAACAGACTGTTTCCAAGAAATATTTCCTGCAAACGGAAGAAGAAGGTGCACCACAGCCAAACGGAACATGACAGCAAAAACTTTGTTCTTGATTTGTGTAATTAAAGAGAAATGTTTCGCTGTTAAACTATTTCTGTCTCCTAAAAATCTTTAACTTTGACTTTCAATGTATTTCTGGCAAGTGCTAATGAGATGTGAAGTAGATTTTAAAAGTAGGATGGTATTTTGTTCACTTACATGCGCTAATGTTCTTGCATAGAAATTAACATTGTATCGTTTTCCAGGTTCAATGTCATTTCCCTCATAGAGAGCAGATTACGTTGGAAGCATTGTCAATATTATTTTCGTTAAAAATGACATACTGGGGTTTTTCAATTCCTGCTGAAACCAAAGGGGCAGGCAGAGGAAACAGTGGTGCATGTCTTAAAAGTGTCCAAGAGGGGAGACAACTGAAGTGTCACTTGAACTGCATGGGGGAGCTATGAGGCACTACCTTCAACAATTAAAGAGTTTCTTACCAGAGACACATGCTTTCCTCCCCTGCTACCATTTGTAGTTCATCCAAGGTTCATGGTGTCCAGTACGTCATGGACTTCTTAACATAGTTTACGTATTTAAAAAATTCTAATTAATGGATGCGTTACTCAACCTTTATTAAAACGTACATCGTTTAGTTCAAATATTACATAAATGTCAATTTTTTCAAATGATATTAAGAATAGTCTAATATATATATATATTGCAGACCTTAATATCAGAAACATTAATTAGTTGTGATTGTTAATACTGACCCTCGAACAAATGAAATATAAATGGCAGTCTATCTGATGTACTATTAAAATGTTGCAATCAATTCTGATTCAATTGTTTGCAGTATCAAGCCTGGAATAACAATATAGATATTAAATTTCAATGGAAAAAAAATCCTTTTTTTCGATGGTTATAACCGACCCTTCACAAATTGTCATTCCACCCCAAGGGGGTCGCAAACCACAGGTTGAGAGCCCCTGTGCTAGACGGAAACGCGGATAGGCAGACAGCTAGCCCAAAGACTATAGCAGCATATCATTTGAGTAGATCAAGAGTAATGTTTTCACTGGAACCCTTACACAATAAGCAAACACATAACTGTCATAAAAGAACAACAATAAACAGACATGGCCATAAAATAATCAAACAACAATAGTTTAATAATGTTTGGTTAAAAACAAGAGAAATTCATACACACCAAATATATTCATTGCGTATAAAGAAAAATGCTTCATATTCACACCTTCATCTTCACCTATCCCTGAGTCTGTTGGACGGTTGGGGCACCACAAAAAGATTTGTTGATCATCTTTCTACATTCCTGTCTTTTGATTTTGGATAGAAAATAGACTTTCTTTTAATTCTTCCCATTCTTTTATGTTGTCTTTCCATCGCTCTGTCTGTCTCTTCTTCTTTTCCCTGGAACTGTTCCCTGAAGGAAGGTCTTTGCGAGCGTTGAGGACCTTGGTGATACGGCCATAGCGCATAGAGTTTAAATTTGCGTTAGCAGGTCATCGTTAGGTCCAATCGCTGTGTTAATCCTATTTCTAATCTCTTCATATGTGATGCGGTCTTTAAATGTGATACCTAGGTTATTTCTGTAACATCTCAATTTCATTGCTAGGATCCTCCTTATTAGTTTTGAAGTCAGCTTCCAAGACTTGCAAGCAAGTGAGAATGTGGCCATGACCAGGGAGCACATCAGCCTAACGAGGGCTATGCCTTTGTCTTCCCAGACTGTTTTGAGTTTTGCAAGTGCTGCCGTGGACTGTGCGATTCCGGGCATCAGTTCGGGTTTGATTCCTTCATCTGAGACGATAACTCCGAGGTATAAAAGTTCATAATAAATGGTATAAAGGGATCTCCTTCTCGACATCAACTTTTTTATTGACAGAGGCGTCGAGTCCAGTGAATCTATGAATAGTCCAAAGTTATAGATATTTTTTTCTCTCTCTTTGTAAATGAGGGAGAGAGAGAGACAGAGAGGGAAGAAGAGAGACAGAGAGAGAGACAGACAGAGAGAGAGAGAGAGAGACAGAGAGAGAGACAGAAAGAGATAGAGACAAAGAAAGTAGGGACATAAGAAAAACAAGTAAAGGAAATAAAATCTTTCCCATGAAATGGCGTTATAAAACTTAGTCACGCCCGTGCGATGTGGACAAGAGTCTCAAGTCCCCTCCCCCCCAATACCTTTCTGGATATCGATCCCCTCTACCCTTACCTCACGTCACCATCCTCCTCCAGTACCCTCTTCTTTAAGCCTTCTCCACCCCTCCCACACACCCACTCAAAGGAGACCCTGGAGCTGGAAGTCAAATCTAATTAAGGAAAACATTGTCGGCCATTTAACATTTCCCCTGGAGGGTGTTGTGTGAAAATTAGTTGTGATGTGTAGCAGGGGCGTGTGTGTGGGTGTTGTGTGAATGTGATGTGTAGCAGGGGCGTGTGTGTGGGTGTGTGTGTGTAATAAACAAGGGGTGTTAACACTTTGATCTAAACACGAGACTTAGTTACGTCTTTAGAAATTAAAGCCAACATGTTTTATATACAAGACAGTTAGCTGGAAGACATTAATGAGTAAGTCTTCAGTGTTGTAAAACAAAATTAAACAGATAATCTTTAAAACATGTGTAGTATATCTATCAATAATAAACGTGTATAACTAAGTAGACTTTAAAATGTTATCCTTCGTAAAGAAGACGTTTTGGGAAAGGCCTAGGGCGTCCTTGGACAGTAGCGTCACAGGCATGGATGGATGGATTCGAATCTGTGGTGAAGGAAGGAAATGATGTTACCACTTTGTTATCTGGTGAGTGAACTTTAATGGAAGCCCGATGGTAGCAGGGCTAATTGATGTGACGTAATGATCTGTTGAATTGCTTTTCTATAGCGCAACTTTCATGCTTATAGTGGACCAGTGGGACGAGGGAGTATCTAGGGTAGGGTTTCCATGCTGATTTTAGGCATTCAGGAAACACAACTGTTCTGGAGTCGGGTTTCAAACTCGAGTCCGCTTGATAGGTGGCCAAGCGGTTTTTGCCATTTATTGTTTGTAAAATGTTTGTAAAATGTTTATAAATGTTTGACATGTTTCTGATGTTCCTTCAGAATTTGAAGCTAATTGCATCCTAGCCCATAACTCCAACATAACGACGGAGATGGCACCAAATGGCAGTCCAGAGTGCATACCACAAGACCAGATAAGTGTATGTTGAATGTTATATAAGTGTTAAATTTGGTATCAATAGTTATTCTCATTGTGAAGTTCCATCAATTTGGGACACTTTGAGTAGATAAGTTGCACACAAATCTATTTCCTCTAACAAAAACAAATATAGTAAGAAAGACTTTTCAGCATCACAATTTAAACAAACAAAACGAACGCTAGACGAGAGCTCCAACGTTATCAATATGGAAGTATTTATAGAACTTACTATTCTGATTTCTTAGATCTTTAAAAGTAAAAGTAAAGTTATATTTCAGACCTTGTGGTCTATAGGGCAGATGTTTCTGAGGCCTACTGTAAACGAGGGTGTCACGTGGCCAGCACAACGACAAAACCGCCTTTACTTTTCCCCAACTAATGTTAGGTACCCATTAAAGCTGGGTGGACAGAGACGCCAGAAGATCCCGAAATTAAAAATCTCAGTCTTCACCAGGATTCGAACAAGCGCTTTACCGCTCAGCCACCGCGCCTCCTCTTAGATCTTGAATCCCTTATAATAGCATTGATAAGTTACAGACGTAGAGTACTGCCAAGAAAAAACCAAAAGGCAGACCAATGAAACGCCAGGAAGACAATGTCAATGACTGATTGGACTTCCTGGACATGTAGTAGGACCTGACTGACGCTCTAAGGATACAATAGGCTGGAGTATACAATTGAGCAATAATTGGGAATTCCTTTAGTGACATGACGGTAGATTAAAAACCTTACGTGGGTTACCTTAGAGACAGAATTAACTGACGGTTCTTTAGAAGACTGCGAACAGTACAGACGTGTTTAGTTTTATTATCGTGGACAGCCACATTGGACTGTTTTCTATTTATTAGATGAAATATTTAAATGATCAGTCCTTATAGCAATTTATGTTGTTTTTTCTGTACTGTGTGTGTAACTTGGATGCGCTGAGGCTGAGTGGTAAAGGGCTCTCTTATGAACCGAGGGTACTGGGTTCGAATCCTGGTGAAGACTTTTTTAAAAAATTTCGGCATCATAATTCCGCCCAGCTCTAATGAGTACCTGGCATTTGTTGGGGAAAATTAAAGGGTCGTCGTGCTGGTCAGATAACACGCTCGTTAATCGTGGGTCACAGAAACAGATGACTAGAATGGGAAATTTGACTGTGCAAGTTACCTATTACATCTAATACATATGAGTAGAGCTCGCGTGTAAAATACTTAAAATGAAACATCAAGAAATTTTTCCATCTACACCACCAGTAAAGAATAACATCACAGAAGAAAAAAAAGAACTGGTCAACACATGACTAGGGGCCCCTTAACGACCCAACACTGTGCGAAACAATAGGTAAATGTGAAAAGAACTGGTCAACACATGACTAGGGGCCCCTCACTGGCCCAACATTGTGCGGAACAACAGTCAAATGTGAAGGAATTATTTTTAAAGACTATGTATTTCTCCGTTTCGCCCTAACTGGCAAAGAGGAAAGTAGATGGCCTCGGAAAGAGACAGTTGGAGAGCTTTTACAAAGGCTTCGGGACAAACATTTGAGACTCAAAGAAAAGCCATTATTGAAAACAGACGCAAACGACGGAAAGAAAACTTAAATAGGCCTCCTGCGGACAACGGCTTTGTATGCATGAAATGCGGGAAAATATGCAAATATGCATGTCGCAACTGGGTCTGCGTAAGCATGTGAAACACTGCACTCCTCCTAATCTTGGGAATCGAAGACATTGCCATTTATAGTTTTTCTCTTGGAGCTGAGTCACATTCTAAATCTATGTACAAATGTTGAAAAGGGTCATATGGAACTAACTAGAAGATAATTCAATGATTTCAGATTTTAAAGCTTAAAAATTATTTTAGTTTCTGGCCACAAGATATTGCTTTAGACAACAAACAGTGTGAAGAACATAAGAACAACTGTAAAACTCTGAGCAGTTTATCTCACATGTGGGACAAAAAAGCAAATGAGGGGAAATGAACAAGGAATTGTAAAAATTAAGAAAACAAAACCAGAAAAAACAAACACAAACACAAATCTCTTTCTCTCTCTCTCTTTCTCTCTTTCTCTCTCTCTCTTTCTCTTTGCCTCTTTTAGCCATACACTCTCATATTTTACTCTTTAAAAATGTATAAAAACTAAGAACCAAACAAAAATTAAATTAAAATAAAAAACAAATAAAATTTAAAAAAATATAAAGTCTCAAAAAGCAAACATTAAATAAAAAATTCTCGCTGTTCGTCTAAATTGGAGAAAAACTTTTTTTTTTGTTGTTACTGGCCTGAAGATATTAAACCCTATCACACACACACTCACGCACACTCTCACACACACTCACACACACGATGTTATTTCAAAAACTGTATGGAGGATTAGGAAGTCATAGAGAGACGCTAAGAAGCAAACAGCCCAAGGGAAAAACAAAAACTAATAGAATTTGATGAGAGAAATTTTCTTATTTTGACTTTCATTAGTTAGTAAGGCTGGTGCTGTTCCAAGTGCGTGAACATGAAATTAAATTGTATTAAGATGTTTCTTCTCAAATTTTTTTAAAAAAGCTTTTTTTTTTACATCAGAAAGACTAATTCGTTTTATATAGATCTAGCTTTAAACTATTAGTATTTTTATAACAGTAAGGGTATTGTAAGGCAGCGTATCTTCACTTCTCAATGTTGTGAAAGCCTTTATGTGATAGGAGCTTAATCCCCAAGCTTTGTGTGTCTGAAACGTGTAGGATGTTGAAGCCCAATGCTAATTGATAATGGAAGCCAGATTTTAAGAAAATATAAGATAAGATAAAACTATATCTTACACCCTTGCGAGTCTTGAACATTGACTGCAGAGCTAGAGAGGTTGATCCTAGCAATGGAATTCAGATGCTACAGAAGGATCCTAGGTATCACATTCATAGACCGCACCACAAACGAAGAGATTAGAGACAGGCTAACTGCAGCCATTAGACCCCACGATGTTTTTTACTAAATGTGTAAAAGATCTAGACCAACAACAATTAATCTATACGATTAATAACATTTTTAACAATTGTTTTGTTTAGCGTTACTTCATGCTTTTAGTTTTCTCAATACGCTATGATCCTATCACATATCTGAACCAGTTGGAAAAATTGGGGGGGGGGGAAGGGAAGGAACAAGAACGAGATATCTGAGTGGGTTTTAACGTAATTAATTTTTAAAAACATTTAAAAATGAAAAAATAAATAAAAAGGGGGAAACAACCTTTATTCTAATTCGTGGCTCACACCTTCTCGGTCGGACGTGTTAACCAATCTGCTAGTGAGATACTCATGAATGAATAAGATTGTATTGTTATATAGTGTTTGTCTCCATTTAGAGCGGAGACTAATTCAGCTTCAGTCCAGTCAAGTACAATTTCTTTCCCTTTTTTTCAAAATACCATTCGTTTGACTAGTGAAAAAAAAATGTAATTCTTTGGCCATTTATTTCTAAGTTCAAAATAATAGACAAAAAATATCTCTTATAAATAAAAATGAACATTCTTTTCTTCTGATTTGAAAATTTTGTTTTACTCAAATTGTCATATTTTAAACTAGACAGGCTCAGTTCGCCAACAAGTGTATGGTCTTTATGACATTAAATTACGCTATAAGTAGCTATTTGGTGTATCCGGTGTAGAAAGAAAACAAGTGGAGAAACAATGTTTTAATAAATTATAAGATAATTTAACTGCACATTTGTTTGAGCACTGCAGAATCCAAATGTTCTAAGCTCGATTGTAAATCATTTAACATTTATTTGGCAACATGAAACTTTAATATTGCTTCCCGTACATTGTTTAGTTTATCGTTAAAAATACCCCAGTAGTAGATCATATTTCTTAACTTACCGAAAGATGCTGTGAAATATTAACCAAGGCCAGGGATCAGGTCTAGGTATAGTACCTAGGACTCCATAGACACCGAAAACAGTATACAATTGTAAGAGACACGCAAACATGAACAGAAAAGTCAGCAAGTAAGTCATATGTACAGCCCGCTGGACCATCTTGCTCTGGCGTATTCTAAATAAGCCCAAAGCTGCTGGAGCTATGGATTGCATCCTCTCAGACAAAGCCGGACTCAAAACAGAGTCGTCGTCCGAGTGTGTTGGCGTTGACCTCTGAGAAGACATATCACCAAGGGGTTGGCCGGAATCATCCCTGCCTGACAATGTACGACCCGAGCTGCCACATACTTTTGACAATGAGGAACAGTAAAATATGTTTTCGGTATCTGCCAAGTAGCCATTGTCTCTAGGAGAATTACTAAGATGGTTATTCTCGGAGTGGACGCTAAACACAAGCTCTGACAATGCCACACCACGGTGGTTGATTTTAGGATCAACCGCACAGCAGGAGCGATCGCCCGTATCCTCAACGCAGTTCTCGGCTAAAAAGTCTGTCTCCATGAATGATTCCGTGTTATCTGTGCTTTTATCAAAACCAACAGCAGGGACAGCCTGTTTACCATAGGAGGCCGCAGTCTGTTTATCGTCGCCGTCGTCTTCCACAATATCATCGTCCAGACTGTCGACTTCATCGCGTTTTGAGACTTCGTTGATGATGTTCAGCGTACCAACCGATGAAGGATCAGGCGTTTGCAAAAGAGGCAACTGCTGATCCTGAGCTTGACTAGCTTCGTTGTGCGAATTCCCAAGGTGATTATTTTTGCAATGAGAAAACGGCAAATGGGAGACACCTCCTTTGAAAATAATATTGTACGACTCTACAGACTCCACAGTAGACAAAGGGAGAACAGAGTGTGTAGTATCCAACGTTGGGGACGTGGCTCCAGTTCCTAAATCTGAAGTTTTGTTTTTCGATGATCTCTTATTACTGTTCGACTCAGCAGTTATAGACAGAGACACGTAAGAACTGTTCGTTGCCTTTCCCTTGGACACATTGCTATTCCGTTTCTGTCGGTATCGTTTTCTAGTACGTCGCGGATGGCTGACATCGCCTTTGATGTTTTCTACGTCAGTGGAGCTCGTGGACACGTCATCGTCGTCGCTGGCGATCGTCACCATCATGTGGTTCTTGTCCGAGATTTTTAACTTCGGCCTTGAGAGCCTTATGCCGCTTTTTGAAGCCGCTGCAGTTGGGGAGTATGGACCACCACCTCCGGCGACCACGAACATGTCCGATGTGGCTGTATTGTCTGAGATTAAATCTGTCTCCCCGTTGTACATTGTGCTTTCTTCTCCAACATTCGTTGATAGCGTCGTGGCCATAAGATTGGTCGTATTGCTGGCGGATCGGCGGTGGCTGTTGAAGGCGTTCAGTTCTTTTCTCGCTCTTTTAGCTTCATCCGCGTACTGGCTTAACCTGTTCAGAAACAGAAACAATATTAATAATCAATGTCGCACACTTTCATTTTTCGTATTTAATAGACAACGATGCGTTAGAAAATTAAATGGATTAAGAGGAATATCTTTATCAGCTTTGGACGTAAATGTCTTGAGATTTAAATTATCTATTTCCAACTCACGAATACACTGCCAGACTATTATATAATACAATAACTATCTTAAAAAAGAGCACTTTCAAATTTATTATTTATACGTTTCCGGTGATATGTTTAAATGAAAGGTTTAACTAAAGTGATTGTATTAGACAGTTTTTATGAACGTAGAGATTTAGCTTGTCGACATTCGACGGTTCCCTTCTTTATTATTAAACTTCTTGTTCGACATTCGCTGTCAGTGTGGACTAACTTCTATTGTTGGCCTTTAACCAGTGTTATTGGATTTCTTTATTTCAGCGTTACAAGAGAAACAAAGTCCATTGTAGCCCCTGCATCAGTGTAACAGCTATTATTTGAATTACTATTGTTTGTAAACCTTTCTATAGAACTACAATAATGCGCTTCATCAATCTATTTGGAGAAAAATATTGGAAGGGGTTCTCAATGAAAAGGTCTTCTTTAGGCAAAAAAAACTTTGCAATAGTCAAATATCGGATTTTTTAAAATTCTTAGTCTACATTACAATTCAATACTTAGCCTCTTAGACAGATTTATGCTTACCAAGATAATTTTTTTTTAAATTATGCTTATTACATTTTAACGGAGGCGCGGTGGTTGATCGGTAAAGCACTTAGTTTCCGATCTGAGGATTCGGGGTTCGAATCCTGGGAAAGACTGGGATTTTGAATTTTGGGATTTTAGAGCGCCTCTGATGACCTGACATTAGTTGGGGAAAAGTAAAGGCTTTTGGTCGTTGTGCTGGTCTCATGACACCCTCCTCATCCGTGAGCTACAGAAACAGCCCCTATGATCGCAAGGTCTGAAAGGGATACTTTTGGGTGGTTTGTTTTACATTTTTTCTAAATATCTTATCTTATTATCAGTACGAAAAAGAAGAACGCAATAGTCATAAGCTTTGCATACACACAACACAAATGAAATAAGTGAATGACCTGAATCCACTACAAATAAACGTTATTCCTAAATAGAGGGACCATGCGATGAAGCAGCCGCTGTCCACTAGAAGAAGAAGCTTTAAGGAGCGCTCAAAGGACACCAGAGACTCGATGACCACCACGAGGAACAAGTAGGTCAGCGTGCAACCCATCAGCCAACTCAAGCTTCTCACTTTACTGTTACCGACATCTACCTTTGTGATTCTCAGCAACATCACCTGGAAGGAGTAAGGAAAAAATATATAAATATATATATATATATAAATAGTTGGGATAAGTCTACGTATTGACGTCATTGTGGATGTAATAACTATGACTGTAATGTCAGAGACAAAAGTTTAAGAAATAGAAGCGAAACTTTAAAAATAAATTGGTGATGTTTAACAAACATTTTTGAAGAATATAGATTTATTTGATCATTTATGAAGCAGTCGTCGTTGGGTTAAAGCTCTTCACGAGGCCATCAATGGACCTCATTCACCAATTGTAAACAAGCAACATTAAGCCACGTGATTCTCTATCTCTTCTATACAAAGTATTTAATCCATAAATGCTGTTCGATATTTCATTTATATACATTGGTTTATCAATTTTATCACGTAGCTAAATGTTGTTTGTTTACGATTGGTGAATGAGGTCCATTTCTTGATCTGACAGTGATTAAAACCTTAAAAATTAATTTAAAAAAATATTAGCAATGTAGATGCATGTAGAAACACAATGTAATACGATTTCTAGCCATTTCAACATAATATTTTAACTCAAACGACAAACAAGCAAAATATAACAAATCCTAACATTTTTTTTTAAATGCTTATCTAAAGGGGAAGAACTCCGCCCTTAAAACTATATCTATCAATAACGCACACATTTTATCACTTATTTGATATCAAACAAAATAATTAACTACCAATAATTAATTGACTAATTTAGTATTTTTGTTTATTGTTTTATGTTTTGTTAGGTGCAATAAATAATTGTTTAAAGTATCAACTTGATCGGAGAATGCGTGGGGGAGAAATAGCGTTAAGAATTATTTAAGAGGACTAAACCCAACAAATTCAGCCGTATCTGTGAATACTGACGTATTAGTTTCCCTTGTTGTTATAAATAAAATAATGAATTACCAGTAATTAATTGTCTAATTGGTTACTTTTTTTAAATTCATGTCTTGACTATGTCAATGTATAATTGTGCGAAGTTTCAGCTTGATCCGAGAATGGGTATAAGAGAAATAACGTGTGCACACTTTTTAACAAACAGACAGAGTGAGTTGATATATGCTTTGTAAAATATACGTGATTCTAGCTCTCGTCTCAGAACTAAACAGAATTTCAGTAGCCGTTCACCCTTATTTACCCACTTATTTTTATCAGGTTTGTCTAAAGGCTGCATCAGAATTCACTAACCAATAAAATACACTCACACACTTCATAACTGTTATGTCTAATTTTTTTTAGCATTTTCAGATTCTGTATGAATTTATTTGAAGCAGCATAACTAAAGTTATGTCACACAAATTAAAAGTGTTTGCAAATTAATTTTGAAGTATTAAGAAAGACTGTGGGTATTGGTATCACTCATTGGTTGGAAAAAAGAGAGGCCGCTATTAACCAGTTGACAATATTTGTCTATATAAGTGAAGTCAACAAATACTAATCAATATATGTAGGACGTGACAGCGCATGACATTAGAACAGATATCATTCACTACCTGGGTCAACCCATAGCAGGCACAGAACAATGGATACACAGACTGGGTCAGGATGCCGATCACCAGGGTCGCCATTTGACCTTTGCATCCGTATGGATCGACCAGCATAAACACCGCCCTCAGAACGCCGGATGTCGCCAGAAATATCAGTGTGTTGAAGACGATCTTGAACTTCTGAACCCGCGACCGGAAGCGCAGGAAGACCCCGCAGCTGACGAGGGTCAAGAGGATGAATAGCACGGAGAAACCGTAGACGTGAAGGTCCCACCAAACGCCCCATTTTTCTATCGCGGTGGGCCAGTCCGGCAAGGGGAGCAGATTCTCGCTCCCGGTCGACGAGGCGTTAGCCTCGCTGTGGCTGACTTGGAGTACTCCTTGGTCCTGGGCTGGTTCCACTTGCATGGATTTAGATCCGTTGAGAATCGGGTGCACATTTCCTCGCGCGGCGTCGATATCCAGATCGTACAAGTGGTGCCGAGAAGCGGGCGCCGAGAAGTAACTTTGCGTTGGTGTCTTATACGTGTCTGGCTGAAACGACATAACATCCTGCTTGGGTTACTAGGGTTTTAAAGGTCAGAGTTCATGCGTCATTGACATCTCTTCCGCTGTGGATGATAGAGAAATATTGTTATTATTTGAGCCCATTAGTTTATAGTTGTAGTGTTATTAAGTGTATGTGCGTGTAACCATAGGGAAAGTAGGACGGATGTTTGTGGTTGTGAGGCTGAATGGATTAAAGTATAATCACACGGGAGTCTGTTTTAGATCAAGTCGATAAATAATGGGCTGGAAGTTGAACGAAGGAGAGACTTGAGACACAAGTGTATTATTAGTAAGTTAGAGTTTGTTCTAATTATCGTTTCCCTCTTATTTCTACTTTAAGGTTGAATCTGTGTATATCTACAAATACAGCTTCTAGTGAGTTTTGTTTTCAAAGAAGGTTGTTTATGTCTATTTCAAGTTCTATATTAAGAATGTAATAAGCCTACATCGGTTAAGTTGTTCGACGACCGAGAAATTTATTGTTTAAAAATAATAATTGTGCGAAATTTCAGCTTGATCCGAAATTGTGTGTGGGAGCAATAACGTTTTACAAACTTTTTACCAGACGGACAGACAGACAGAGTGATAAGATATATGGAAGATATTTTGAAGATATTCAAGTCTAAACGTTTTCGTCAATGGGTATTCCCACGTCTCATTCTCTTATCTCATCAACCATTGTCTTCTCTTGTACCTGCTAGATGGTTAGGCTTGCTCATTATGTGGCAAAATATGTAGGTCACAGCTGGGTAGTGATGGGAACTAAACTAAATTTTTTTAGTTAAACTAAAACTAAGTTTGAACTAAAAAAAAGTAATTAAACTTTTAGTTAATCACAAATTGAAAAAATTAGTTAAACTAAACTAAGAAACTTTAGTTAAACTTTTACTAACTATTTTGACCTTTTTTAAGGACGAAACAGCCAAACATGAAAAATATAAATATAAAGCACAACCAATCTCTTTAGCAAAATGTAATAAACATTTATTTGTGCACATGAAAAAAGATTTAAATGTCTTTATGGGATAGATGTAGATCTTAATAGAATCACTAGAATGATAGTGATACTATTATAGAAAGAAATTAGAAGTAGCCTAATTGTCCAAGTTCTAATTTAAGTTACCTTTAGAAGTAATGATAAAACTGCATGTTGACTAACTAACTCTAGATTCTAGAATATTCTGGATCTAATATCTTCTACAAACGAAATGATCAGAAATATAATCTGGGTCTAGAATTAGATCTAGCTACTAGACCTAGATCAAATAAAATTAATATTTTAATCTAAAAATAATCAAAGAAATACTAGTTACTACTACTACTAGATCTAGATATAGATCTAGATCTAAAATCTAGATAGTCTAGTAGATATCTTAGTAACTCTAGATCTAGAGATTTTAGATTATTATAATTATGATTATCTTTACTAGATGATATGGGTATTTAGATCTATATACTCTAGTACATAATAGGCCTACTAGATCTAATAGATTTAGATAATAGATATAAGTATAATTATAATAGAAGTTGATGTAGATCTAGTCTAGATTTAGTTAATTTAGTATTAGACCTAGTATAGTGACGACTATTATTAGTATTATAGTCATTATAGATCTATCATCTATGCATCTTAGGTCTTAGTATAATAGTTAGTTGACGACTATTAAAATTATTAGTATTATAGTCATTATAGATCTATCATCTATGCATCTTAGGTCTTAGTAGGCCTATAATAAGTTACCTAAATATATCTACATCTAATCAAGACTCTAATTCTAGAATAGTAGAATCTCTAAACTAAAAGATCTAGTCTAACATCTAGATCAGTGGTTCCCAAACTTTTTTCTCTCGTAGACCCCTTGCCTTGTTTTCTGGTTTTCGGTAGACCCCCTGTATAACTTACAAATTTTTTCAAATTCAACAACATTGTTTTACAACTAATTTCTATCTGTAGTGAGTTGAAAAGTGAAAAAGTAATTTAAAGCTACATATTAAATTATAGAGATCTATCTTTTTTTTTTATTGATAAAATTCAAATTGAAACCAATTAAAATAAAAATTAATATGTACTGCAGGAATCACCAAACAAACTGGAAATGTCTTTTAGCAGGTTTATCATCCGTTGCTACAGATGTGTTTCAAACAGGAATTTGTTGTTCAATGAAGTAGTGCTTCAAACATTAAATATTAATTATTTAATAAAGTTTTCGCAAAGAGCAGTTTCTGGCGTATTTCTTGATCTTTCAAGTGTTGCTCATATATTGAGTCCGCAAACATGTTATCACTATCAGGAGAAGGGGCGAAGCCAGTAAGCGTCAAGCATGAAGGGCTCATTAGCCTTGGCTGGCTACCCACCTAGCCGAAGTAAAACTGAATTAAAAACTCTCCTGCCTTGCAACTAAATTCAAACATGGGAAAGGTTTTGTGGGTCAATCCTGAGTAAAAAAAAAGAAAGGAGCCGGCGACTCTAATGCAGTTTGCAACACACATCACTACACCCTGTCATAGCCTGTGACACCGCTGATCCCAAACTGTATATATGTCGTTTGCAAATAATAATAAGCTTTTAATTTTATAACTCATGCCACTGACATGTCCTTGAACTGTAGTGTTGCTTAAAGCAGTTCTTTTAATAATACCAGGTGTAGGTTTGTGTGAAACAGTGTTTACAACTACATGGCTGGTAAAATCAATGTTTTACCTTTAATGTTTTACGTGTTTTGTAATAACAAAGTGAAGTTTCCCTTTCAGATCTTGTGATGGTGTTAAGATTATCTGTTTCTTTGGCCAACGGTTAACGAGCATGATGCCATGTGGCCAGCACAACGACCAACCGCCTTTACTTTTCCTAACATAAGTCAGGTACCCATTAGAGTTGGGTGGGCTCAGGGGAGCCTTAAAAATCATGAAATTAAAAATTCACAGAGATTCGAATCCAGGAGCCCAGGTTCAGTAGCCAAGCGCCTATTTTGCTATAAGTAAACAGATAGTGTAAGACACCCACAAACCATGATCTTCTCTATATGATGTCGAAGAGATTTTGTGGGTCTAAGGTTTTTCTAATTTTTTTTGTCAGGGTGACATTGTCTCAGTTGATTCTCAAGCGTAATTAGTTTAATATCGCCATAAAAAGGCAATTGGCATGTTTGATAAGGAAGGAATGAACAATTTTAAATAATCAACGCTATACAGTTTACATTTCTTTTTTGCTAAACATTACTTACATGTAGACACAATTAAGTTATTTAAATAATTATTGAAATTAAATACAACAATTTTACGTTTGAATAGCAGGATAAATATTTAAAGGATTAACTTATGCACACATTATATGTTAGTGTGAAGAATTAAATTAATAGGATGTAAATATTAAAGTCACAACGTGCTTAAATGAAATCTATTATCATAGACCCCCGTGGACATCTCATAGACCCCCAATTTGTTTTTTCACTTTCGTAGACCCCTTGGAAGTCTTCGTAGACCCCTGGGGGTCTATATAGACCACTTTGGGAATCACTGATCTAGATCTAAGACTACAAAGAGTTAGACTCTACTTAAGACTAAGACACTAAAATAATTAAATATAGACTTATGACTATAGATTATAGATCTAATAGTAGTAATAGACTAGACGTCACTAGACTGTAAGTGTAACTAGGTTACTAGATCTAGATCTATCTAGTAAAAAGTTTTAAAATAAGAGTCGACATATCTCTTACATCTATAGTAAAGCAAAATTCTTTGCCTGCAGCTATACAGGAACACACTGGTGTTTAATAAAAAGCAGCAAAATGTAGATCTATAGAAGCAATGAATTAATCAGGATTTATCAAGCAGCGAAACTTGCTAGAAATATAATGAACACGTTTATTTTTCTCGCCTTTCAAATACCTTGAATTGGCGGGAATAGCGACCATTATAGGGAAAAGGTCAAAAGGCTTTCTAGTGACCTGTGCAGCTAGTTTATTCTCCTCTCTATTCTCCGTTATATATATATTCCCCAAATTATATAGGTCTAAATATTTATTGGTATGTATGTTAAAAAAGTTTGTAAAATTTGTAATTAAACTTTTTAGTTTGTAACTAAAAAAAAATAATTAAACTAGGATTTTAACTAAACTTTTATTTTTTAATTAAACTTTGGCCTTAACTATTTTTTTTTAGTTAAACTAAAAGTTAGCAACTTTTTAGTTAACTTTTGCCCATCACTACAGCTGGGGCTGTGCTGCCACGGGAAATAATGCATTCCTCATTAATCTTCGGACTCGAAGACAAGCCTTATTAATATTATTACTTGCAAGATTATTTATTTACATCTTAGTCAAAGTACAAGGACTACATTAGTCTGAACACACGTACACACACTCAATAAAACTGAAATGGAAAGTATAAACCTCTTTAACGTAACACAATATACGTGTCTCACTTCAGACTGACCTAACAGTATTGACCTAACGACCTTTGACATTTGAACGTTACTTTAAAAACAACAAAAGCAAAAAACTACATCCCACTTAAAAAAACAAAACAAACTACGACACTTGAGTCCATTCTAAATCTATTGAACAAAATTAAAAAACAAGAACCTCGGCATCTGATTGACCAGTAGGGGTCAAGAAAGCACTGGACACGATATTTCTTCTCATGTCTGGATGTCGTTGCTGATACGTTCAAAGAGTAACAAGGCAGACGTACCAATAAGATAGATTGTGAGTACACGCGCAAGACTTTCTCTGTTTGTGAGTGAGTGAGACCTAACATTGAAAGCAGTACGTTTGGATGAGTTTCATAGTGTGAGTGTGTGAGAGAGAGAGAGAGAGAGAGAGAGAGAGAGAGAGAGAGAGAGAATAAAAGAGAGAGAGAGAGAGAGAGTGAGAGAAGAATGAATAAAGGAGAAAGGCTTGATTCAGCTATTTTGGGACACGACTTTCAGTGTTGACACAGTCACACAGTACATGTAATTCTCTTAGTCATTTCATCGTACAGTTGATCAGACTTTGGGATCTAACAAACATTCCTATAAATGTGCAGTTCTTTACAAAACAAAACTTGTTATGTATTAAAACACTATTTCATTGGTATACGTTTGTTTCAGCAGATCTCCTTAGCCTATTAATTAATGCTTTGGTATATCTATCAAATAAATCTGACATTATATATGACTCTATGTCTTAGACAAAAAGAAACATTAAACAATAACTTACTGTCAGGTTACATTGCTCGAAGGAGTAGAATAGAGATGAATGTATTGAATTTTGTAATAGAGAGGCAAGGATGTTATGTTTAGAATCTGATGAAACAGTGAAGATTAGATAGAAGGCTGCTGGTATACAGTTTCAAAGACATATTTTCCATAAAAATTATTAACTATGTATTTTTCTTAAATAAAGTTTTGTAGAATCCTTTATCGCTACTGACGAGAAGCTGTGTGGAATAACTATTGAATATTAATTGTATTCCAACAAAACTTTGCTTGTAAGTCACGTGATAAATTAGAATTGTCTTATACTGTCTGAGCAGTTTCTTCATTGATATAAACAATTCAGTGAAGTAAATTTAACATTTCCCCCCCCCCTAATATTTTTATATATACAAAAATGACGAATGTCAGGATGGGCAGACGTCTCAAGTAATTAGTGAATTCCCGCCAGCTCAGTCATATGACAGTGCTCCCCTCCCCCCCCCCCTTTCTCCTTAAATTTTTTTTTACCGCTCCACCAGAAGTCCCTTCCTGTAACTATCCAAGATACTTTTTTGTGTCCGCCCTGGGAGCTACAACGCGACAGGGATGCCAGATGTGACCTGTGGAATCAAGAAACAAAACAGCAACATAATTACATCGCCTTTCCTCAAACTCATAAACAGACCACGTGACAACATATGCCCAACTCAATCCGTGTCGCATTTCGTTTTAATAGGATTCAGAGGAAGTTTTAAGTTTTTATTTTTTTAATGACGATTCTAATGATCTCTCTAAAAATATCTGTCACGGAACTTGTAATCAACAATCGTTTTTTCATCAAAAATTTCTTCCAAGCAAACAAACCACTATGCTGCATCAAGTGGAGTTTTCAAATCGGAGGGTCCATGGTTCGTGCTATGTCAGGACTTCGCTAAAATGTATTCTGTACTTTCTCTTATTGAAAAACGTGGTTCCTGTGCTGCCTTAGCCTTTATATGTTTAATATGTGTCTTTCATTGTTTCAGTACTTACCCTCACGATTGTAGTCAGGTAACTCTTCCCATAAAACTTGTTCAAATGAAACCGAAACAAACTCAGGGATATGTTGTTTAAATTTCTGATTAGTCTTGATTAAAAACATATATAGAGTTGGCATTAAGGTTAATGTCGTAATATGAGGTCCTTAGGGCTCGCAAAGACCTTCCTGCAGGAAACAGTAACACAAAAAATAAGAAGAAGCTGGCTGAATGAACGGGAATGTCATTGAAAAAGACTCTAGTCAATACAAAGACTTAGAGGAATGGAGACAGAAGAGTCAAACGTGTACAAACTTTTTACCCGACACACAGAGTGGATATAAGATTTGAAAAAAAAAGACAACACAGTTTATTCTCATCGTACTTAGAAACAAACAGCAAAATCTTTCCATAAAACCTTCTCAGACAAATGAAAGAGATAGTTTATTTAGCTATTCAGAATGTTAATATAGAAACTTATGACGAAGAACATGTGATAATACAGATGAAGTTATTGGGCCGGATGGTAACGTTCTTTTACAAATATCTACATCGTAGTTTCAATCCTGTAAAATAGCGAAACAAAGACCTAGGGCATGGGGCAATGGGCTTGAAAACTAAGAATGAAACCTTGGCTTGAGACGTCGGCATAAGACGTAGACAAGAGACGTAGGCGTGAGACCGTAAAACATAATCATGGATAGTAAGAATAAGATCTAGACGTAGGCATGAGACGTAGGCATACGGTCTAGATAAAACGTGTGTATGTAAATCGTGACATGGTATGTAGACGTGAAATCTCAGTATGAACTGTAGGACGCTGCTATGCCACGTATTTATGAGATCTAGGTCTGAGACAAAGGCATGATACCTAGTAACCTAACTATGAGGCCTACTGCATATGACGTAACCAAGAACCGTTGGAATGGGACGTATTTATGACATCTAGGTCTGAGACAAAGGCATGACACCTAGTAACCTAGCTATGAGGCCTACTGCGTATGACGTAACCACGAACAGTTGGAATGGGACGTAAGCATGAACGCTAGACAATGGACGTAGACGTGAGACATAGACATGTGATATAGACATAAAAGCGTAGACATGAGATATGTGTAATTTAACGTAAGCATGGTGTGTTATATGACCTATATATGAACGCAATAAGTAAACTGTAATACATACCTAAAAAAAAGAAATCGGTTACAGAAATAATACATAAAACCTAGCTTCCAAATACTATGAAAATATAACACACCTTAATGTTTACCACCACTGTTTGTGGGGAACACTAAATGTTCAACGTTCTATACATTTCCAAAGAAATCACAATTCCCTCAGTTCCCAAACGCCCCCCCCCCCCCAAATCCAAATGAAATTCTGATTTCCAAACGTTACAATGTCGTCACGGAGATGAATCAATATTTATCAACATGCTACATAGCTGCACTTCTTTATTGCTGTTTACATTACACAGAGAAACAAGGAAAAACAACTCTGGTAATCAATACCAGGAAACGAGCTGTCTACCCTTACAAAAAAAAATAGTTTTAACATTATAGACATTAGTAATTTCATTTATTGAAGCCCGATTTCCATTTAAACAAATAAATCTAGTGATTTTTCTGTGATTTTTTTTTAGTAACTGTAATGACAAACTCTATTCAACGATATCTGTTTAATATCCAGTCAAATATGGAGTAAACAACATCAACAAAAAAGAAAATATAAAATGATTGGCCAGATTGCCAGGAAGACATGGAGAAAAAAGTGAATGATAGTTCATCAACTCAAAAGTGAGTTATAATATTATAATGTGACCAATTGAATATGGTTGACCTTGGTCAACTCATGTTCCTTAGAACTAAAAATTATGACATCCTAGCCCAAACCTGCCCCTGAACGGCGGGAGATGACAGAGGCAAGAGTTCAAAGACGGGAACATCAAAATGACAGCCCAAAGCGCATACATCACTACCAGTCAGTTATCCCGACGAGCCATCCATCCTGGGTTGGGTGTTCAATTTCATTCACTAAACATATCAAATTCCTTCCAAAGATCATCCAAAGATTGCACTTATCTGGAAACCCCAAAAACGTCCTAAAGAGACCCACTAGACCTTTGGTCACTCAGAGAATGACGTAGCCGCCAACAAAACGATGGTAAGAAACTGAGATCAAATTCAAAGTATATTTGACTGTCCACGACAGTGGGGAAGGGACGAGTTAAGTCTGAGGGAATTATCGTCAGGTCTCAGTTTCATTTGCAAGTTTCCAATAGTTGTGTAATCCTAAATAGTTGTTTTGATTAGTTTAACTTTAACTTTAGTTTAACTTGAAATTATTGGGCGTAATGGTAAACAGCATCCTCAAGATAGATAGATAGATAGATAGATAGATAGATTTGATAGATTAGATAGATAGATAGATAGATAGATAGATAGATAGATGATAGATAGATAGATAGATAGATAGATAGATAGATAGATAGATAGATAGATTTGATAGATTAGATAGATAGATAGATAGATAGATAGATAGATAGATAGATAGATAGATAGATAGATAGATAGATAGATAGATAGATTTGATAGATTAGATAAATAGATAGTTAGATTAAAAGAGTTTGAAATAGATAGATTAATAAAGTGATAAATTAATCGATGTTACATGATAGATAGACTTAATGCATAGTCTAGTAGTTTATTGCAACATCAAAGCCTACATAAGGCAATATTAAATTGAATTTCAGATAACTTCCAAAAACAATATTAAACATAATTAAATTCTTGACCTCACATTTTAATTGGTTTTTAAAAACATCTTTCATTTTCTAATCAACAGTTCTTCAAAGAAAATGGCTGTCTTTGTGACGGGTCTGTTTACTCTCTTTTAACCTCTCTCTCTCTCTCTTTCTCTCACTCTTCCTTACACACACACACCTACACACATTTAAACACACATTTAAACACTCATGTCAGACATCGTGCTGCTTGAAATTGGTTGGTCTAAGAGTCGAAAGGACTAGAAGTATTGAGTAGTGGAGTGGATTATAGAACCTGTAGAATCCTATAGAAAAATGTAAAGTTACATAAGAGGAAAATATAAAGAAAAATGAGAGAGAGAGAAGAGAGAGAGAGAGAAAGAGAGAGAGGAGAGATAATGTAGGTGAGATTAAATATTGGCATGTGTAAGCTTAGCTTACTTATAAATTCTCATTGAACTATATATTGGTAACGTTAGTTACATGAACAATATATAATTACGCCAATGATGATATAGTTCATTGTTCGATGTTTTCAAAATTTTATACGCAAATGGTTATAGGTCGCCATCCAGAAGTCTTTATCAAATATCGTTAAAGAGGACAAATCTGAAGTTCAAATGTTATTTCCTTTTTAACCAAAATTTTTGTTTCTAAGTCCTATGTGTCCTACCCCTCCCCTTCCTCAGCTAAAAATTCGCCCAGAACTTGTCCTCCCAGTCGAGGGCTCCCAAAAGACAGCCGACAAAGTTTTCAATTTGTTGCCCCCCTTCAGCCCCTGACCTCTCATGAAGCAGTTAATAGAGTTGGTAATGTTT
The DNA here is from genome assembly GCF_947242115.1 of Biomphalaria glabrata. Taxonomy (NCBI): domain Eukaryota; kingdom Metazoa; phylum Mollusca; class Gastropoda; family Planorbidae; genus Biomphalaria; species Biomphalaria glabrata. The sequence continues at coordinate 17,257,177 of NC_074723.1, read as the reverse complement.
GAAACTTTCCAGTCCCTGTAGGGGGGACAACCCAGTCAATTAAAAGTGTGGCAGAGTTCAGAAAAAAAAAAGCATGATCTAAAATGTCAAAATTTTCCAGCCATGTTCTGTGATGTTATGGAAACAATGTATGTCGCAACATATGTATACATATATTGATCTAACAATCTATGGTGTCAAATACGTTGCAATAAATTGACAACAGTAGCCTTATCTACGAAATATTTTATACTTATATATTAATGTATGTAAAAGGGTTTGTTTTGATAAGATCAAAATAAATGAATAGTTCTACTTCAATCATAAATTACACTATTATCGGTGAAATAAAAAAAAAACAATTAAATTACTTTTTTTTAAATAGATAATACCTCCTTTAAACAGCTTTTAGAAGGATAGTTTTTTTGTTGTTTTTTTTTGATAATCAATGAATGTTAGTTAAAAATAACAACAATGGAACATATTTTACCTCAGAAAAGAAAAAAAGTAACCGTGGCAGCAAACACTGTAAAGTCTAAAACATCATGATGTCTAGTTTTCAATATTTTTTCTAGTTTCTGTTATCTAACCGGGACGGACGAACGGACAGACAACACAAAACTAAATTTATCTCAAAATATGAATACATAAATAAATCTTTGACGCTCTTAGAATAATGTACATAGAAACGTTTCTATTGATGAGTGATAGGACTTAAGGACCGAAATCAAGGTGATGCTCTACTCAACTCTACTTCAATCACTAATTACACTGTATTATGGACAGAAACATGAAATCTTATTAAAATGTAGTCTTATTGTGACACAAATATCTGCAGAAGTAACCAATATAATAAAAGATTTTTTTTCAAATAAAGAAAGTCATAATGTTCTTATATATTGAAAAGTACAAAGTCGATTAGAAGCACGTGTAGTCTATTTATATGTAGTTCAGACGTGTAGAGACAAAATATCTTGAACGCCATGCAAAAATAATCTAAGTACCTATATATATTACTAGCAATACCCACCGGCTTCGCCCGTTAGTTTGTTTATTTGATTATTACATCCTTCAAAGGCTCACACAATACTTTGGCCTACCCCCCCCCCCCTTTTTTTTTTAACTTTTAATAAAAAAATGCCGACGTCTCAACAGCTACGTTTCGGCCAGTGTATTGTAGTACATGTTACGTTTAATTGGAGCGGCCCGTTTTAAATCGCCCTCCCAAACACATTCACACTTCTGCTCTGCGAACTCACTTTTTTTCTCTCCTTGTGTCACGTGACACGATTCACTTCAAAGTGAAACATGAAACAGAGTGAAACACAACCGACATAACAGGTAATCACGACACGTCTGTCTGTATTGATATTAAACCTTAGTGATATAATGAGTAAACAGTTAAATCCACACATTCCAAGATAGTAAATACATAAGACTATTCACAAACAAATATCGGGTTGTAGCATGGGATGAGTCGAAAAAGCTAAGGCGACTGAGAAAAGAAAATAAATGACAATTATTGCTCGTGTGTCACAACTGTGCCTACATAGCTATGCAGGTCCACACAAGAGATTGGGAAACGTAGTCGAGAGACTAAGTACTCTTGAGCTTGGCTTGGCTTCGCTACCTATGATGGGGGCTCGAGGTTCGACACCCGACACTAGCAGAGTTGTGTTTACTGAGCGCCTAAAGACGGCACGGAAAACCTGCTCCCAGATACCCCACTATCCCTACTGGTCCACAAATAAGATTGGACCATAGCGCTCTGAGCATGCCATAAGCATGAAAGTAGCGCTATATAAAAGCTATAATTATTATTATTATTATTGTTACAGTCTCAGTCGTTAAGTAAGCCAATAAAACAAGTAGCACAAATTGTTTGTAGTTTTCTGACCACATTAAAAATTATATCATACTGCAGCAACATTGTGACCTACAGTCAATGGTCGGTATCCCTGAATGGAAACGAGTTACACAGTCGGGTGATGTTCTCAAAAAGTAAAAAAAAAGTCCCCCCCCCCCCCAAAAAAAAAAAAAAACGCAGCTATCTTAAAGATCGTGTATAGCTGTCTATAAACCCCAAAATATTTTGAGAATGAGAGCAGGAAAGTTTATCTCCCAAAGAGACTCTTACGAGGAAACAAAAATAAAACTAAAACAACGGATCGGTTGGCGGTGACTTGGATATGAGGCTGTACATCTTTCTCCAAACTCGTCCACCTTGGACAAATACGAAGCAACGGGCGAATTACGATTCGAAACAAGACTCACTACAGAAATGCTATGTTATATAAAACTTGTGCAAAAAATAAAAATCGTTTCTTCAAAATAGAAATAATAATCTGGTAAATATAAAAGGAATTCCTGTTCATTTCTGAATAATCGTCTTGCTAAACTGGGAACACAAATTTTATTTTTATTAGAAGGTACACATTTGGACTCGGCCTCTTCAAGTTGAAATCAATAGCTGCATCAGTTCCAAGGTTGTTCATCATTTGTAACGTTACTGGGTACTGGAAGTAGTATAGATTTGTTTTGTTTCTTCTCACTTGTTTATCTTGTCTCAGACTTTTCATTCTTCTGTACTATACAGAGTATCTATCTATCTATCTATCTATCTATCTATCTATCTATCTATCTATCTATCTATCTATCTATCTCAACCTCTGTATATGTGAATGTGTGACAGACAGAGATAGAGATAGAAGGCGATAGCGAGGTGACAGTGAGTAATCATGAAGAGGCTAAAGAGCTGAATGACCACTACAGGACTAGAGGGTGTTGAGTGCCTGTGAACAGTTAGTCGATCAGTGACCAGACAGATAGCCAATGATGTTTAAGAGCTTTCATACAGTCGCGGTCAAGGCCATTCTTCAGGTTGTCGCTCAACATCTCAAGGATTTATAGAAAGACTTTTGAAAGCCAAGAAATCTCTTAGCAGTTTTGACACGTTTCAAGAGGAGAAGGCTAGAACTGGAGAGTAAGAGAGCAGATTGTATCTGGATGTTAGCAAGAGTCTAGAATATATAAACATAGATAGGAGGTTAAATATTGTCTGTGTAAGCCACAATGGTGTGGAATTAGAATTAAAGCTATAATAATACATAAAGGCACCACTAGTTAAAATACAAAAATGAAAAGTTCAGATAACTACCAAGATTACAGCCTACATGATGTCAACCAACATTTATCAGTTTGCCAATAACAAATAGTTTTTAAGTCATGTGATTTCATTGAAAGACTTCAGTCCTAAATGATGTTACAAGTTCTCTAAAGTTTAATATTCTAACGATAGCTTTCTAAATAAGCGTAGCACGATATGCCAGATGCTTTCTCTGTCTTAAAGTAAAATATAGAACATTGCTGTAAAGCAAATGTATACAAATATAAATATGTTAAAACGAATTTAAATATTTATGATTGTATGTCAAACTTTCACCATTTAAACAAGGTCCTGATAAGATCTACAAACCTTTAAGAGTGTAGTCGTGTTTTAGTTAGTTTTTAAAATTGTTACAAAAAAATAACACGATTTACTATAAAACAAGATTACAAAGACAGTTTGTGTGGAAACACAAACTCAAAATCGGCCCCCGAAGTGGTCCACCCAGGCAGGCTTCAATATTTTCAGAAAGAACATCCAAATGAAATTATATCAAAGACAAATGAGAGATAAGAATGGAGAAAGAAGGTTGACAGATCTTGTGTAGTGTCCCAACGGGACAGCAGATCAAAGGATAGCTGTAAGTGAATGCAAAGTTAGATGCGAATCTGGCCTAACTAGTTCCCCTTTCAGACCTTGTGGACTATAGGGCAGATGATGTAAAGTTCATGTGTTTTTTTGGCCTACGGTTAACGAGGTTGTCATGTAGCCAGCACAACGACCAACCGCCTTTACTTTTCCCCAACTAATATCAGGTACCCATTGGAGCTGGGTGGACTCAGAGGCGCCTAAGTAATCTGAAGTTGAAAATCCCAGTCTTCACCAGGATTCGAATCCGGGGCCCCCGGTTCGGAAGCCAAGCGCTTTACAGCTCAGCTACCGCGCCTCTCCTGGCCTAACTGAAGTCTTATAAATGATCTAATCGTTTTGAAAAGGCTCAATCTCTTATTCGAATGCTCAAAAAAAAAACAAAAAAAAACATTCTAGGAATAAAATAAGAAGGTCACGAAAATGACGTTTACAAGATTACTATTTGTGTACATTTAGGTCTAACTTATAATGCATACTAATTAGATTTTTCTCGTTAAAAAACTGCTTGCATAACTGATTTTAAAAATCGCTTTCTAAAATATTGTGATGTCGGATTTTCAATATCTTTTCTAGTTTACGAGATCTAAACGGGACGGACGGACAGACGGACAGACATTTCGCACAAAACTAATAGCGTCTTTTCCCCTTTCGGGGGCCACTAAAAACAATAACATAAAAGTCAACTTTGACTAATAACATTAATGTGGCATTTTGGCTGAAGACTGCTGAGTTACCATGCTTTAAAGAAATACTATATACAAGTATGTACAGGATTAAAGTAGCTTCTGAGGGTAAAACTTGATTTACTATTTTTTTCTTTTTAAAACCATGTAATGTTTTGTTTGTTTATAAAATGTTTTACATGTTACGGATGTTCCTTCAGAGTTGAAGATAATTTACTTCCTAGTCCAAACCTCCCGTAGGACGACGGGGATGGGAGCGGGTAGGGTTTGAACCCGGGACCATCGATAAATTCAAACGACAGACAAGCGCAAACCGCCCGACCAGGCAAACATCCACAATAACAGAGTAATCTAATGACTGAATAAATGACAGCCAAAACTTCTTTTAGCTGATGTCCGGTAATCCTTTCAACTAATAAGCCTGCAGGGAAAGTTGAGATAAACAGAGCGAAGTTATCTTCTCATGACACTGAGGGATTTAGAGCTCGGACAAACGAAAACTTTGAGTCAACAAAATATTTCTTAACGGCACATCCATATATAATAATTTTAAAGAGGCTTTTCACATTGGACTTTACAGCACCCAAACAAAGATTACTTTAAGTGCAAAACTAGCAGTTTCAAACAGTGCTGTATTTAGAATTGAAGAGACCCTAAGATAGTTGAGACATAGGTCTCTTTCCGGGGCCCTTTTTTAAAGTACAGATATCGTAAGTCAGTGCGAAATATTTCTTTGTGGTGGATGCCTTAAATCCGGCCTTCACTTAATGTAGCTGTAATGAGATGGACTGAGGTAAATCCGGCCTTCACTTAATGTAGCTGTAATGAGATGGACTGAGGTAAATCCGGCCTTCACTTAATGTAGCTGTAATGAGATGGACTGAGGTAAATCCGGCCTTCACTTAATGTAGCTGTAATGAGATGGACTGAGGTAAATCCGGCCTTCACTTAATGTAGCTGTAATGAGATGGACTGAGGTAAATCCGGCCTTCACTTAATGTAGCTGTAATGAGATGGACTGAGGTAAATCCGGCCTTCACTTAATGTAGCTGTAATGAGATGGACTGAGGTAAATCCGGCCTTCACTTAATGTAGCTGTAATGAGATGGACTGAGGTAAATCCGGCCTTCACTTAATGTAGCTGTAATGAGATGGACTGACATATTAATGTCAAAATTTAGTCTGCTGTTGCTCTCCTGTTTCACTTTTATCGGATGTTTAAGAGTCTAACAAAAAATACAAACTTTAAAGGTCACAACCTCCCAGATTAACATTCCATGGCGTTGCGTACTTTAAAAAAATACATCTAAAAATATTTTATTTAAAAAAAAAGGCAACAAACAAAACAAAAAAACCTAATAGTTTTAGTAACACGGAGGTAGATTTTTCGGACATAATTTAGCATGTAAAAAAACAATATCGAAAAATTCGGAGCCTAGAGCAATCTGGAATTTTATAAGAAGAAAATTAATCTTTTACATTTTTGCGACTTTCTAGTTATTAGAAAATGATTGCCCACGGCAAGATGTGGCCAAAATATGTTCTAACAGATCGTGTTAGTCAAAGACATTAATATGTCTGACGCTTTTTTTTTTTGAGATAATATAAAAAAAGGATTCGAATGTTAGCGTCCTATTACAAAGTGTATTCAGATTTGACATTGTTAAGACTATATTAAGGGCTTATGTATTCTGATATTTAATATACCCAACTCTAGTATTTCACCCTCTAGCCAGGCATTATTTCTCAATCCTAATTAAAATTGTACACACTGACTTTCTGTTCTCTAGAATATGAGAAATGTAACGGTTATTATGTTTCTTTCTTATTTATTTGTTTTAGAAAAAAAAATATTTTTATCCAAGTAGGCCGCATATAAGATCTTTCCTTTATAAATTACAATTAATAACACCTTAACAGAAATCACGTTTTTAAGAACTCAGTTCTATTTCTAGTTATATCTCACGGCTCCATACGATGGATATTCATAGAACAAAAGTCATTTAGATCTTTTTTTTTTACCTAAACATCTCCACATCTCGTTTATAATGTCTCCATGTGCCTGCGAGTGCGTAGTGAGTGTAGAGACTTTAACCATCGTTTTTAAAATACCTAAACATGTCAGAGAACTATTTCATGTCATAGAATGAACTACAAAGAAGCTCATCATTGTATTCACTAAATCCTCGAATGTTACAAAATATTTCGGGAGATTGGATCTCTCTTTCCTGTTAGTATTGATCCTGGCCATGACAAAAATAAACACAAAATTGGATTTGAGAACTTTGAGCTGAAACCGAAATTTAAAAAAAAAATATATAAATTAAATATTTAAAGTTTGAATTTTTTTTTGTCCGAATCTTGTAATAGATTTTGACGGTAACACATGCATGAACAGATTCTATTCAAACAAGAGTGATGTGGGTTTGTGTGTTACTGCTTGTACTATAATCTTTAGAGTAAAAAGTGCACGTGTATGCAAATAAGATATGAACTAAACATTTAGTAGTACTGGTAGTAGTCATGGTACTTGTCATGGTACTTGTCATGGTACTTGTCATGGTGTCCATAATCTCTTGTTTGTCTATGTTTGTCCCCTTCGTATCAAGAAATAAACCGCTAAAACACCGCTAATATAACTCTTTCAAAAACACTAAACACTAAAATTACACCAAAACTCTACTCAAAGATGATTTAACATTCTCAATTACGTGAAACATTGTATGTATAAAGATACATGGTTTTGCTGATTAGAATTACTTGAATCTATCGGTACAGTGGTTACACACAGAGCTGATCTTTTTAAAATTGTATTATATACTTTATTATTTTTTTTAAAAAGATATTAAAGTTGTCGATGTAGCCGCTTCCAATGTGCACCCTTGAAGGACTTGATTGTGATGTTCTGCTAAGACTCTATAAAGGCCCGTTCTGATCCACTTGGGAACGTCATGATCGCTGTCTGTTGGGAGGCAATAACAGTCCAGCCAAGCCTCTAGTCAGTGGCTACAACTCTAGAATTGGTCCTTTCTGACCTGTACTCAAACAGAGATCTCAGATCTTCATCTCCTGGAAAAACAGCTGCATCGTTCTCTTTGAAGATAAAAAATTTTGCGAAACTCTAAGCAAAATAGTTTATAGAACGATTTATTAGGAATTTTTAAAAAAAAAGCAGTGCAGAATCATTTATTAGACTTATATAAGATATAATAACTTTTATTGATCAATCAAATGGAAATTCGGTTTGACTACAATTGACAACCTCAGCGTAACTACTGTACAATAACAATATAGATGCACAGTATAGATGCACATAAGAACGACATTCACACACGAAAAACACATACATACTCATAACCAAATAAAGCAATATTTCAAAAAACATTGTTGACTATCTATATTAATCAAAAATAATTTTTTTATTTTCTGCTGTTTAAGAATTTTATAAATGAAAAAAAAATAATATCTAAATAAAATTCCTTAGATATTGAACCAATTATGTTTTTCTTATAAAATAATTTCATCCATAATACTATAGATCAATCCTATCTAATTTCCTTTAGCTATTTGAAGATTTTAAATCATAAAGCTCATGAGCTTGATTAAAAAAAAAACTAATTTTCGAAACTTTAGCTACATCAATACAATATGTGAAAGGAAGTGATTTCAAACAAGAAAACAAAAATTGATCACGTCATTTGAGGTTTGATTCCACTGTTAGTCCTTATAATATGTCTCTTCACTGCTTCAGTCGACACGAAATAATTTCATCTTTGCTTTGCATTTCTTTTCAATTTAATTAATTTTTCTTTTCTTGTAAAAGCTTTTGGTTTGGGAAAAAACAAATTAAGTTATGAGCTTGAAAGTGAGGACAGTAAGGTGGCTGCGTATGTGGCCAATCGCCAAAGGGAGAACATCAAAGGTTCGTAATAAATAGTGTTTTTTTTTAACTAGTATGTATGCATGTCTCACTTTCCAATTATTGTTGTTTCTGATAAATGTACTCTGGACTCGCAGTTACAACACGTATGGGACACGTCTGCCCAGGTCGTAAGGAGCTTGACTTCTGAACAAAATTTGAGTCCTTTAAATTTTGGGGGCGTCGGAAGAACTAACGTAAATCAGAATTAAGCTGGAGAAAGTAAATGCGGTTTGTCATTATGTTGGCCGCACGACATTATCTTTGGGCTTCAGACATAGAAAGAGCTGAAGGTCTAAAGGAAAATTTTTAGTACTGAACTATTGGTACACTTATTGAAATTAAATAATTTGGTTCTTGCAGGGAGCATTGTGTTCATTTGCTAATATAATCTGAAAATGTTTTTTTTCTTTATCATCCTCATCATCAAACTTCATTTGAGTGAGGGCATGAGAGGCTCAAATCCTCACGAGAAACCCAGCTGTGGCGCGTAATGCGTATGTCACTATGCAGGTCTAGAACTTACAGTTTTCTAGACCTTTCGAGTCAAAGTTCAGCAAATCTGAGACAGTCATAAACAATATAAAACACGGTGTTCCTTTCTCACTACAGCGAGGGTACGGTAAGGGAAGCTTGGCCTGAACTGTACTAATTATGAACCAACGAACAATAGGGTCTATCCTTCAGTGTGCTATAATAGCTTGCACAGTTTAAATTGTTGCCAGATCAGGATTGGCGGAGATAGTTACTTTAGTTCTTTAATTCTTTGAGTCAGAGTATTTTATTAAAAAGCTTACATCTAATTTGATTGGCTCACAATAGACCTGCATGAAATAATTTTACATGTTTACGAAATATTTTAGCTGATTCACGAATAAGAAATGCTTCTAAAATTATTGTTGCTACCACAAGTTGTATACAAACAAATCAAAGAGAAGGCGATTTTTAGAGGATGCAAACATCTTAAACAGAATAGCAGCTGTACTATTATCCTTATAACTTATTGTCTTTGCATACCTTAGCAGTTGTAGGGGAGAATAGGCACATTATGAACCCCATAAAACATATTTTACTCAAAGGATTCGCCACTAGCTTAGATGTTTGACTTTAAATTCTTTGTCCAGTCCAGTCTATATTCTGTAGCCGTTCGGTAAATACTAGGAAAGTATTGGAGCTTTGGTCAGTAACGACCCTTTTGTTGTCATTAGGTCTTTAGGTACAGATTGGGACTGACTAATCCCTAGATAAGACGGGATTTTGTGCCTAGTAGCTCCTGGAGTTCACCAAACGCTAGTAGTTAGCGCGTTACAAAGGACAGGTTGAAGACTACGAGAGTATTAGGCGGATAATGAGAATCCTTCTGTTTTGGAGACAGAAAATGTCTGTCTTTAAAGCAAACACATTCTTGATGTATAGTGCGAGAGAAATATTCAAGAATGTTGTTTTAACTTCAATTTTAGATGTTACGAAATGAGTGACTTTTTACTTTTTAGGCAGTAAAGAAATATTTTAATTCCTTTATTCTACAAATGTTAACCTGTTATTCAAAGCATCGTTTAAAAATATGGTCAAAATTATTATTGTGAAATTTTGTGAGCCAAACAGAGTTACAAACATGCCTAAGCAACAAAATATGTCACTTACAAATGAGCTTCTTTTTTTAAATATAATTTTTTTTTTTGGCAGCGATCCTCAAAGCATTAATCCAGATATGTGGGGTATCTTCAAATCGTTTATTTGCAATGTAGTAAGGGCCTATAAATTCATAATAGAATATTTTTCAAGTAAAATATTTTTCCAAAGGTCATTTTTTAATAGGATGAATAATGAGCTATAGATGTCAGGAGAATGCGTTTCTACAGGGAAAAATACAAGAAAACGCTTATGGCTTCACCTCAAACCCCACTAATGAATAATGAGCTGTAGATGTTAGGAGAATGCGTTTCTGCAGTGAAGAATGCAAGAAAACGCTTTTGGCGTCGGGGCGTCGCCCCGAACCCCACTGATAATAATGAGCTGTAAATGTCAGGAAAATGTGTTTCTTTAGTGAAAAATGCAAGACAACGCTTTTGGCGTCGGGGCTTTGCCCCGAACCCCACTGGAAGGGCTTACAGCACTCCACCAGACCCACAAGCTATCAAGTGAAAGGCTGTATATGTCAGGAGAATGCGTTTCTTCAGTGAAAGACGCAAGAAAACGAGGCTTACAGCGCTCCCCCAGGCCCCCGAGCTATCAAGAGAAAGGCCTTAACATGACTCCGTTTTGTGTTTTTTTCGCCGAAGGTTGAGAAATACTGCTTTTTTTAATTTACATATATATATATATATATATATATATATATATATATATATATATATATATATATATATATATGTATGATGATTGCACGTTTATGCTTAGGGTTAGGGTTTGGGAAAAAAAATCGTCCCCCCCACTTCGAAATTCTGGATCCGCTAGTGCTGGCAACTGACATATTTTCGCTTCTTATGCAACTTTTTTTTTCTAGAAATACAATCATCCGTTGAAAAGTTTCTGTAGCTTGGGAAATACAATAAGGTTCAATTAACAGTTAAAAAAAAAAGTTTTAGATGTTTTGCATGTTCCTTCCGATTTAAAGTAAATTTACTTCCTAGAACAAACCTCTAGTAAGACGACGGGGGATGGAAGCGGGCAGGGTTTGAACCCGGGACCATCGATAAGTCCGAACGACAGTGCAGCGCGCAAACTGCAGGACCAGGCAGCCAGAGATGTTTATACAATATGGTTTACTCAAAACAAATGAAAGGCTGTATATGTAAATGAAATTGTTCTATGAACCAGATAAAGATAGTCAAAACTTAGAATTTGAGTCTTCACTGGGATCCTAGTGACCATTTTTTATTAAACTACCTTATACAAAGACCGCATCTGAAACGAAGAGATTGGAAACAGGATTAATACAGAGATTGGACCCCATGATGACCTGCTAACCCCTGTCAAAAACCACAAAGTAAAACTATGGCCAAATCACAAGGTTCTCAGGACTCGCAAAGACCTTTCTTCAGGGAACAGTACCAGGAAAAAAAAAAGAAGTATGGAGTAGGGAAAGCGATGGGAGAACAACATAAAAGAAACGACGGGCCTGTCATTGAAAGAAATTCTATCCAAGGCAAAAGACAGAGAGGAATGGAGAAGGACGGTCAACAGATCTTGTGTGGTGCCCAAACGTTCTAATAGACTAAGGTGAAGATGAAAACTGTCTTTTTGTTTTGGTAATGTAATGTGTGGGCGTTTAAGTAGTTGTTTTAACATTGTCAATGGACGTGTAAAACGTCTGCTAATTTAATTAACTACTAATATTTATCTTATCTTAAATAATACAGACGTTACTTCAAAAAAGAATATGATTACGTCCTACGCGTCATGCATTTAGTAATGCATATTAACCAATGACTTAAACTCTGCCAAGTCACTGGTTTTCCTGGCTAGCTCAGGCAATCCATTCCATGCTCTAATAGCACTAGGGAAGAAGGAGTATTTTTACACATTTGTCCTAGCATATGGGACGAGGAATGTGCCTTTATCTTTAAATCTTTCTGAGTATTTTATTAAATTTTGTTTTTGTATTTGAAGATTATGGTTCAGTGTTTTATGTAGAATTGCTACTTTACTTTTGAGTCTTCTGTCCTGAATTCTAAATTTAGTGATTTTACTAAAGGTGTTACTCTAGTCAACTGTGAATATGCGTTTGTTATGAATCTCACTGCTCTATTTTGTGTCTGTTCCAGTTTCTTAATGTTTTCTTCGGTTGATGGGTCCCAAACGGAGGATGCATATTCTATTATTGGCCTATAATAACATTTTAGTTTTATGTTCTTATTTGATTTATAGAAATTTCTTTTAATAAATCCTAATGCTTTGTTTGATTTTTTTATAGTTTCATCAATATGTGGATTCCATGACAGTTTTTCATTTATTATAACACCTAGGTATTTTGCGTTTTTAGTCTGTGTTACTGGTTTGCCATTAATAAGATAAGTGGAATTAATATGTTTTAGTTTTTTTGTTACTCTTAACAACTGACATTTTTCTGGGTGGAAAGACATGCTCCAATTTGATTCCCATTTCTGAAATTCATCTAATTCTCTTTGTAAAATATCTGTATCTTGTGTTGTTTTTATTGTTCTATATTTTATGCAATCGTCTGCAAATAATCTGACTTTTGTTTCTGAGGTAATGCAATTTGGTAAATCATTTATGTAAATTAAAAATCGTAGTGGACTGTTCCTTGAGGTACACCTGAGTTTACTGTTATCGGTGTTTAGAGCCATTTATTATTACAGTTTGTTCTCTCCCTATCAGAAAATCTTTAATCCACTGATGCAGTGGACCATTAATGCCGAAATATTTTAATTTTTTAAGCAAACTATGGTGGTGAACTTTGTCAAAAGCCTTAGAAAAATCTAGTAAGATAGCATCTATTTGTTCACTATTATCTAAACCTTTTGAAAAATCATCAATTAGTCCTATTAGTTGTGTTTCACATGATCTATATTTCCTAAAGCCATGTTGGTATGGTGTGAGGACATTATGTTTGTCTAAGTGGTTTATGATGTTGCTACATATTATGTGTTCTAGGATTTTACATGTGATGCTGGTAAGTGATACAGGTCTGTAGTTTCCTGGGTCAGATTTTTCACCTTTTTTGAATAGGGGGGTGACATTAGCTTCTTTCCAGTTCTTTGGTACTCTGCCCTGGTTAAGTGAAGCCTGAAAGAGTATTTTGAACACTGGGGCTAGCTCATTGCTTAGTTCTTTGAGTAATCTAGCTGGAATACCATCAGGTCCAGACGTTTTATTTGGTTTGGTGTTGGCTAATAGCTTTTGAATTCTATTTTCTTGTACTACTATATCTTCTATGTTGTCTACTTGGTTCAAATTCAGTAATATGTCTTTGTCTTCTGGGGCTGAGAATGCTGATGCAACGTATTTGTTTAGGATGTTTGCTTTAGTTTCATTATCATTATGTATTATGTTATGTTCATCTTTTAATGGCGCTATGCCTGTTGTTTCCATTTTCTTAGACTTAATGTATAACCATAGGTTTTTGTTGTTATCTTTAGATATTACATTGTTTATGTATTCACTCTGCAGCTGTCTGCTTACTTTTTGGGTTAAGTGTTTAATTTTTATATACTTTTTGTAAACTCTTTCTGCCTTAGTTTCTTTAAATTTTCTATGTAGGTTTTCCTTCTGTTTACAAAGCTTCTTTACTCTATTATTAAACCAGCATTTATTTATTTTGTTTAATGTGTATTTAGTTGGTATATGATTTTCTATAATGCTTTTAAGATGGTTTTTAATGAAATTCCAGAGGTCATCGACTGGTTGTTTTTTCTGATAAGAATGTTTGTTGAAAGTTTTGTATTGGCTACTGCTTTTATCTGACTGTGTATTTTTATGATCTCATGGTCTGATAGACCAGGGATAATATCATAATCAACTACTAATCCAGGTCTGTTGGTTAAGAAGAGATCTAATGTGTTGTTTAATCTAGTTGGCTTTTTAACGATTTGATCTAAACTTAGGTTCTGTAAAGTTTCTATGAAAAGCTCATTTATGTCCTTAAGGTTTTGGTGTTTATCTATGGTTAGTGTTTTCCAATTTATATCAGGTAGGTTGAAATCACCCATAATCCAAAAAACTTCATTTTTATTTGTCTCTTTAAGTGTAGTAATCTGATTACATAGTTCCTGCATGTATTCTAAACTAGAATTTGGTGGTCTGTAAATGCTGCCTATTATTAGGGATGTTGAGGTGGTATTAATTTTACAAAATGTTGATTCTATATTTTAGTTAGGTAAGGTAATTTCTTCTGCTATAAGAGTGTTTTTTATTGCTAAAAGAACTCATCCATGATTATCAGCCCTATCTTTTCTAAAAATTTCATAATTACTATTGAAAATTTCTGCATAATAAATTTCAGGATGTAGCCAAGTTTCTGTTCCTGCAATTATGTCTGGTTTTTCACATTCTAATAAAATTTCTAAGTCTGCTGTTTTGTTCCTAATGCTTTGAAAATTTATTACTAAGGTTTTAAGGTATTTAATAGTGACCAGTGGTCATTGGTGGAATACCTTCCTGAGAAAGATTACAGACGTACTTACTACTTACTAAAAATTTACCTGCTAAATGAATTTAGTGATTTTGAAACAGACCTCATTTGTAGTTACAGTATGCAATTTGCTGTGAGTTCTCTAGTAGGTAACTAAGAACGCAGCCCAAGAAATTATTTACTGTGTGAGATTGCTAATGCATCGTCTGCCAACAAAACAACACTGGGTTCAACAAAGTCAATATTGCTAGACCTGCCCACATTCCCACTTGTAGGACACAGTCGTCTGGTACACTCAGAGCGTTAGTTTCTTGATTGCGGACCAGGGAGAACATTGATCAGCCACCTCACTCCTCTTCCCCGCTTTCTTTTTTTTTTTATTATCTACTCTTTCGTTCTGATAAAACTCTCTACGCTTACCGTCAAGCAGAAACAATTAATAAGAGAGAGTGACAGAGTAAAGAGCGAGAGAGAAGGAGAGAGAGGGAGACAGAAAGGAAGGGAGTCAAAGAGATAGCGAGTGAGAGAGAGAGAGGAGGGAACGAAGGAGAGAGTCGATAGAGGGAGGGAGATGAATAACGAGAAAAAGGGAGGGGAGAGAGAGCGAGAGAGACTAGAGGAGAAAGAGGGAAATAAAAAGTTAAAAAGAACAAATGAGTGAGGGAGAAAGCGAAAGAGAGAGAGAGAGAAGAGGAAGAGAGGGAGAGGAAGGGATAGAAGGACAGCGGAGACTAACTGTTTGTTAAAAGTTTAGTTCTACTTCCTTTCAATTCAATCGGAATTATGAATACAGAATGCCCATTAAAACAACACAAAGGATGCAATCCATTTTAATGTAAACTATTCGTTACTAAAATATTGTCTGAATTTCTAAACATATGAAACAATGAATGCGGACATTCAATGCAGTAATGTAGAGTATTTTCAGAAATATGAAGTCGAAGTAGTCGCGTTAAAGAAACCACTATTCCGGAAACCGATATTTTGAAATGTCAGTGCAAACTGCATTTTAAGATTCAACATCAGCAGGTTTCCGTTCAGATAATGATCAGATATTTCTGGCAAGGCTTTCTCCTTGACTTGATCAACTGGCACATATGTAAGATGGGATAGATATTTATAATAATATGCATTCAGCATCTCGTTAAAATGTCATTAGCTTCAAGGAGTCTTAAAATACGTAGGTTTGTGTGGTGGCAGCAAGTACCGAGCAGTTTTACCTTGTCTCAGACTCTTACCCAGCAGAGCGGTCTGCATGTTTCTGTGTAATAATAATGTTGTATTAGTTTATTTCTTTAAAGATATGAAGCACAGTATTTTTAGTTGGATGTTACAAAATTTACTTTTTTTATAGTTAGGGTTAGGGTTAGTGGCTAGTGTCAAGATGCGGAGGTATGTGGTTGAGAGACATGTAATTTGTGCCAAGACGTGAGTCTGTGTGGTTGAGAGACATGTGGTTAGTGTCAAGATGCGGAGATGTGTGGTTGAGAGACATGTGGTTAGTGTCAAGATGCGGAGGTGTGTGGTTGAAAGGCATGTGGTTAGTGTCAAGATGCGGAGGTGTGTGGTTGAGAGACAAGTTAGTGTCAAGATGTATGGGGGTGAGGCTGACGGATATAAACACTTTGTTACCAACCAAGAGACTTGAGTTCCAATCCCAAGAAGACCTCTATTTCCTGAGCGCCAAAAAGCAGCCCTGAAACCTTCTACAGTTCCTCCCTTCCTCCAACTGGTCCACAAATGCGATCAGACCAGAGCGCTCTGAACATTCTGAGGCAAGAAATAGGCGGTATACAGATTAAAAAGAAAAGGCTTTTAGTTCACAAAATGTTGTTCATAGCTATTTAGTTCAAAACTAAAAGTACAAGAATAACAACCTCACAGTGTTTCCAAGCGAGATGTTCAGATACGCTGACAATATTTCTGTTTAAACACCATGGAAGAAAAAAATCTTCAGCTCTCTCTGTGGTCCACAATTGACTCGAGTATGAAATGGCCAGGCGATGACCAACTGATTTTTTTTTAAATAAAAAAAATAAATAGCTAGTAGGCCTATATTTCATCCTTTTCAATGATCTACTCAGCATCTTTCTTCTCCACTTTCTAACTAGTTCTAAAAAAAAAGAGATTTAAGTTTAATAATCGTCTGAAAAATAAAACAGGACTTAAACTTCAGATCTTCGGTTCAGAAGTCAGTTGACATAACTTGTATGAAGCAGTAACTGCTCTCATAAAAAAAAAAAGAAACAGAACAACATGTCCGAAGGATGAGAGTGACGTGGCTATTATTTATGACAGGACTCTATTGATCCACTCCCTGACATCTTCATGCCGAGAGGCTTCTCCCAATAGGTCATCGTTCTGGCATACAAGAGTTAATGCTTTGACATTTCCAGCGAGTCCTTCACTTTATGATGGGATACGAGTTTCAATAGAATCCCACAACCGCCCCACGTATACCCCACTCTTTTCACATTCTTTGTGTAACGGCCAGAGAAGGAGAGACGAGTTTGGGGGTGGGGTGGGGGCAGTTACATAAAAAAGGAAACAAGAAAGTGCAGAAACATGTCCGAAACAATTTAGGTCACTGTGTTTCTTTAGCCTCTCCCAGGGTTTATACGTACAGTCTCATGGGGAACAGGGCCCGTGCATGATACGAATTAAGTCCATTAGACTTTGATTATGAAAGGATCATTAATGTTTATTTAGAGCTATTGTTATATGTAAGTTGGATACTTTAGTTATCCAGTATTTTCATACACATTTACAAGTATATAATTACTTTTGGAAAAAATATGCATTATTACAATACAGAGACTGAAACATTAGAGATCATTAAAGAAGGAGTTCTTATCTTATTTCGGTTGGGGGGGGAGCATTACTTGTGTACTTGGGTATTACGAACCAATGTACTTGGGTATTACGAACCAATGTACTTTGGTATTACGAGCCAATGTACTTGGGTATTACGAACCAATGTACTTGGGTATTACGAACCAAAGTACTTGGGTATTACGAACCAATGTACTTGGGTATTACGAACCAATGTACTTGGGTATTACGAACCAATGGAATTGAATTTGTTTTCCATGTTCTTTTCTTCGATATTCCAATTTCCTGCACTCTGAATATATTTAGAAGTGCCGTATAGCATAGAGTTGCGGGTCAGATCTCGACCGCGGACGGTAAGTTAGGCGTCACTTCATTAAAGTTTGTGAGGAAGACTGCCGTCAAATGCTTTAGTGTTTTTTGAATAAAATCAATTGTGGATAATTTAAAATAACAGTCGTGAGCGCAACTAGCAAGTTAAATAACAGATTCTTGACGTTTTTTTTTTAAATTCTTATTAGTATTTTTAGAAAGACTTCCTATCGCAGTTATTTTTTTAAATTAGTCTTTTACCCAACCCCCCTCCCCGCATGTTCTCCAAATTAGTCCATCTCAATTAACCAATTGGTCATTTCCATTTAATTATTTCACATATAATTTGATGTGACACTTGAATTAATTGTAGTTCTTTTGCCTTCTTCTAATATTAGGTAAGTGTAAGGTACTTGTAAATAAAGTAAAGTTTCCCTTTACAGACCTTGCGATCTGTGGGGCTGATGATGTTATGCTGATCTGTTTCTATGGCCAACAGTTAACGAGCAGGGCGTCATGTGGCCAGCACAACAACTAACCGCCTTTTTACTTTTCCAAACTAAAGTCGGGTTGCCTTTAGAGTTGTTGTTGTCAGGGGCGGCCGAAAAATCCCGAAATTCAAAATCCCAGTCTTCACCGAGATTCAAAGCCTATGAATGTACTAGAGTAAAACGAGTTTTTTTTCCAGGATAATTAGAATATTCCAATAGTATATTTAAATTATTTCAAAGGATTTTTATATGTATTTTTATTACAACAGATAAGGATTTGATTAAGCTGCTTTACGATTCTATCGCTATAAAACTTTTCCAATAACCGGTGAAACAGTTGGGGTACCATACAAGATCTGTTGACGATCTTTCTCTATTCCTGTCTTTGGCCTTGGATATAATCTCTTTCAGTTTCATTAGATGACAGGCCCGTCCATTCCTTTATGTTGTCTTTCCATCGCTTTCTCTGTCTGCCTCTTCTTTTTTTTTTCCTGGTACTCTTCCCTGAAGGAAGGTCTTTGCGATCCCTGACGACCATCTGGTGATTTCTAAAAATGTTTTACATGTTTCGCATATTCCTAGAGAATTAATGATTATATTCTAGTTTTAACCTCCCGCAGTTAGTAGTAATAACAAGGAGGATGGCAGCGGGCAAGGTTTGAACACGGGATCATCGAGCTGACAGTATAGAACGCATATCACTCGACCAAGAAGCCATCTTGATACTAGTGTTTTTGAATGTAATCATATAATTGATACGTTGACTTAAAGTTCAACTCAGTTGTTTCCCCTATCTCACGCTGCAAGCCACACATTCGATCACAATCTTAAAATGTGCTAATCCGCTCTCCTTGGCATTACAGGTAATTTGAACAATTTACCGTAATAGTCTCCAGTCAGAGTAATAGCTCCTGACGTCACGCCACATCACGCACGCCGAGCTAAAGCAGACTAGGGTTTCCTCATTCACTGGGCGAGCTAACGGCCGAAACGCTTTCATTCCAGGGATTGTCTTGCAGTTGTTTACTAACTCGCCAAATAACTTCTTGGCATGCCGTCACCTTGTTAGCGTCTCCATAACGGGAGGACTCAGACGGCGGGTGGACTAAAGATGGAAAATAAGGGAGGAGGGGGGGGAGAGATGGAAGGAATTACCCTAAGGTCATTATGAGAAAGTCAAATTTGTTTTCATATAGCCGCAAGGAAATAGTATCGAAAAAAAAAATATTTAAAAAGTTAGGGCAAGGAAGGAAATAGATTAGGGCCAGCGGTTCTCAAATTGTGGAGCTCATAGGGAAGTGTTTTTCTTTACTAAAGTGCACAAGTACCTTCTCTTTTATTTGCATTGTACTTAAAAATGTTTCTTTTAAAAAATTATACTATTAAGTGACGTCGTTTCATCTTCGACTTCACGTGACCTTACAAGTTGTTTTCGCGAGAGACGTCATTACAAGATGTATTCAAGAAGTTCTTTTAACGAAATTTTCATAGTTCTTCTAGATAGCCCTCGCATTCTCAAATTCATCCAGCATCACATTGCTTTTTTGATGTTTTTTTTTGGCGAACCCCACACTCGCTTTACTAAGCCCAATGATCATCTGCGACAATGAAGCCCATTATAAACGTACATATTATACTAACACAAATGTATATCAGCTTCAGTATATCTCTCATTATATGTATATTTAGAACTATTTGTCTATTTTTAGGGCCAATTTTTATCAAGTTGTACTTAAAGGTTTTGATTTTCATTCGAGACATACATACATACATACATACGCCTTACTTCCAGCTTTATATGTTATATATACATATATAAAGATCTCTCTCTCTCTCTCTCTATATATATATATATATATATATATATATTTGAAAGTGAGATAAAAGCCTGGGCATTGTTTATGGTCAGAACGATGTCGCCCACACAGAAGCATATTAATATGCTTTCCATACTAGTAGAAATGGTAAGTAGTGGTAGACTCTATTAAAGTACGTTTCCAAAGCTCAGGGTGTAAAAAAAAAAAAATTTCTGCACCGTCTCAGACACCGAGTAGCCCTAGGCGACTAAAAAGGGAAAGGGAGAACTTAAATGTGAAGTTCTGGGAGCATCACTATAAAAAATAGTATGAGAACCACTGTGTTAGGGAAAGAAGGGAAACGCTTTATCAGATACAACACTGGGTTTAACTTTGGTGGATGGCTGTTTGTAGTTCTATTTTTGCTTGTTCCTTGCTTGAAGTTTGATACAATTAATGGATCGCTTAAAAAAAAAAGAGAGATTGATAGTGTCTGTGGCGCTAAGGCTATCGAGAAATAATGTCAAAACTCAAGGAATCGGTATAAAATGGATTTAGATAGAGCGACTGTTGAAATACATGAAATAGTGGGTAAACATTGCTGCATATATGTGTACGAACGAGCACATAAGTAAATTTTTTCTTTGCTTGTGTTTATCTGCGTGTGCGTATGTGTTTATCTAGGTGTGTGAAGGTATTTGTGTATCCGTACTTTTTGTGTGTAATTTATTGAAACATACCAAAGGCATCCAAATGGGAAACTTTGTTGGGACAATGTAAAAACAAAGGTAGTTTGTTTGTGTACTTTTTTTGTTTTCGTTTATGTAGCTGATGACGGCGTTGTGTCCTAAACCTCTTTTGTACTTGTATGTTTCTACGCTATACTATTTATATTTCTTAATAGAACCGTTCACCATTTCAACCAAATATTGCGGGTTCCAATGGATCAAAGCTTCGTCAGCCTCACGCTGGAAAATGCAGAACAGAGCCCCCTGCCTCGTTTGTGATTATATTTTTTATTATTGATGTTAGTATATCATTGGTATGTTTCGGTCTGTAACATATTTCAAATGTAATAGAAACCATTGCACAGAAACTTGATGTACTTATGTATTAATCAGACATTGTTAATGAATTGAAGGCCAGTAACTAAAGTTATAAATACAGTACTTGTATAATATACTTATTTCATAAACATAATAATTATTGATTGATCTGAAAAGAATTTCTGATTGCTTTATCAATATGACCTCCCAACTTCATCCTCTCTTGGTTCTACTACTGCACTCTCTTTTCTCCTTTTATCAAAATCAAGAAAGAACAATAATCCATAACCCATTAGATAAAGTCTTGTTAGAGCGTTCCCTCCCTTGTTTTTTTATATTACCTATTTGTACAGATATAACGTTGGGCCAGAATGTAATGGAAAGCGAATGATATTAGGTATAAGCCAATTTTAGCCTACAATTAGATTTTATTAGATCCAACGATCATGTCGTTCCTGTTTATTAAAATCGTAAAAAGCTCAGATGGCGTGGGCGTATAATATGATTGGACAGCTTCGATAAGTTTAAAAACTAAGCATGGAACCAGTATGTGAGACTACATAAGAGATGATGACAGCAGAGAGTAAATATCTGTAATACATTGTAATATCATTGCAAACATCATAGGAATGAGATGGCGTGAATTTGTGAAAGTGTCAACAGTAGTTCCCAAACGGCACCAACTCCGCTTTAGAAAAAAGATTATGTAATATGACTTGTAATTATTAGAATTGACTATGATGTTCGTTTTGTATCAGATGTAAAGTAAGGGCTTAGCAAACATTTGAAGAAAACGTAAATTAGAAGACAATCAACATCATCACCAAAGTGTATCAAAAGGAAGTACTATATGGAAGCTACACAAATATTAGAATTTAAATCAATCCCTATTTTGTGTTAGACAGATCCTTCCGCCAAAAAATCATTTAATTTGACATTCGAATATTGAGAGAAAAAATGCCCAGTATTGAGATCGAACCCACGACAGTCACTTTAAATACAAATATACACATATGCACCATGTCAACTTTCTCTACGTCTACACACATATGCACCATTTCAACTTTCTCTACGTCTACACACATATGCACCATTTCAACTTTCTCTACGTCTACACACATATGCACCATGTCAACGTTCTCTACGTCTACACACATATGCACCATTTCAACTTTCTCTACGTCTACACACATATGCACCATGTCAACGTTCTCTACTTCTACACACATATGCACCATGTCAACTTTCTCTACGTCTACACACATATGCACCATGTCAACTTTCTCTACGTCTACACACATATGCACCATTTTATCGTTCTCTACGTCTACACACATATGCACCATGTCAACGTTCTCTACTTCTACACACATATGCACCATGTCAACTTTCTCTACGTCTTCACACGTATACACCATGTCAACGTTCTCTACGTCTACACATATGCACCATGTCAACTTTCTCTACGTCAACACACGTATGCACCATGTCAACTTTCTCTACGTCAACACACGTATGCACCATGTCAACTTTCTCTACGTCAACACACGTATACACCATGTCAACGTTCTCTACGTCTACACACATATGCACCATGTCAACTTTCTCTGCGTCTACAAACATATGCACCATGTCAACTTTCTCTACTTCTACACACATATGCACCATGTCAACTTTCTCTAAGTCTACACACGTCTGCACCATGTCAACTTTCTCTACGTCTACACACGTATACACCATGTCAAGGTTCTCTACGTCTACATACATATGCACCATGTCAACTTTCTCTGCGTCTACACAAATATGCACCATGTCAACTTTCTCTACTTCTACACACGTATGCACCATGTCAACTTTCTCTGCGTCTAAACACATATGCACCATGTCAACTTTCTCTACGTCTACACACATATGCACCGTGTCAACTTTCTCTACGTCTAAACACATATACACAATGTTAACTTTCTCTACGTCTACACACATATGCACCATGTCATTTTTCTCTACGTCTACACACATATGCACCATGTCAACGTTCTCTACGTCTACACACATATGCACCATGTCAACTTTCTCTACGTCTACACACATATGCACCATGTCAACTTTCTCTACGTCTACACACATATGCACCATGTCAACTTTCTCTACGTCAACACACGTATGCACCATGTCAACTTTCTCTACGTCTACACACATATGCACCATGTCAACTTTCTCTGCGTCTACACACATATGCACCATGTCAACTTTCTCTACGTCTACACACATATGCACCATGTCAACTTTCTCTGCGTCTAAACACATATGAACCATGTCAACTTTCTCTACGTCTATACACATATGCACCATGTCAACTTTCTCTACGTCTAAACACATATGCACCATGTCAACTTTCTCTACGTCTACACACATATGCACCATGTCAACTTTCTCTGCGTCTACACACATATGCACCATGTCAACTTTCTCTACTTCTACACACATATGCACCATGTCAACTTTCTCTACGTCTACACACATATGCACCATGTCAACTTTCTCTACGTCTACACACATATGCACCATTTCAACTTTCTCTACGTCTACACACATATGCACCATGTCAACGTTCTCTACGTCTACACACATATGCACCATGTCAACGTTCTCTACTTCTACACACATATGCACCATGTCAACTTTCTCTACTTCTAAACACATATGCGCCATGTCAACTTTCTCTACGTCAACACACGTATACACCATGTCAACATTCTCTACGTCTACACACATATGCACAATGTCAACTTTTTCTACGTCAACACACGTATGCACCATGTCAACTTTCTCTACGTCAACACACGTATGCACCATGTCAACTTTATCTACGTCAACACACGTATACACCATGTCAACGTTCTCTACGTCTACACACATATGCACCATGTCAACTTTCTCTACTTCTACACACATATGCACCTTGTCAACTTTCTCTACGTCTACACACATATGCACCATGTGAACTTTCTCTACTTCTACACACATATGCACCATGTCAACTTTCTCTACGTCTACACACATATGCACCATGTCAACTTTCTCTACGTCTACACACGTATACACCATGTCAACGTTCTCTACGTCTACACACATATGCACTTTGTCAACTTTCTCTACTTCTACACACATATGCACCATGTCAACTTTCTCTACGTCTACACACATATGCACCATGTCAACTTTCTCTACGTCTACACACATATGCACCATGTCATGTTTCTCTACGTCTACACACATATGCACCATGTCAACTTTCTCTACGTCTACACACATATGCACCATGTCAACTTTCTCTACGTCTACTCACATATGCACCATGTCAACTTTCTCTACGTCTACACACATATGCACCATGTCAACTTTCTCTACTTCTACACACATATGCACCATGTCAACTTTCTCTACTTCTACACACATATGCACCATGTCAACTTTCTCTACTTCTACACACATATGCACCATGTCAACTTTCTCTACGTCTACACACATATGCACCATGTCATGTTTCTCTACGTCTACACACGTATACACCATGTCAAGGTTCTCTACGTCTACATACATATGCACCATGTCAACTTTCTCTGCGTCTACACAAATATGCACCATGTCAACTTTCTCTACTTCTACACACGTATGCACCATGTCAACTTTCTCTGCGTCTAAACACATATGCACCATGTCAACTTTCTCTACGTCTACACACATATGCACCGTGTCAACTTTCTCTACGTCTAAACACATATACACAATGTTAACTTTCTCTACGTCTACACACATATGCACCATGTCATTTTTCTCTACGTCTACACACATATGCACCATGTCAACGTTCTCTACGTCTACACACATATGCACCATGTCAACTTTCTCTACGTCTACACACATATGCACCATGTCAACTTTCTCTACGTCAACACACGTATGCACCATGTCAACTTTATCTACGTCAACACACGTATACACCATGTCAACGTTCTCTACGTCTACACACATATGCACCATGTCAACTTTCTCTACTTCTACACACATATGCACCTTGTCAACTTTCTCTACGTCTACACACATATGCACCATGTGAACTTTCTCTACTTCTACACACATATGCACCATGTCAACTTTCTCTACGTCTACACACATATGCACCATGTCAACTTTCTCTACGTCTACACACGTATACACCATGTCAACGTTCTCTACGTCTACACACATATGCACTTTGTCAACTTTCTCTACTTCTACACACATATGCACCATGTCAACTTTCTCTACGTCTACACACATATGCACCATGTCAACTTTCTCTACGTCTACACACATATGCACCATGTCATGTTTCTCTACGTCTACACACATATGCACCATGTCAACTTTCTCTACGTCTACACACATATGCACCATGTCAACTTTCTCTACGTCTACTCACATATGCACCATGTCAACTTTCTCTACGTCTACACACATATGCACCATGTCAACTTTCTCTACTTCTACACACATATGCACCATGTCAACTTTCTCTACTTCTACACACATATGCACCATGTCAACTTTCTCTACTTCTACACACATATGCACCATGTCAACTTTCTCTACGTCTACACACATATGCACCATGTCATGTTTCTCTACGTCTACACACGTATACACCATGTCAAGGTTCTCTACGTCTACATACATATGCACCATGTCAACTTTCTCTGCGTCTACACAAATATGCACCATGTCAACTTTCTCTACTTCTACACACGTATGCACCATGTCAACTTTCTCTGCGTCTAAACACATATGCACCATGTCAACTTTCTCTACGTCTACACACATATGCACCGTGTCAACTTTCTCTACGTCTAAACACATATACACAATGTTAACTTTCTCTACGTCTACACACATATGCACCATGTCATTTTTCTCTACGTCTACACACATATGCACCATGTCAACGTTCTCTACGTCTACACACATATGCACCATGTCAACTTTCTCTACGTCTACACACATATGCACCATGTCAACTTTCTCTACGTCTACACACATATGCACCATGTCAACTTTCTCTACGTCAACACACGTATGCACCATGTCAACTTTCTCTACGTCTACACACATATGCACCATGTCAACTTTCTCTGCGTCTACACACATATGCACCATGTCAACTTTCTCTACGTCTACACACATATGCACCATGTCAACTTTCTCTGCGTCTAAACACATATGAACCATGTCAACTTTCTCTACGTCTATACACATATGCACCATGTCAACTTTCTCTACGTCTAAACACATATGCACCATGTCAACTTTCTCTACGTCTACACACATATGCACCATGTCAACTTTCTCTGCGTCTACACACATATGCACCATGTCAACTTTCTCTACTTCTACACACATATGCACCATGTCAACTTTCTCTACGTCTACACACATATGCACCATGTCAACTTTCTCTACGTCTACACACATATGCACCATTTCAACTTTCTCTACGTCTACACACATATGCACCATGTCAACGTTCTCTACGTCTACACACATATGCACCATGTCAACGTTCTCTACTTCTACACACATATGCACCATGTCAACTTTCTCTACTTCTAAACACATATGCGCCATGTCAACTTTCTCTACGTCAACACACGTATACACCATGTCAACATTCTCTACGTCTACACACATATGCACAATGTCAACTTTTTCTACGTCAACACACGTATGCACCATGTCAACTTTCTCTACGTCAACACACGTATGCACCATGTCAACTTTATCTACGTCAACACACGTATACACCATGTCAACGTTCTCTACGTCTACACACATATGCACCATGTCAACTTTCTCTACTTCTACACACATATGCACCTTGTCAACTTTCTCTACGTCTACACACATATGCACCATGTGAACTTTCTCTACTTCTACACACATATGCACCATGTCAACTTTCTCTACGTCTACACACATATGCACCATGTCAACTTTCTCTACGTCTACACACGTATACACCATGTCAACGTTCTCTACGTCTACACACATATGCACTTTGTCAACTTTCTCTACTTCTACACACATATGCACCATGTCAACTTTCTCTACGTCTACACACATATGCACCATGTCAACTTTCTCTACGTCTACACACATATGCACCATGTCATGTTTCTCTACGTCTACACACATATGCACCATGTCAACTTTCTCTACGTCTACACACATATGCACCATGTCAACTTTCTCTACGTCTACTCACATATGCACCATGTCAACTTTCTCTACGTCTACACACATATGCACCATGTCAACTTTCTCTACTTCTACACACATATGCACCATGTCAACTTTCTCTACTTCTACACACATATGCACCATGTCAACTTTCTCTACTTCTACACACATATGCACCATGTCAACTTTCTCTACGTCTACACACATATGCACCATGTCATGTTTCTCTACGTCTACACACATATGCACCATGTCAACTTTCTCTACTTCTACACACATATGCACCATGTCAACGTTCTCTACTTCTACACACATATGCACCATGTCAACTTTCTCTACGTTTAAAGACATATGCACCATTCCTCGTGTACACGTCTTGCTGCTCACATGTGACTTATTTTGGCAGACTATCCATTTTTTCAATATTTCTATTCAAGTCAGAACCTTATGGAACCTGCAACCTGCATAGACGCTGATTTTCCTAGAAAATTAACTGTTTATATATATCGCTAAAAAAAAGAATTATTAACTCGATGGTCACATGTGGAAAAACACTATTTTGACTGTTATAACATTTTAAAGCATAAATGAAATAAATTTGAGTTTGGCTATAAATTGTAGTAAAAAAAAAACATGGTGTAGCCAGCCATAGTGTACCGATAACTGAGTTGCTTATTAAATTTAAAGCTGCTTAAAGTTTCGCTTATATTTGTACGTAATTTTATCATGGATTGCGTCTAGATTCTAGATCTAGAGTAGATCTTAGGTTTTCTAAATCAGATACATGTAATACAAATACCAATAGATATATGCTGACTTATGCACTGCCCGCTGGCCTAATGGCTACAATCGTACAAGAAGTCGACGGTGTCAAAATCACGAGGTCCATACCCGGTTTGCAGTGGCGTTTCTAGGGTAAGGGGAGGAGTGGGAGAATTTGAAAATCCCCCCGGGCCCCCACTTGATTATTTTTACATTAAATCTTAAATATTACGCAAAAGAGTTCAAGCCCCCCCCCCCAACCCGAAATGATGGCATATATATTTTAAAAAAATATATATTTGATTTGATTTTATTATAAGTTGTATAATGGTATTGTCTGTTTTTTTGTTTCTTCCTGGAAGAAAGTGTCAGCTAATAGGAGGGTTGTTTCATCCGTGTTCAAATCATGTCTTTAAATTGAATAGAAAATTTGAAACAATAAAATAAGATTTAGTCAGCATAAAATATTTCTGCAATGCGTTATACATAGTTATAGACTTCATCATCTGTCCCTTTCGTCGTAGAGGTGCTAGGAGAGTTTGCGTAACCAAATCCCGGTCCGGTAAGTAGCTGTTCTTAGCAGGATATCAAGAGAGATGGACCGGCCCATTCTTTCACGTTTTTCTTTGGACATCCCCGTCCTCGTGCTCACTCCACTGCAACCTTGAAGAATAACTTTTGTTAGTGAGTCTTACAATGTAACCGAACCAGCTGAGCCGATGATAACATAATTGTAGGGTGTAGCGCTCTCTGGGCAAAACCGTGATGGAAGTTACAGGTTCGATATTACACATTCATTAAGACCAACGAAGAAGGTATTACATATGAGCTGATAATAATAAGGATGCATTGAAAGACAGAATACAGACCGCAGTTCATTAGCTCGCCCTACAGTTAAGCGCAGTTTTTTTTTCTCTGTGTAATCAATAGTCCATAATAGCCAGCTGAGCAGAAATAGATTTATTGATTTTTGTTTTTCTCCCCCTTTTTCTAAGGTCAAGGGGACGTAATAGAATGTACACTCTAGGTGGCGGCACATGGCCATGTTGTGTCGGACAGAGACTTGGGCGTGGCGTCAAAGAAATTATTTGAAAGCGAGACATTGAACAGAGAAATATACATATTGTTTGGTAAAGGGAGGGGGGTGATATTGGGTGTAACCTTGACGTAGCTGGAAGATGGCTATTGTTTTCTAATTATAAATTATTTCTATTTGCTTAGAGACCCCATTTGGGCCAGGGGTTTTTGGTGGATTTTCCTTTCTAACCTTCCAGCAGCACCTCAAAGGAGGCTTTAATATCACGCCGGGATGAGGGCTATTGTTATTTGCAGGGTTTAACAATGTGATTGGCGCAGATACTGGAAAGGCTTGAACACTATTATGTAATCGTTGTTTAGGCCAACTGTTGGAAGTAGTAAACCTAGCCAGGCTTTATTTCAGTCTAGACCCGGGGTCGGCAACCTGCGGCTCGCGAGCCACATGCGGCTCTTTGGGTGTGAAGCTGCGGCTCTTAAGTTCTATACGCAAATATTATTTATTTTATGGAAACATTTTTTAAAATAGTTCTGAATCATTTAACGAAAATTAGGCGCCGATTCTATCTCTGAGGCACTTGTACTCGCCTGTCACAACACCCCTCCCCCATGAATTTGTTTGCTCAATTGTTTGTTAATGAAGTACAAGTTAGTGTTGTAAGTAAATGTTGAACTGCTTTAGTTACTACCGAAATAAAAAAAATAATTATCTAATAATGCCATATGTATATTATATAATTTGTTGTGAAAACACTAATTATATATGAATAAATATATTCGTTTTTTTTTCATTAAATATTGTGAGAGTACTATTTATTGTTAATAAGAAAAAAAATGTAAATGTTGTGGCTCTTTAAAAACTTTAAAATTTTGTAAATTTTAATTTTTGGCTCTTCCAACTCAAAAGGTTGCCGACCCCTGGTCTAGACGTCTATTGGTACGGTACTTCATAATTCTTGGCAATGGCCAACAATGATGAGATCGTGGTGATAAGATAATCTCCGTATAGAGAAGTGGTGGTCGAGAGGCCAAGTGCACCTAGAAGGGGGCTCGAGGTTCGACACCCGACTCGGGCAGAGTTGTGTTTACTGAGCGCCTAAAGGCAGCACGGAAAACCAACTCCTAGATACCCCCTCCCCCCCCCCCACCGGTCCACAAATGAGATTTCACCAAAAGCGCTCTGAGTATGCTATAAGCATGAAAGTAGCGCTATATAAAAGCTATAATAATAATAATAGAGGTGGGGCCTCGAGCGGCCGCTTCTCTCTGCCACCTTCGAATTCCGCCTCTGAGCACCAACTATGATTGCTAGGCTCACTGCACTTACGCGAATATATAAAATACCTTCCTTTACTCTGTAGTCCCAAGTTTGGGAGAGAGGCACATTGCACACGGGAGTAGAGAAAGTATACAACTGATAGAATAGATCAACAATGACTATTTGATGGTGAAAGGTCAACTGTGTCCTGGTGAAACAAAAAGGTCAACTGTGTCCTGGTGAAACAAAAAGGTCAACTGTGTTCTGGTGAAACAAAGGTCAACTGTGTCCTGGTGAAACAAAAAGGTCAACTGTGTCCTGGTGAAACAAAAAGGTCAACTGTGTCCTGGTGAAACAAAAAGGTCAACTGTGTCCTGGTGAAACAAAAAGGTCAACTGTGTCCTGGTGAAACAAAAAGGTCAACTGTGTCCTGGTGAAACAAAAATGTCAACTGTGTCCTGGTGAAACAAAAAGGTCAACTGTGTCCTAGTGAAAAAAGGTCATCTGTGTCCTGGTGAAACAAAAATGTCAACTGTGTCCTGGTGAAACAAAAAGGTCAACTGTGCCCTAGTGAAAAAAAGGTCAACTGTGTCCTAGTGAAAAAAAGGTCATCTGTGTCCTGGTGAAACAAAAATGTCAACTGTGTCCTGGTGAAACAAAAAGGTCAACTGTGTCCTGTTGAAACAAAAAGGTCAACTGTGTCCTAGTGAAAAAAGGTCATCTGTGTCCTGGTGAAACAAAAAGGTCAACTGTGTCCTGGTGAAAAAAAGGTCAATTGTGTCCTGGTGAAACAAAAAGGTCAACTGTGTCCTGGTGAAACTCAAGATAACACGTTAGAGAAATGAAAAGTAATTCGTACCATTTCACATCGATGGCGACGCCTCAAGAGCAATGCGATAATGAAATCGACTGTGACCTAACGAAGAGAAGATTTCGTTACCATTGTATCTTATCTTAGCTTGTCATATCTTTTATATTACAGACGTTACTTCAAAAAAGAAGATAAGTAAGTCCTACGCATTTTATGTGTCCATCTAATCATGTATGTTAATCAATGACTTAAACTCTGCTAATTCGTTGGTTTTCCTGGCTGATTCAGGCCACATAGATGCAAAATCATTCTACATTCATGATGAATAGTCACTTTCCCAGCAGGTCAACTCAGAACTTACATTTTCAATAAAGCTGTACTCATATTTTAAACCCCTAACGGCTCCATAATTATTATTGACGCTTCCGTCATTACGACTAAAACGAGGCTGGTGTTTATCTCATTATCTTTACTGTCTAAAAAAAGGATGAATTTATATTCAAATGTTAGCCTTAGCCACAAATTACTTTTGAATCCCAAGACTCGCAAAGTTGGAGTTAAAACAGAAGCGTTACGTTAGGAGATGTGTTTTTTGAGAATAAACACAGGGCTAACAAAAGGGAAAAAAAGAGGAAACAATTTTTAACTATCCTCCCAGCCTTTTCGGAAAGGGAGGGGGGGGGAATCGCTAATACGCTGTTGTCATGGTGACACGTTCTACACCTTGATGAATGATATTGCGCTACATGCCATTAGAAGCAAATTAGTTTTATTTTAAGTAGCTTAGAATGCCACGGTTCTGCGATGGGCGAATCGATACGCTATTTTTGTTAATAAAAGGGGATCGATCTTGCGTAGTGACAATAATATATATTTAGAATCAGTCGAGACTGTGGCTTTACGGTAGGGGCAACGAGGGAAGAGAATTCTCGTACAGGTCGCGCGACACAGGGAGAACAAAAAAGTTACCATGACACGATGATAAAAGCAGCCAACCTGGTCTTGCAGATCACTGTCATATACACGTCTGCAGTTGATCTGATCAGCGAGTTGAGCTTATAGTTATATTCAATGTCGAGGACTTTTTTTTCTCCAGTTTTTGAAGAAACTTCAGAATGTTCAGAAATGAACATCTTTACGCAATGAACGAAGTATTTTGCTGGATGGCTTGAACCCAGGACCTTTGTTACTACAGTACAAGGCTCATACCATACGCAAAGGCTGATAAAAAGGTTACGGCGTCAAGCTTTGTTTTTAAAAAGTTTTTTTGTTGTTGTTTGTTTCTTGTTCTGTGCTAACACTGGCAGGAGTTTCACATTGAATGTCAATGTCTGTGTTATGTTGATGCTTTTTCATTACAAGCTTATACTCCTTCTGTCTGTCTGTTTGTCTGGTAAAACGTTTGTACTTGCTAGTTCTCCCACACCCAATCTCGGATCAAGTTGAAATTTTGCACTCTTGATTCTTGTACCTGATAAACAGCAACCGATTTTAAAAAATAATCAATTAGTTAATTTACTAAATGGTAAATCAATTATTTTGTTGATATCAAACAAGGAAAAGAAATTTTACTAGGCAGATGTTGCGTTATAAGATGAATCAGTCCCCTTAACGAGGCTTAAGCCCTAAGCGGCAAAAAGCGATCACGGTAACATTCACATAGTTGCTACCTTCTCCACCCCCCCCCCTCCTGTCATCTCCTTACCAAACTGCTCCAGACAAGTGATAGCCTCATAGCGTATTGAGAAAGTTCCAAGTATGAGATTGCACTAAACAGGAACGGTAAAAATAATTAAAATCGCACACATTTTTAATTGTTAGTCTCGATCTATTACAAATGTAATTACTTGGCTGATCCAAACTAATTGATGCTATTACACTTAATATAAGCTTTTTTTTAAGCATTTTATTATTGGTATGTTTTTTGTTTTAAATTGTGCAAGACATCTGTCAGCCATTACGACATAAAAAGAAGAAACAGAAAGAAAACAAATTATAACAATGAGTCTTGTCGGAACAGAGGGACAAGAGACATTAAATTGAGAAACGTTTTTGATATCAGATTTCTAATGAAATGTTCAGGCTGAACAATTAGAAGAAGCCTGTTTAGAGATGTATCACATTAATAGACAAACTTAGGTGAAAAATTGTTTTCAAATTGCAAGAAAAGAACAGAAAACATTTATCATCAAATGTCAACTATGTCATCAATGTCATAAGAATGATGAACTGGTTTAGAAATTCATTGAGTACATCTTCTTTAAGGATTAAATCAATTTAAAAAACAATCATACTGCCATTCTTTTTCATTTACATTCTTAAGAAATAAAAAAATTGTTTCCACACAACAAAACAACGCAATTAACAATCTTTAAAAAATAATTTTAATTCTCACGATCATGAAATAAATGAATATCAATGAAAACAACGTCTAACCTCCATTCACTGAGGAGATGAACATGTAAAGAGTTGTAAAGAAGAGAGAAAACAAGATTTGTATGATTTTTTATTTCAGTAGAAAGCTTTGATATATATTTTTTACATTTTAATTAACATAAATAAACAATGTATCAGAAAACCTAACACTGTTACAACGTTAAGGATGTGGTTTAAAACAATACCAACCCTTTGACATTATATTATATATACATATATACATGTATCGCTGTTTTTCTAGACAAATTTTCCAGATTTTCAATAGTGAATATACTGAATAAATCTTGCTCTCAGATTCTGAATAGATATACATAATATGTGTAACACAAAAAACGCTAGGGTTCTAGAACCAGACACATGTTCCCGAAATCTGACATCTAAAAATAACTTTTTCTTTTCGGGTCTTAGATGGCCACAATCTCATTTGCTATAAAGCACTCACTGCACTAATAGAGTGGGTCTATAGCAGTAGTACCTATCTTTGCCCTAAGGCTACGACTCAAGTGTACATTTAAACAATTGGGAAACAACAACAATTTCGGGATCGAAGTAATTCACGTCTATTGATTTTAGTCATTTTTATGTACATTTAAATAGATTGATTTTGTATTGATGTATCTAAAAATTGCCATATAATAATTATGAGACGAGTGCTCTTACTTTCAATGTTTAATTACTAGATTTATTAGCTTGGTCGAGAGGCTAAGTGCGCTTGAACTTGGCTTAGCTTGGCTACCTATGAAGGGGGCTCGAGGTTCGACACCCGACTCGGCAGAGTTGTGTTTACTGAGCGCCTGAAGGCAGCACTAAAAAAATTATTCTAGATACCCCCCCCCCCCAAAATGGTCCACAACTGAGATTGGACCAAAGCGCTCTGAACTTGCTATAAGCATGAAAGTAGCACTATATTAAAGCCATAATTTATTTATTTTATTTATTTAAACATTAGATTAAATATTACATAGGTTAGAGTTGAAACGTTACTTCTTATAACTACTTACAAAACGACGCCTTGTTTCAGCTTTTTAAAAAGTTTTTCACGACATTGTTTGTATTGTTGAAAGACGTCCATGTCCAGTCTAGATACAATATATATAGGTCTGTGCTTGAACCACTCCAAAACAAACCAAATAGCGTTTAATGTCAATGCTTGGTTACGCCTCACTCACTATTTTCTCAAGGCGCGCACCCGACTCTTGCTCTGATGGAATATTAGTATGGGAGATTCATAAGTACAGTATTGGACCGAGACCAATCATCATAGAAGGCCTTAACAATGAACTGTGACGTCGCAACCTGTGGGCAGTTTAGACCAATACCTCGTTGCCACGTCGTACTCACCTGTGGTGTGGCAACGAGCTATTGGTTTCCGCTGCTCAAAGGTTGAGACGTTGCAGGTCAGTGTCCATGCCTTCTATGACGATGATCTCGATTGGACACAGTTCTAGATGGTCATCACTATTATGAGAGGAGCACAGTTTCAGAATTCGCTAGCTACCACGCCAACTGTTTCTAAGAGCTATAGATCAAATGAACTTATGACAAGAACATTATTTTCTAAATGTCTCATTCTTTTTTTTTCTTCTAACCCAGCCAACAAAAGAACTATTTTAGTAGTGTTATTAATAAATGGATATGTTTCTCTGTCTATACCAAACAATAACAATTCATGACAGTAGTCAAAAGGAGTTATACAAACGAAAAAAGAAACCAAAGATCTAAACCATGTTTACGTAATCATTAGTTCAATGAAATCAGTTACATCTTATACAAAAATATTAAATAATGTAGTAATCTATAATGTATTAAAATAGTTCGTTCTCATTTGTAGAGGATTCTTTTTGTTGCAATATATCATCTCTCTCTCTGTCTCTCCCTCTCTGTCTCTCTCTCTCTCTCTCTCTCTTCCCCCCTCTCTCTCTCTCCCCCTCTCTCTCTCTCCCTCCCCCCCCCCCCCCCCACACACACCATAATTGATTTGTTTACACAATTTATACAAGGGTCGAAAAAAATATAATAAAAATATCTGACACGTAACATAGAAAAGGACATTTTTGGGAGGAAAAAGACTTTATATTATTAAAAAAATCTTTTTCTTTATTACAGCATCCCTCCTGACAGTGCCGACGCTGGACTGAAGCAGTAGTATGAGTTACTCTATATAGGTCAGTCATCCAGTCTGTATTCATTTGGAACCATTGTCCGGCTTTGCAGCAGTGAGAGGATGGAAGAGCCATTACCAAGACGGAGCTCAGAGATGTCCTAATAGCATGTTCCAAGAAACTCTTGACGCGTGGCTATTCATCCAGGCGACACATAATGGCTATTTCGATGGCTATTTCGATGGCTTTTTGGATGGCTTTAATTAAAGGTTTGGACAGAGAAAAAAAAATGTTTGCTTTTTTTTAAGTGGGCATAAACCGATCAATATTTGTTTTGAATCGGACACAGAAATAGATTAATTAAGGATTAAAAAACGGACGGACGAAGATGCAAGTTACAAACTTTAAGGTTACATCAATGGTGGACTATAGTGCTAAAACAAATGTTACATAAGGACAATATTTAGTTACAACGGAGATTAAAATTGCGTTCATAAAGACCGGTACCTATTACCTATTATCCTTTCAAAGTTGCTTTTTTTTATATCTATAATGATACAAGTTCCTTTATCATTCGATAGACATTGTCTCGGCATGAGTGTCTCTGAATCTCCCCCCCCCCCTCTTCCTCTCTTTCTT
Organism: Biomphalaria glabrata; assembly: GCF_947242115.1. Taxonomy (NCBI): domain Eukaryota; kingdom Metazoa; phylum Mollusca; class Gastropoda; family Planorbidae; genus Biomphalaria; species Biomphalaria glabrata. Next base: position 17,220,952 of record NC_074723.1, on the reverse strand, counting down.
CAATTCTCTTTTTGCGATCTCACTTTCTGTTCTCTTTTTTTTCTTTACTCGTTCTCTCTTTCTCGTTCTCTCTTTCTTTTTCTCTTTTCGAGTTCTCTTAACTCGTTCTTTTTCTTTTTTCTATTTTAGTGATTTCTCTTTCTCTCTCTCATTTCTCTTTCTCTCGTTTTCTCTTTTTTTTCTTTTCGCGTTCTCTCTCTCTCTCTCTCTCTCACTTTTTCCTCACTAATTTTTTTTTGTCTTTCTATCGAGTTCTCATTTCTTTTTTTTTTCTCTTTTTCTCTAGTTCTCTTCTCTCTCTCTTTCTATGTCTTTTTGTCGCTATTTTTCTTTCATCTAGAATTTCTCATTTTTTGTGTGCTTATGTGCGTATTTGTGTCCCTTCTTGTCGTATATCTATTTCTGAGTGGCGAAGCAAAGTACCCGTGGGCCCGGACTCGGGGATTTGGCGTTGGGGCCCCCTCTCTGGTAATTTAAGTGCTACTGCAAATATAGCCATATTGTACGCATCAGTATATTTAGACATTCAAATATAAGCACTATATTTTACAAACAATAGTGTTCTTACATTCAAATGACAACTTCATATGAGTAATAATATCTTTACGCTCAATGATTATATATCTTTAATGTAGTAAAAGGCTATAGGCTTTCATATTTTCTAAAAAAATATTTTATAAGGTAATTTCTTCTACTCAAATTTACTTCATGAAAAAGATAATTGAGAACTGTTAAATATCGCATATGTCACTTTCTACGAATTTCATGTGCCAATCTAGTGCCAATCTAGTCATGCATGTTAATCAATGACATAAACTTTGCTAAGTCGTTGGTTTTTCTGTCTGAATCAGGCAACCCATTCCATTCTCTAATGGCACTAGGAAAAAAGGAAAACGTGTACGAATTTGTTCTAGCTTTAAGAGAAGTTTGTATCTGGGATATTATATTACATTTAATTGACAACAACTTAAATCTAGTTCTGTTATTCATCAACATCTATCAATTTTGGTACTAAATGTGTGTAACAGTGGGATTGGCTGGTTAGTACGTCTTGATATCTTGGAAATGTTGATCAAAAATAAAAATTCGAAAAACCAAAAAGCACTGTATTGCCACTGATATTCATTTAGGTATAGAAATGATACGACATCTGGCATCAACAAATTCCCATGACACAAAATATTTTTTAGAGCCTTTGATACGACATTTAGACCTAATTATGTTACTCTGTAGAAAGTCATTTATGATCTCTTTCAAAGGACGAGTCCCTAAATATAAAGATAGAATAACTTTAAGAGTCCATGTTACCGAAAATCACCTAGTCATAGTCAAAGTGTGGGTGAAGCTTGTGTGCCAAAATGGTTTAGTTAAGTGTGGACGGTTTAACTCCTGTTTATAAACAAACTAGACATATATTTCCCGCGACCTGCGGGTCTTAATTTGCGTATCACTATCGATATAGGCACTGAGAGTGTTTTGGAAACAATGTAACGAAATAATAATGCTATAAGAAAGCGAATGCGTGAATTAAAAAATAGCATTAATGGAGCTATCAAAATAGCTAATCGACCTAAATCCATTTTTTAAATAAAAACATTTGCTTGTAGGTCTACATATATTTAGATCTAGAGTCTAGATATTATTATAAAAGATGTAGACCTACTATCGTAAGTGTGAATTCAATGGCTCGAGAAGCTTATTAATTATTGTATATTAGTATATATAATATCCCCCATATAGAGCCTCACGTAGCCTGTCCAATTATAGTGTATTTGCATAGCGGTGTGCACGACACACGAAGGGGTGACAAAAAGCAATACAATATATTTTATAATGAAATCGAACGTGTGAATGTAATTATTTATATAACATTGTTAGTTTAATTTCATGTAGAACCAGATCTAGAATCTAAACAATTTGAATGCCACAGCAGCCTAGTCAATAAATAAAAACTTTGAACCTATTTTGTAAAAGACTATACACTTTGTTGTCACTTTGAAGTTGTGTTGCCCTAGATACTGTAGAATGTAGTGTTGACCTATATACCGCGCCATGATGGATGATGTGTTGTGAACACGTCTAATGTATATGTTAGCTTTGTTATCAGGTCTAAATGCGCATAAGTAAATCTTAAAGAAAAAAGTAAATTGAAAATAAAGACTTAAAATTAAACTGAATCGGTAACTGTAAGTTTAAATGCTTAAAAAACACATTGGAAAGTAAATTGTATTTTGTAAGTAGTTTATTAGTTTAATAATATGCCATTATAATGTGCGATATTATGACCTCTGACGTTCATTTCATTTGTATCACTACGCGATATAAAGGTGCCGCAAGTTACGGAAAAGTATGTCAAGACATTTAAAGCTAATTACATTTAGAGCGAACGATTTTATGTAAAAAATGTTTTGTAAACTCAAATTTGAAGGTTAATGTGCATCAAATAATGAAATGAATAGACACGTATTTGTATTTGCATGTGTAAAATAACAAAATAATGTTTTCTTGAATGAGAGCTAATTTTGATCTAGAGATTTTCATCTCTGCTGCGCATGCGTGACCTCTCGGTCTTGTCTCATCATTTAGACACAGCATGTAAACATGGCCTAGATTTATAAGATATAATACTTTTATAGATTTGGTCAACTTTTTTTTTTGAGGGTCTTAAGCTTGTTTTAGGGCTACAATACATACACTACGGTCTAAGTTAGTACCCAAGGAACATTTCTGCCAAGTTTTTTCAAGATAGGTCAAACGGTTTTGATTTCTATACGGGGACATACATACATACATACGCCTTACTTTCTACTTTATATATTAGATGAAAATGTACATTTTGTTTTTTATTGTTTTCACATTTTTTATCAGTAGAAAATTGCATTGCCAAAACAGTAGGTTTCATCTTTTTCATGTTCTCACAACGGTTATGATTAACATTATTTAGAAATTGTTCAAACTTCGGGATTATCGTGCACTATGTCGCGATATAGGTTAAAATTTACTGTCAAGTATTTACATTTAATTCATGTATCTTAACAAGTGAATAGATACCGTCATTTAAACAAACAAGTAACATTTTAAAAAACTACTAATAACAAAATAACACAAAAAAAAAACAACATCCATTTTTTTAATACTAGTAGTGTATTGTCAAATTATTTATCTTTTTATTATTATTACAAATGGTTATATTAAACAAGAAAAATATTAAAAACTACTCTATAATTTACAGAGCGATTATTTCGCTCATAATAGCTTATGAATGTTAGATTTATATAAAAAAGGAAGATTTTTTTGCTTCTTCTCTCATTCCAGTTGTCAGCATCACTCTCTGAGACAAATCACCGTTGAACTATTTCTAAGTGAAATGTAGTTTCAATGAATGTAATTAAAACAAAGTTTGTGTCACCCACACATAGTACCAAAGAGCAATACCAATTGAGTGTGTGAACAAAGTGACCCCCCCCCCCCAAGAGACACCACTGTTTCACTGAAGTCAAGACAAATCCTACCAACCTGCCTTGCTCCTTCACCAACTACCAAAAAGTGTACGACCTTTCAGCCAATCACAGAGCCATTGTTATAACGCTCGGTTAAAATTGACTTCAATTCCCCGACCAGTTTCCATACGATTAAAGATGTGGTCTTTTCTTTTACTTTGTGAGACATTTCCTTAGAGAAAATAAATCATTTACCAAAACCCTTTTAGGCGGTCATGGAAATGAAAGATACGACAGAAAGAGAGAGAGAGAGAGAGAGAGAGTGAGAGAGAGAGAAAGTAATGCTATACCCCAGTTACAGCAATTTATCACTCAGCAGCATGGGACATTTCCTAACATATGATCTAAAGATGAGATTACTTAGGAATTCAGTTGTATACATAATCAGAAAATTTTCTCCGAAGCGTAATTCTATTGGCCAAGCAGGAACAAATCATTCCCCCAAAGCTCCCCTATCTGTATATCTGCTCTAATTTATTGTTCCCTATCGTATTCTGTAGCCAAGAAAAGAAATTTTTTCTTAACTTATGCAATGGTTAAATCTATTTCTCTATAGAAATGAAATGATAAATGAAATTTATTATCATACAAAATATCGTTATCTAATTGGATTACTCAACCAGATAATAAGAGTAGATGATTACAAAGTACAGTATATGTTAATATCTCATATTTTGGCTTATGAAAGAACTTGCTTGATGTGACCGCTGCCTGAGGGCCATAGTTTGGGTATAACTGGTCTAGTGGATTAGATTTAGGCTTATGTCAAACATGGCGAATGCTCCCATAACATTTTGTAAAAAAATTTTCCACGAAAATGAAAGTAGATTGATAAATGGGTTTACCCGTTAAGCAGACATATTGATATTTAATATTAAATACTGTGAAAACGGGTTTACTCGTTTGTTAAAAGTTTCGTTCTTTAATAGAGATAGATTGATGAAATAAAGTTGAGAGTCATGTAAACGTTGAAATGGAAATGTATTTCCTGTATGTATTGTTTTAACAAGTAGCTCCATACTCTATAGTGAAGCTTTCATTACCAAGACGGAGTGAATAACAAGCGGGTCAATTTAAGCGAAATTTATCGTTAGAGTAGTCCTGAACTCTGACCTGCGGTGTCGCAACCTGTGGGCAGTGGAGACCAATAGCCAGATGCCACATTGTAAAAATCTATAATGTGGTAACGAGCTAGCGGTCTTTACTGCCCACAGGTTGCGACGTTGCAGGTAAGTGTTTCGACATTCTAAGACAATTTGTCTCCATTTAAAGGAATACACATTTCTTATTTTATTTATGCTTGGAATAATAGAAGTAGAATTAAAATTATCAAACCAAACTTTATTCCTTTAGTCCTTAATATAAAAACATTTAAAGCCTTCATAAATATGTAGACCTTACATTGATACAATAAGATACTGTTAGGCTAGTGGGAAAACGGAAACGGTATCTCCTGAAAAAGCAAACAAACAATAAACATGGGCACCTTCATCTTGACATGGCACCTTCATCTTGTGCATGGCACCTTCATCTTGACATGGCACCTTCATCTTGTGCATGGCACCTTCATCTTGACAACTAATGGCTCATAATAATTCTATGACTTTGTATTTTAATGCTTTATAGTTCATGAAGAAATATTTTCAACTGCATATTTAAAATCACGTACGCCGCGCTCTACAATATAAACAGAGGATGAACAAGTAAAATATAAAAAAAGAATTAAATAAATAACAAAGCTTATCTAAGGAGAAGAACTCCACTTAAATAGCCATGTCTTTCAATATTTTAAAAATTATTTCTCTATATTTAATTATTAAATTAGCACTAAATTTTTCTTATTGGTATTATTGTCTTTGCCAATAGATAATTGTGCAAACTTTCAACTTGATTCGTGATTGGGTGTGGGAGACATAACGATTACACACTTTTACCAGACAGACAGACAGACAGTCAGAGTGAGTTGATATAAGGTTTGTAGAAAAAAAAGAATCTTTGTGGTAGATGTAGTGACAATAATAAATGGAAAATGGAGTTAACTTGAATGACTTTGTAACTATACTAATGTATGCAGGGACATTTGATTTGGTTTTTATTACCAATACGGGGAGAGTAGGGTACACAGTTCTGTTCTTGAGCCCATGCCCTTGGGGACATGCCTCGCTAATGTTTGGCTGCTACCTTGAATATTAATGATTTCTATCAGATTGTGAGCGTTACTTATCAACACCAATTGAAAGTGGGGCTGTAGAAAGGCGTAGCTAGTGCTTGAACGCTTATACAAGTATAATAATGGTACGATGTAAGTATTATTATTGATGAAATCATATTTACCCATACTTTATCCCACATGATTTGTGGGAGAGAACTAGACAAAAGCCCATAGCCCAAGACATCACAAAACGAAAATGGAGCTGGATAGGACACACACTGCGAAAACCAGCTATCAATGTTGCAAGGCAGGCACTTGACTGGAACCCACAAGGAAAGAGGAATGTGGGCAGACCCAAGCAAACCTGGAAGAGGTCAGTCATCAGTGAAGCTGATGGTACTGGAATGACATGGGAGCAGATGAAGAAAGCTGGAGTGTGGAGAGGTGTGGTTGCGGCCCTATGCTCGATTGGGAGTACACAGGATTAAGCAGTAAGTATCCCACATGTAGTCCTGTATGTGTTATACCCTTTTTGCATTTATTTAATATGAAAAGTTACGACTAGAAGAACTTTTCACACTGAGGCTAAAATGGCGAATAAATAGCTCGATGTTATTATGTTAATCTATGACGGTTTTAGTTTTATTAATATCGTTTATTTAAACAATTTGCCTTCTTTTCTTTAGCGCAATGGACAAGACTTCTGTATTTGTATCTTTGTTCCCACGCACACGCGCTCGTCAACAATTGTCACGTGACCCAATGTTGACATTAGACCATGTCACGTTGATCAATAGCAGTCTTCCAGTGAGCGAATACGCAGAAGGATGCACGAGCAAACACACACACACAAATAAATACAAGCACAACCGTACAAACATACACACACATTGATGTATGCAATACAAATAAATCATCCGAGTACCCCAAGACATGATTCATGAGAGATTTCTTGTTACTTTGTGTTCAAGTTTTTTTTTCTTGCCTCATCAATAAATCTTACAGTCTGAGAATTCTTCCTCAGAGTTAGGAGTGAGCCTTACAAGAAAGTGGATATTATGAGAACAGAATATTGTTAAAACATTTACACTCGTTAATTAAATACCGCGATATATACTTATATAGTTATATATGTATCTATACTATTAAGGAGAAAGTAAGGCTTATGTATGTTTGTATGTATGTCCCGAATACAAATCAAAACCGTTTGACTGATCTTGATAAAACTTGGCATAAATGTTCCATAGAGTATGGCGGAGACCGTAGTGTATATTTAATGACCTTCCACGATCGGAGGGCCCTGAAAAAAGACAAAAGTACCAAATTTTTTGTATATTTATTAAAGTACAAAACTTTTTAACAAATCGGGTAAACCCGTTTTCACAGTATTTTATTTAAGATATGAATATGTTGGCTGCACAGATAAACCCATTTTCTCACTCTACCTTTATTTTAAAAATGTGAATTGAACATTCTCCAAGTTCGACATAAATCTAAATACAATCCAGTAGATCAGTAATATCCAAAACCAAGGCCCGCAGACTGCGGTTCATAACCGGCTAGTAATCTATATAGGTAGAGATGTCAGGTTTCTTCTTTAGTCAAAATATAAAACGTGATGCAGTATTTAATTCAACTAATGAAACAACAAATACTAGTATACCAATAACATGGCTTTATTCGACAAAATTATGTATCTGGATTAGTGTTGGATTTCTTTTAATCTACAATGGTTAAATTACTCAGAACGAAAGAGTTGGACATTGATCCTAATGCTCCTCTGGCCTCAGAAAAATGGACTCACTGGTATGACACATTTCAGAATTTTCTTTCGTCCATCAAAGATATTAACGAAGACTTTAAACTAAAGTTGTTGAAGAATCACGTATCTGCTACTGTTTATATGCTCATCAGTGATGTATCGTCCTATTCGATGGCCATAGACAGACTCAAGACAACTTTCTCTACTGGTCTAACCTAATATTTGTATGCATAATATGACACTTAGGTACTGATAATTTTATACTGTATAACGTATTTGTTTATAGTTATCGTAGATAAACTACAGTAAACAGTGAATGAAACCAGCACGACTCGCATAACACTGATGAAGTACTATATACACACCCACTGGACATGAAACACACACACTTGAAATGACCATCTGACACGCTGGACGCACGTAGAAAATCAACTCAATTACACTACAATAGAACATGCTGTGAACTATATATTTTGCCAAATCCAGCAATGACAGAATTGTTGTCTATGGGGACAAGTCTTTGTCAAGGGATTTAAGACTGTTTTTTATTCTCTAACTCGACATATACTCAAATAGTCCAAAGCGTGTGACATTATATTTAAAATGTAGTTTTCATCTTCAAAAACAAATGGCTCAATGTTCTCAGACTCTGGACAATATTTCTTGATCAGGCGCGGAGATTTTTGAGAAAATTCTGTTCTTGTTGATACGTCTTGTATAGCCACCATTGCAGAACTCTCTACCAAACTAGTCTGAAATACGTGAGATCTGTTGATAACTGACAAATCTTTTTCTGCTCGGAAGGGGGGGGGGGTTAATACACATTTCTGATACGCATGTCAACATTTATTTTCGTTTTTAAAAATATAGTGTCTACTTTAATGGTTCTGAACCCCTGAAGTTTTATTGTGCAAAGTGGGTATATGGTGATGGGCAATACAGATAAGATACAGATAAGATAGATAGATAGATAGATAGATAGATAGATAGATAGATAGATAGATGTTAGATAGATAGATAAATAGATACATAGATAGATAGATAAATAGATAGATAGATAGATAGATAGATAGATAGATAGATAGATAGATAGATAGATAGATACATAGATAGATAAATAGATAGATAGATAGATAGATAGATAGATAGATAGATAGATAGATAGATAGATAGATAGATACATAGATAGATAAATAGATAGATAGATAGATAGATATACCAAATAATCTAATTTGCCTTTTTCATTGATTCGTAAACTCCATTCATTCTTACAGAAAGATACTACGTCCTATACCAAACCTTTCTAAGTGAAAGACAACTGGGATGGGTTCCAACGACTGACCAAAGTTTTAATTAACCCTGAGCTTTTTTTCCTCTGAAATTTTGATGTAACCTAACGAAATATTAGAAAAATTAAAACAATTAATTGGGGAAAAATGAAATATCTCACGAAAAATGACCCGACTTATAAAAAAAGGTTAAATCTCAAAAATAGAATTTCAGAGTTACACTAGGTTTTCTAATTTATTAGATCTAAGAGTGACGGACAGTTGGACGGACGGACAGATGAAATATAGAAAAATATACAAAACTAATAGTGGCTTTCCCTTTCGGGACTTCTAAAAAAATAGAACTAATTATTCATAAGTTTTTGCATTGACCATTTCAATACCTGCAAGTATTAAAAAGTTTAAGTCAAGTTCTCAGAGAGTGAGAACGCTTCAGAGAACATAAGGAAACGACTTTTCCGTCAAGAAATCGATTCTGACTTAACACGCAATGGAAGTATCGACTCTCGATAGCCCTGGACATTACACAGGCCCTAAAGAAATAAAAGATTATCTATAAAGAGGGCCAGACTGGCCAAATTAAACATGACCAGGCTATTACCGGTCTAGCATGACAACAATGACCTGTCATTTCGACTCACCCCCAATCGACATTTATTGCATGCTTTGTATCCATTAAGGAACAAGCCACTAAGCTAATCGATAACGTCCCTTTTCAATCAAGAGCAAGCAACTCCTTGTTTGACCACTCGCATGTGGAGCTCTTCTCTACCCCTTTTCCCAACAGCCTCTCTCTTGATGTCCTCTTTGTAAGTCTATTTGTCACACTCTTAACGCTTGTCCTCCTTGACACTCCATCCTCTTGTATAGTTACTCTACCTTCTTGTCTTTAGTACAGGGTTGGATTTCTCAGTCCCTCTGCTCCCTTCTGCTAGGTATACCTTACGTGGCTCGAGACCTCGAAGTTTTGACCGAGGCTTCCAGGACGTTGCTCGATGTCTGGTCGGTGGGTATCGGGTCATCATAACATTAGACTTTGAAGACATTGTCCTGAATTAACAATGACTTTGTAAGTGGAGGGAAAAATCGTTAGATCTACCATCAATGAAAAGAATGGGTAGAAATTTACTTCAAAAATATGATCTATCTATCTATCTATCTATCTATCTATCTATCTATCTATCTATCTATCTATCTATCTATCTATCTATCTATCTATCTATCTATCTCTATCTATCTATCTAGATATCTATCTATCTATCTATCTATCTATCTACATATCTATCTATTTAGTATCCATCTTTCTTTCTTACTTTCTTGTTTCTTTTTTCTTTGAAATTTTTTACAAAAATGTTATCTCTCTAGAGTTATAATGTGTATATTGTTTTTGTTTCTCTAGTTCAATATTTCATAAAGTTTTATTTTGATGCCCTCAAATCCGAAAAAAAAAATGTACATTTGCCTGTTTGTGAAAGTTCTTTTAGCTCCGTGAAGGATAGGTTCCAGACTTCATCGGATTCACTGTGACCTAAGCTGCAGAATTTCCTGTCATGTATAGAGCACAAGTCATCGTACTGAAACGAGTGCACGTCATAGAAGAAGTAGCTTGAGTAGAGCGATATTTGTAAGAGACTTGTGCACCTGATAAGACCATCTGTGATGAAACATCTCTATATAAATTCTCTTCATTGCTCAAGAGTTTGGACACCAAGTAATGGAAAGATCACTCTTTTATTTCTGCAAGTCGGACGGACTAGATTTACCCCACGTAATTTTAGAGGCGAAAAAAATAAAGAAGGGGTGAGAACAAGTAGTATTCACCCGTCACTAAATAGCAGGGCCCGACGTAACCATTGTGACCAACAAGTCATGGAAAGAGAACAAGTAATCTACTCTGTATTAACCCGTCACTAAATAGAAGGGCCAGACTTAACCATTGTGGGGCCCAATGCGAAACGGATTTCGCGGGGCCAGTTTGGGTAGGGATACTGATAATAAGTGAAAATTAAGAGTATGTATTAGAAAATATATTTGTCTTTGCATTTTATTCATTTTTTACTACGCACAGAATTACTACACGAGCCTTGCGTGTAGCGAAGTCATACCGTATATATTAAGAATTCTGTTTCCTACATAGATCGCGCTCAATAGCAAGAATAACGAAACATTTCAATCTAACTACGAGAATGGTTGACATCAAGTAATTCTTCATTAGTTGAGGCGCGATAAGCTTCTTTCACTAGATTCCACAATTACGTGATAATGCCGTTTTTTCCCCCTCTGATGAAATGTAAGTTGCTTAGCTTAGATAAATACAGTTATGATCCAGTGCTTAAAAAATTCAGTGCTTATATTTATTGTTTGTAATAAAACATTTAAATTAAACTATATTGACATCAATACGGAAGCAAAGCTTATATGTCAACAGAACAACGTTTATTTTCTGAATATAAAGTTTAAGTAATTCTTAATATTAACTTCATCTAAAATTACAACACAGAGCCAGAATCACTAATACCGACATGAGATATTTGTACAAAAGCTCCTTCTTCCCTAGTGCTATAAGAGCATCGAATGGGTTGCTTGAGCTAGCCAGGAAAACCAGTGACTTAGCAGAATTTAGGTCATTGGTCAATATGAATGACTAAATGCATTACGCGTAGGACGTAATCATCTTCATTTTTGAAGTAACGTCTGTATTATATAAGATAAGATAAGACAAAAAAAAACAACTCTTCTTTAACATTGCTGTATTTAATGGTGGCCGAATGGTTAGACGCTTATCTTCCGAACTGAGGGATCTCGAGCGGGAATCTTGGTGAACATGAGGATTCGATTTCGGAATTTTATGGTGATTCTGAGTACACCAGACACTTTGGGGGAAGTAAAGGCAGTTGTTCGTTGTGTCTGGCACACAACACCACTGTTAACCTCCGGTCATAGAAACAGAAGAAATGTACATAATCTGCCCCAATAGAAGCCACGGTCTGAAAAATGTAACTTTTTGTACCTAGTAAGTATTTTGTTATGACAGAGACTTATGTATTGCTTGTATTCTGAAAATTGTTGATTTCATGAACTACAGTACTCAAGACACTACATATTTGCACCTAGTGTATATATAGCTAATGGTATTGCGTGCATCAATGGCTGTCTAGTTTCCAGCATGTGTCCAAAAGTAATAAGCTGCACGCACTTATCTGCACATTGATTTTGTAGGCGGGGCACTAACTATACTCATAGAGAGCAAATGAACCAATTCATTACTAGAGGTTTGGGTACATGCGCGTTCATAGAATCCACGTCTTTAGTATAATATTATCTAGTATAAATAATAAGTTTGACGTCTATTTTAAACTACCATCATGGTTTTTTAATCTGTTAGATAAGAGAAAGACGCTCCAAAATGTAAAGTATAGTGCAAAGGGGTTAATAGGTGAGTTGCCCGAGGGGTAAATCGCTTGATTCTTAACCGGATGGTCCTGGGCTGGAATCCTATGGAAGACTGGGATTTCTAATTTTAGTATCTTTAGGGTACGTCTTAGTGCACCCTTCTCTAAGTGGAACCTGACACACTAGTTGGGTAGAATTAAAGGCAGTTGGTCGTTGTGCTAGCCACATAATATCTTCGTTAGCCATGGGCCACAGAAACAGATGATCTTTACATCATCTGCCCCATAGATCGCAAGATCTGAGAGAGGAACTTTACATTACTCAGGGGTTCATTGCGCCCGCGCCCATGATTATTGAATATTACAGCTGGCCACAGAAAGATTGTCATTCATTAGTTGCCAAGATGACGTACAAGTGTTGAGTGTTATATACGTTGTAACATGTTGTTACTGATTGAGTGTTGAGTGTTATATAAGTTGTAACATGTTGTTACTGATTGAGTGTTGAGTGTTATATAAGTTGTAACATGTTGTTACTGATTGAGTGTTGAGTGTTATATAAGTTGTAACATGTTGTTACTGATTGAGTGTTGAGTGTCATATAAGTTGTAACATGTTGTTACTGATTGAGTGTTGAGTGTCATGTAAGTTGTAACATGTTGTTACTGATTGAGTGTTGAGTGTTATATAAGTTGTAACATGTTGTTACTGATTGAGTGTTGAGTGTCATATAAGTTGTAACATGTTGTTACTGATTGAGTGTTGAGTGTCATGTAAGTTGTAACATGTTGTTACTGATTGAGTGTTGAGTGTCATGTAAGTTGTAACATGTTGTTACTGATTGAGTGTTGAGTGTCATGTAAGTTGTAACATGTTGTTACTGATTTAGTGTTGAGTGTCATGTAAGTTGTAACATGTTGTTACTGATTGAGTGTTGAGTGTCATGTAAGTTGTAACATGTTGTTACTGATTAAGTGTTATGTAAGTTGTAAGTTGTTACTGATTGAGTGTTAAGTGTCATGTAAGTTGTAACATGTTGTTACTGATTGATTGTTAAGTAATATATACGTTGTAACATGTTGTTACTGATTGAGTGTTGAGTGTCATGTAAGTTGTAACATGTTGTTACAGATTGAGTTTTCATTGTCATGTAAGCTGTAACATGTTGTTACTGATTGAGTGTTGAGTGTTATATAAAATGTAACATGTTGTTACTGATTGATTGTTAAGTAATATATACGTTGTAACATGTTGTTACTGATTGAGTGTTGAGTGTCATGTAAGTTGTAACATGTTGTTACTGATTGAGTGTTGAGTGTCATGTAAGTTGTAACATGTTGTTACAGATTGAGTTTTCATTGTCATGTAAGTTGTAACATGTTGTTATTGATTGAGTGTTGAGTGTTATATAAGTTGTAACATGTTGTTACTGATTTAGTGTTAAGTGTTATATAAGTTGTAAAATGTTGTTACTGATTGAGTGTTGAGTGTCATGTAAGTTGTAACATGTTTTTACTGATTGAGTGTTAAGTGTCATGTAAGTTGTAACATGTTGTTACTGATTGAGTGTTAAGTGTCATGTAAGTTGTAACATGTTGTTACTGATTTAGTGTTAAGTGTTATATAAGTTGTAAAATGTTGTTACTGATTGAGTGTTGAGTGTCATGTAAGTTGTAACATGTTTTTACTGATTGAGTGTTGAGTGTCATGTAAGTTGTAACATGTTGTTACTGATTGAGTGTTAAGTGTCATGTAAGTTGTAACATGTTGTTACTGATTTAGTGTTAAGTGTTATATAAGTTGTAAAATGTTGTTACTGATTGAGTGTTGAGTGTCATGTAAGTTGTAACATGTTTTTACTGATTGAGTGTTGAGTGTCATGTAAGTTGTAACATGTTGTTACTGATTGAGTGTTAAGTGTCATGTAAGTTGTAACATGTTGTTACTGATTTAATGATGAGTGGTACTGATTGAGTGTTGAGTGTTATATAAGTTGTAAAATGTTGCTACTGATCGAGTGTTAAGTGTCATATAAGTTGTAACATGTTGCTACTGATCGAGTGTTAAGTGTCATGTAAGTTGTAACATGTTGTTACTGGTTGAGTGTTAAGTGTCATGTAAGTTTTAATAACTGATCGAGTGTTGACTGTTATATAAGTTGAAACATGTTGCTACTGATCGAGTGTAACGACGTCAATATTCTAATGATTGCACATAGAAAGCTGTTTGTATTACAAAGTGTATCTATCAACTCACTCTGGCACACAGTTTGATCACGTTATTTCGTTCACTTCCCATTCTTGTATTCAGATGAATCCTGGTAGAAATGTTTATTGTTCTTAACAAAATATGAATCAATTTGTTTAAAAAAAAGTTTATCAATAAGTTAATTAAACAGAGGTAATTAATTAACTTTGCTTGATATCAAAAAAGGGAAAGAAATATAACAGTATTAAGAGATTTGGATGTAAATATGGAGTTTAGCTTTATTTTTTTAAGTACTATTTTTATTATTTAGTAGGTAAAAGTTGTTCTTAACAATGGCGTCCTTGACATTCTTTATTTTATAACTGCAATTATAAGTCCATCCTCGTGGTCAGAGTTAAACACAATCTCACGATATCATAGCCATATGTGGCAATACATACAGGAAGACTATTTGTAATATCCAAGAGCCCGAACCCACGGGGGTGCTTTGCCACGCCACTGATCCTTAAGGCACAAACAAGAGAAGCGTTTATTAAGGCTTGGCGTTAAAGGACAGCGAGGGGGAGGGGCGTGAACGCCGACACTCTCTAAGAAAAAAAAAATCCCCTTTTCAACCCTACACTGAGCAATGAAACAATACAATAACTGTTTTCATTCAGCACACCTCCCCCCCCTTCTTCTAGCTCTTGTGAAATAAAAGGAAGCAGATAAGAAAGATTTCGAACGTTTCTGTGAAGGGTGAGAGGCTCCGATGGCCTCTAAAGAGGGATCTAATCATGGCAAAAGGATCGTGATCCCTTGTTTGGACAAGAAGGGGACGTAATCGCAATTAGACCGAATGTACAAGTTGTCTTTTCCTGGGCAAGTGCGAGTCCTTTTATATATCTTTTTTTTATGACTTGCCTTCTCTCCCCCCTCCCAGCGGCGCCTGATATCGATCTTAAGTATCGATGACTTTGTTGTTATTATCAAGCCGGATGGAAGATTTTCCTGATATGCGTGTGGGAGAGAGTGTATAGGTGTGCGTGTGTGTCAGATGGTGTGATTTAAACCTCAAAGCTGATAGGTTGACTAGAGAATCATATTACTCCAACTATCGATTCTACTCTGTTTTTGATTGCAACTACAGAGATTTATTTCCCTTCTTATTTATAAATTTAGGACTTGTTTCCTTTACCATTCATATCTAAAAGATATCATTTCCTTTATCATTTATAAATTTAGGATTTTTAAAACTTTATCATTCATAATTTTGGGATATTATTTCCTTTATCATTTATTAATTCCGGATTTATTTCCTTTATGATGTATAAATTTAGGGTTTGTTTTTACTCTATCATTCACTATCATTCATTAAATCTGGATAGTATTTGATGTATCATTTAGTTATCATTTATAAATTTAGGATTTTTTCCTTTATTATTCACAACTTCGGGATATTATATTCTTTAATGTTTATTAATTAAGGAATTCTTTCATTTTATAATTTATATACTTATTTTTTTCTTTTTTTTTTGTCATTCATAACTTGCAGATTTTACTTTCGTTGTTCTTCATACATTTAGGATTTCATTTCTTGTATCGTTTAATACATTCAGTTTTTATTTTCCATTAAAAGAAAGCACATTTTTCTTGATAACTTTCTGCTTCTAAAGTTCAGAAGAAAAGGGAATGAGGGTAAAGTCATTCCTGTGAGTAGAGCCTGATGAGAGAAGGGAGTGAGGGTAAAGTCATTCCTGTGAGTAGAGCCTGATGAGAGAAGGGAGTGAGGGTAAAGTCATTCCTGTGAGTAGAGCCTGATGAGAGAAGGGAGTGAGGGTAAAGTCATTCCTGTGAGTAGAGCCTGATGAGAGAAATTATTTGGGAGACTTTCCTCCAGGTTAGTCCAATGTTTCTTTAAATCTATTTTAGTTATATATATATATATATATATATATATATATATATATATATAGGGCAGACTTTACGTCACTGACTAACATGCATGACTAGAATAGACCTAAGGACACCCGTTGGATGTAGTCCTTTTTTTTTAAAAGATTTAAAGATTTAATTTCTAGCCTTTGAGATAAATTAAAATAGTTATTAGAATGTTACAATTAAAATATTTAGAAAGTAATTTTGGAGATTTTTAACGACAAACACATCAATGTCAAGGACACTAAATTAAACTCCAATGTTGCCAAGTTAATTTATTAATTAAGGACGTCATCATCTTCTTTTATGAAGTAACGTCTGTATTATATAAGATAAGAAGATAAGAAACAAAAAAGAGAGGAGCGATCATTTGAATAATATCCGAATGTGTGGCGTTTGATCTACGTATTAGATCTCCTTTATTCCTGCTAGTTAGTTACTCATTTGCTTCTAATAGGAGTGACGTCATAATTCTGAAGTTTAAGGCGCCAATATTGAGGGTGTGAGGTAATTTTGTGTCACAAGGTTAGGCTAGATGCTGCAGTGTTAAAAAGTGCAACATTTAATAACCATAGCCTGTCAATGTTTCACTACACTAAAAATGTGGTCGAGATATCAGAACTCATTCTTTAGTCATTAAAATATAAAATACAATTTATTCAAGAATAATGGAGTTATCGTTTATAAAGTCTATTCGATTCCATTTATAACACTAAGATTGTCGTTACGAACTAAAATTTGATTTTTACTTTGCACTAGATGTAAACAAAAAGTAGAAACAGAATGACTTGAAACATTCAGAAGTTACTTGACTTCGATATACCAAACATAGCCGTGCTCGTTTAGAATCCTACCCATTATGTACTCTCTATCATTATATGCTCACACACATTGTAACTAAATGATATTGCTGCTTGATAAAGGCTTTTAGTCTATGAGATCTAAGAACGATTGCTGGACACTTCAAATAGAGAAAGAGAAGAGACATTGCCAAGGGCTTATTAGTTACAATGAAGGACCTATTTGTCGCAAGTAAACATTTAAATATCAATTTTCATATTGCTGAACTTTTCTAGGTGATAGTTTCCATGATGTTAAAAAAAAACCCTAAGCAAATGGTTTTGTTACCTTATTTAGAAGCATGAATACAATGAAATTGAACCGCAGAATAATCCTATATTTAAATTACTAGGTCGAAACAGAACACAAAGGGAAATGTCATTAGTTTGGTTCAAATGATAATTTAGTAATACAACATTCTGAATTAACTGTTCAAGATCAGAAAAATGCTGGTATTTGGAAGGTCTTAATAAAAAAGAGACATTAAAAAATCGTTAAAATAAAAAACATATAAAGGAAAGAACCGCACAATAACTGACAAATAGCCTAATACTGCAGAACTAATGAACTAATTACTAAAAATTATTTTAAATAACTTATTAATTTTTTAAATTGATTAATGTATTGTCTTCGTCAACGAATAATTGTGCAAACTTTCACTTTGATCCGAAAATTACAAGTGTGAGAAATAGCGTGTACAAACTTTTGACCAGACAGACAGAGTGAGTTCTATAAGCTTTGTAAAAACAAGAACAGCTATTCCAAACAGATCCCTTCATTTCTACATGTACATAAAATAACGCTCTCGTATGTCTGAAATCTAATTTTTATCTCCAGAACATGCCGACGTAATCACCTTAGCTCATTCTGAGCTGCGAGGGAATGCAATGAGAAGCAATACAAGAGCATCTAGCTCCGTCACTTATCTGCTGCTAAGATCTAATCTGCTCAATAGAAGATAAGTTGAGCAGACGACATGAATATTGATGAAGGCAAATACAATTAGTTTTTTTCTCAGAGATAATATAAAAAATATATAAAAAATTCTTGCGATCTTCTTACCGTGGCGGCAGATAAAAGCCGAGAAATTAAAGCAAGAGCGTATGCTTTTTTTTTTTTGTTTTAGTTTTTTCCCCTATTTAATTTAGCTAAAGTAAGATTTCTATCGCTTTTATAATTAAGTGCAGACGTCGAGGCTGTAATTTAATCCCGAACCTGAGAAAGCATTTTGAGAAAGAAACGACGAAACATAAAATGCAAGGCGATTTTTCGATGGTTGTAAATTATGTTCCAGAATTTTCATGGGTGTGAAAGAAGTGTTTGAAATGCAAGACACTTGAGTTAGATTTGTGGTGACCTCCTGTGCTGTTTGGGACATTCAATCTACGCTGAGTTACCAGATGTGTGTGTGTAAGTGAGTGTGTGTGTGTGAGTGAGTGTGTGTGTGAGTTAGTGTGTGTGAGTGTGTAGGGGGGAATCGGATATAATGTGCGCGGGATAAAATGTTTACATCCGATAATTTTTTTATGAGATAGCTCTCGAATTTTTGTTATCAGTTTGTCTCTTTCTATCTCTGTCCTCAGTCTCAGTGTGCGTCTCTCTCTCTCTCTCTTTTTTCTTCTCTCAGTCTTTTTCCCTTTTTTTTTCTCTCTTTCTGTCTGTCTGTTTGTCTGTCTCTCTGCCTCTGTCTATATGGATGTGTCTCTCTCAGTCTCTGTCGTTTTCTGTCTCTCTTTGACTCTCTGTCTTTTTCAGTCCTTCATTCTCTGTCTCAGTCTCTCTCTCTCTCTCTCTCTCTCTCTCTCTCAGTATCTACTTTCTTCCTGCAATCACCACGCTCCTTTGAGATAGCTTTTTTTGTCCCATCGCTTCGTTTCGTTGAATACAGCAACACAGGTCTACCACTCTTGTCTGACATCGAATACATTTATGTCTTGTTTGCTTCTCACAGATTGGTTTTCTATGATAGTAACTCTAGATACAAAATACACTATATTGATATCCAGTATAATCAACACACAATGTTTGTTTGTAAAATGTTTTACATGTTTCGGATGTTCCTTCAGAGTTGAAGATAGTTTACTTCCCAGTCCAAACCTCCCGCAGGACGACGGGGGATGGGAGCGGGCAGGGTTTGAACCCTCGACCGTCGATAAATCCGAACGACAGTCCAGCACTCAAACCGCACGACGAATGTACACGACTTAACTGTTCGATCTACATTTAAACCCTTGTTATTATATTAGTCCTAATGGCACTGGGAAGGGTCCATGCACTGGGAAGGATCCATGCACTGGAGACGACCAAACGACAGACTAGCGTATATATAGGAGAGATTATACATCGGCAAACTGTTGTTTTTTTCTCAACTCTAGACTTAACAATGCTAGTCTTTTTAAAGAAAAGTTATTTCAATACATTGCGAGAGACTTGGTGAGAGAGAGAGAAAGAGAGAGAGAGAGAGAGAGAGAGTGAGTGAGAGGAGAGAATTCTAAAGGGCAAACAAATTGAAAGAGAATAAAGTTCTGTAAAGGTAAAAAAAAAAATTGATGTAAAAGGAGTAGGCAGGGGTAGATAACTGGAAGATGTGCCATGGTTTGTTAAGTTCAATAAAGAGTTACCGGACCGGAAGTAGATGTGGGATGAAGGAAACAGACACAGCCCAATCTGTTTCTACGTACATTGAACAAACTCAGCACAAACTTTCGATTTCAATGTAAAGGCTAAAAAAAAAAAAACGTCAATGTTTAGGGTATAGGAATACAATTTTAAAAGAGAATTTTTAGAATTTATAAGTTTTTCAATTCTTTGTTAAGCTGTTTAATCTATCTTTAAAGTCGAAGAGGAGAATTATGGGAACAGTATTTCCACTCTGTCTCACGATGCAAAGTTGAGATTTTCTATAAGGAAAATAAGAATAAGAGCTCCACTTCCTCTCTCCAATCCAGTGAGTGACTGTAGAGCGTGAGATGACGAATGGTCTCAATAGCCGCCTATATTACAGAGAAATGTGATCGAACTTTTAGACATGGACATTGATCCTGAACAGCGATTTGTTTTTATTGAATTTGTTTAAAAGGAAATAGCATCGCAAAGAATGTGTGTGGGTGTGTGTGTGTGTGTGAATGTGTGTGTGGGGGGTGAGTGTGTGTGTGTGGGTGGTTGGTTTTCTTTTTCCACTCGTTCATTTAAACAAAAATGTAATAATGCAAACAGCTTTTTTTTTAAAACTAAAATTTTAATCAAGAATTTAAAAAAATAGGGTTTTGTTCAGTAGCGATGAAGGTACATACTGGCCCGGGCCAGGTATATGATGCCCTCCCCCCCCCCTCTCATTCTTTCCGTAGTCTCAGTGCAACAAAAAAAAAAGCAATTCGAGCCATCCTGCAAGTATTATCCACAAAAAGATATTCCAGTGCCGACATTACCTTTATCAAAATTTAGTATCATGACATTTAATTATGTTAAAACGTTTGACAAATAATTTGTGATATAAATTTGATACGTTTCAATAGTTACGTTTCTCGCAGTTTTTGTTTTCGATGGCTCATGTGTGCTGCTAATAGCAATGAACCCGGAGAAATGAATACCTTCGCGACATGGTGTATACGTCATTGAATGTGTTGCTATTTACTATTCTTTTGTTTTTTTCAAATATAACTACAAGTAAAAAATTGCTCCTATCATTCTAACGTGCCATCGTGGCTGAGCGAAATTATTGAAGTCGCAGATACTGTACTGTCAACATATAAACATTTTTTAACATATATACTAAAAAACACAAATATGAAACTCTTTTTCGGTAAAGCTCGCAATGAATAAAACGCAGTAACGCGTTACGATTGATTGGAATATGTAATTAAGGTTTTTCAATAAATCGATAGTTTCAGCTGACGTTCAGCATCGATTAAGTATAGTGCTAGTTAATAAATTAGTAGGAACTTATATTTATTACTCTGTACACTGCCAGATAAGACGACTATTACACCTGAGGAAGTTTTACGTAGATGGCGATCGAACATTTTTTGAAAACTATATAAAGGTTGTTATATGTTTAGGATACTGTCATTGTAAATATTTTTTTGATATTGCAGATAATTATATAAGATATAAAAAGCTGTGGTTTGGTTATGCAGGTCTAGTCATATTGACATACGACTAGAATACTGGATATTATATATACACAGTATAACAAGTTAGTTCTAGTTTGGTGAAAGGTCTAGAGTCAGAAACATAAATAAGACAGTAGTCTAGAGTCTAGACAGATTTCTAACTAAGACGGTGCGCAAAATGTTCCTAAAAGTTTATTGTTGTATTGAACTATAATAATGAATACATGCGGTAATACTCAATGACGTATGCGTGTTCAAGATAAAGATTGTCTAGACCTCCAGACGAAACATAATTTTACGAAGATTATAATTTGAAAAAAATATAATGGTCAAACCAGAGTTTTCTCCTGTGGCCGTTTAGCTAGTAATTTTTTTCCCCAAAGATATACCTAAACTGTCAAATTTCTAAGAATATCTTTGGAACAGTTTTAGAGATCCATGTCCAGGTTTCAAGTTTTGCCGCTGAAGACTTAGCAAACTTATATAAAGGAATGTGCTTAAATTGTTTCGATTGAAAAAAAACAACTTTTTAAAATTTACTTAAAAATTATAAAACATCGAGAAAAAAAGAAAATACTGAACTCTAATATATTTGTATTTCCAATGCAGAGACAAAAAAGACACTGCGTCTCGTTCACTGACATTCAAGAATGATAGAACTAACAATGTCAAGGTACATCAAAATAGAACAGAACTCTATAAGTCTATTATTGTCTAGGAGCCTGTACGTAAGCTGGAGTAGGAAGTTTAAAGTTTAATATCTATTTAAGATTTGAGCCTGTAGTTTAAAGGAAAGAGGGTGGGACAAACGTACAAAGTTAGTGAAAGAGAGAGAGAGAGAGACAGAGACAGACAGAGACAGAGAGAGAAGAAGAAGAAGAAATTTAGCAATAGAATAAGAATAATAGAAGAAAAAAAAACAAATACAATATAAAAAAACACTCCTCTTTCATATAGAATAATTATTTCACATTTATTAAATAATGATGTTGGACAAAAACAAACATTTTTAACCAGCCTTTTTCTCGCGAGAAAAAAAGTCCTGGTTAAGCAAATGTGAGATCTACTCCACTTTATAATATTCTAATGATACGCCTATGAATTTAGACTGAGAAGACGATGCGCAAAATATTCCTGAACATAAATTTATTATACTCTTGAAAGAATAAATCCTACATACGGAAATATCTGAAGACAAAGATAAAATTAAAACGGTCAAACCAGAGTTTTCCACTTGTGGTCAACAAGATAGTAATTCTTTTCCAATGATTTACATCAACTGTCAAATTTTAAAGAAAACGTTAGAGCCATTTTCGAAAACCGTGTCAAGGTTTCTTTTTTTTTCCCAGAAACCAGGATCCAATATCCATTACATGAATGTGTGACCTGAACAGAGGACACACACACACAAAGAAAAAAAGACTCACACAGAAAGACAGATACGAGCAGAAAAAGACACGCACAGAAAAAGAGCAACACACATACACTAACAATAGATACACATAGAAAGAGCTAGAAACGCACACAAAAAGAGAGAGACACAACAATGATAGAAAAAGATACACACAAAAAGAGAGAGACACAACAATGATAGAAAAAGATACACACAAAAAGAGAGAGACATAACAATGATATAAAAAGAGACACAGAGAGAGAGACACAACACTGATAGAAAAAGAGACAGAGAGAGAGACACACACAACACTGATAGAAAAAGAGACAGAGAGAGAGACACACACACAACACTGATAGAAAAAGAGACACACACACACAGAGACACAACACTGATAGAAAAAGAGACAGAGAGAGGGAGAGAGACACACACACAACAATGATAGAAAAAGAGACACACACAGACAGAGAGACACAACACTGATAGAAAAAGAGACACAGAGAGAGAGACACAACACTGATAGAAAAAGAGACACAGAGAGAGAGAGACAACACTGATAGAAAAAGAGACAGAGAGAGAGAGAGACAACACTGATAGAAAAAGAGACACAGAGAGAGAGAGAGACAACACTGATAGAAAAAGAGACACAGAGAGAGAGAGACAACACTGATAGAAAAAGAGACACACACAGACAGAGAGACACAACACTGATAGAAAAAGAGACAGAGAGAGAGAGAGACAACACTGATAGAAAAAGAGACACACACAGACAGAGAGACACAACACTGATAGAAAAAGAGACACAGAGAGAGAGAGACAACACTGATAGAAAAAGAGACACACAGAGAGAGACACAGCACTGATAGAAAAAGAGACACAGAGAGAGAGAGAGAGAGAGAGAGAGAGACTCATACAGAGAGTAGACACACAGATAAAGAAAGAGGCACACACAGAAAGTAAGAGAGACACAGAAAGAGATAGACGCATACAATTGCAGACACACAGAGAAGGAGAAAGAGAAAAAGTAAGACAAAAAATAAAGATGAATACCAGTTACAGTGAAGAAAAGATACAGGGAAACAATTATAGAGAGAAACAAATTGTTACATAAAACACAATGCCACACACACACACAAACAGTTTACAAAAAAAATAATGAAAACTACAAGTAATTTTTAAATTCCGGGAAGATTATAGTAAGTTAATAAGTAAATGCACACCTCTAGACCTTATAAACGAAATATGCTGCGACAAAATAGAAGTCAGTAGGTGTACATATAACAGAACAAGTTTGCTCCTCGCAAATAGACCTACAGTGCTCATACATCTATCACGCTCTACTCTACATAGAATACTTACAGGGATCACGGGAGATTTGATGACCGCCCTCAACAACAGAGCTCAATAAAGTGGAACGCGGAGATACCCCATCGACTCTTTATACCAGCGCTTTTGATTGGTCGACCCTAGCCAAGTCTGGTCTCGTTTCTCCAATCGATAGCACTCTTTTTTGGTTTTAGTTTCCCTCGGTTGTCGTTCCTATAAGCCAGTGGCGCGAAACGCTTTTTTGTTTTAAATATACCAATAAGAAATCAGAAATAGCCTAAACAAACAATATGACTTGATTTATTCCTATTTGTTTTAAGCTCATTGAAAATGTCTGTCCTAATTTTCTTACCAAACATTCAGCCTGACGTGTCTCTTACTAGGTTCTGCATCTTGGAGCAAAGCAGACGATATGTAACCAGTTCCTTTAGACGCCTTTGTTGTCATTTCTTCGTTATTGTCTAAAGAGTTGAGTCAAAGACTCTCGGGACTCTAAGCCTATGAAAGCTTGTCTCCATCTACCTTTCTGAACTAGTTTCTGTCCCGAAAAGAATAACAATCAGACAATGTAACATGTGGCATTTTAATTTGGCTTACCTATAACCAATAGCGAGGAGACTCCCATATTCCTTCTCTGTACCACATCAGCCATGCAGGTGATCCCTTAAAAAATGGTACGGTGTCTGGATAGTGACATTTTTGTTAAGGCTTTCTTCCATCCCCGCCAGTGCAATGGAATCGATTCTTAGGTATCTCAAGGGGGTTTCTGTTTTGATTTCCTATTGGACTATTAGTCTCCTGTAACAGCCGTTTCCTCCAGAGCGTCACGTTGAGGCTAAGAAGCATTGCCCGGGTTTGTTATTTGTCAACTTTGTGGTTAACCTATGGTGTCGTTATGGGATGCGAAGTGTATGAACGGCACCGGAAGAAACTGACGTTATCAAATAACAGAATCATGGACAATCAAAAAAAAAAAAGCAATCAGTCCACACTTAACATATGCGTGCCAATCAATGGAGATCAATTAGAACATTGTATTAAACTTAAAATAAAAGAATGAGCCAATGACAGATTTTATTGAGAATGAATTTTTTTTGGAGGGGGAAGGTTGATAACACCACTTGTCGCCAACCCTAGCAACGCCTCTGCTGAGACTTGTTTATTCTATTTTCTTCGCCTTTTACTTTCTTCCAGTATATTCTGTTTTTTTGCGGCGCTATATCGTGCTGGAAGATATGTTTTCAATTGAAAGACCTCTTGATTTGATGTATTTCCCAAGTTTACATTTTTTAACTTTTGGTCACAAAGGTGTCAACGGGGCTTTACACTGGGACATGATATTGACCTTTTAACACTGCAGAATAATAGAAATAAAACAGCTTTTCCATTCGTAGCAGAAAATAGCTTCAATATTTTGTCTGCAGAACTAGTCTAGGGTTGACTGGAAATGTGGACAAAAAAAAGATCTCAACATATACCATTAACGAAAAATTACCGTGATTAATTGGAAATTATGTTCCACGCTCTTAGTTCAATAAAACACTTTAACATTGTGTCCATTCCCAATGTTGTCTTTGATCTTTCCGCTCCATTGGCCACGTCTCTATTTATAATCAAGACCATAAAACCACCGAATGAAACACCGATTTTAATTAACATTTTGAATTTAATTGCAGATTGTATCTCTTTCTTTCTCTGGACGCTGGACGGACATTATAAATGTCAAGATTTGAAACAATAAAAAAAAAAAATACATTTTAAGAATGAATTAATGTTCCAGGTGTTATATGCATTATAGCAGTGTTTAAATAGAAACTCTTGTGACAACATCTTAAGATATTTAATAAATACGCGAACTAGTCCTCTGCCCAACTTCAATGATGGTTTTAATTGGATAAGACAGACATGAAAGGATTGCACTGATCGATATTGCAGGGAATGTTTTCTAGAGTTTCATCATTATATTTAAGATCTATTGGAAAACTATATTCATGAGTAAAATAATGAATGATGCATAGATATTAAATATATAAAAGTAATGCTTAGGACCAAATTTTTAATGAGAGAAAAATAGGAAAATTTATATAGCGGAATAAGAGACAGGTCTGACCAAGGCTCGAACAATGTACCCTCCAGTTTGTCAATTCCACTAACTAGCAACGCAGTACCACAAAAAAAAACAACATTAGACCATAGGAATTCCCCCTCCCCCTCCTAAAATGACATTATTAGTATTGTTTATCAGCATGCACTCTGCCACCCACACAGTGCCGCCCCCACCGCCAATAACCAATACCAAAGAAACGAAAAGGGCATCTTGGCAGTATTTCTGTTTGCCAAAGAATTGATCAACAACATCGTAGCAGTACTTCTGTTAGCCGAATAAATACTAAATGATCCAACATTAACATAAGATGTTGGACAGATGATATACTCAGGCTTGCTGATGGCAAAAGTCGTGCGGACATCCAAAAAGAAAAGGAGAAAAGATCATGTTTCATGAATTTTGCGTTTCATAATGAGTTTTTCAGGGACTAAAATTTGAGGCCAAATTTTGTTTTCTTAATACTTTTACACAGCGTATGTTTCTTGCCTATAGCATTTTCGTGGTGGCGTTATGGTATGAGCACCTGTAAACATAGTCTTACCTCCCTTTAATTGTATATATTGTAGGCTAGAGAGAGGGACAGACAGACAGACAGACAGACGCATTATTTAATATAGAAATATAATTTTTGAATAGTATATTCTGAGCTTGTAGAATCTCCTTAAAAGGTGATTCCTGGGTGTCTGTCGAGTCAGCACTGTCACATATCCTACCTTGCCTCTTTGCTGAGTGTTCATTGTTTAGTATATCTTCAAAACGGTATATAATACCTGCAGGCGCACAAAACTTGGCTTAGTTCATGTTGTTTTTCCCCACACTAATTACATTGGTAATTAGCACATGTTCTATTCCATTGATCTAGTGTCATATAGGCTTGCATTTAGTGTCATAGCAACCTTCCTTTTTTTTTTCTTTTGATTACATTGAATAAATCAAGTTCGCCTTGGTGTAAGGAGAATCAGGGGAGACTATTCAAATAAATCGACGAGTTATTTCCTCTTGTTTACTTAAACTACACTGTTTCTTAATGATTCATGTTACGTGTTTGCTTTTTGTGAGTGAGTGTCTAAGCACGTGTGATCTATGTGACAGAGATAATTGAGTTAATCTTTCATACACTTCCCGTTTCGCTCCCCCCCCCCCCATTTCTTCTTTTCTTTTCACAACCAAGGGCAACCATTAGGTTCAGACAAATTGAATGACGAAATAAGTGCTGTGCCCCTGCTATATTTTGTGACGTTAGTTTACAGTTAATTTATAAAAAAGGTTTCAATGACATAACTAGATGTACACAATTTTCTTTTAGACCTTCCTGCTTCATAACAGTATTACAAAGAGAGTTTGTGTTACCACAAACTCAGAGGCGGCCCCTACCGAATTTCGCCCATGGGCATGGAATATTCAAACCATGGACTTTAAAACTTGATTAACTTAAAAAACAACAAATAAAAAATAAAAAAAAAATAAACATAATAAAAAAAAAATTATCGATAATGGGATTTCTAATTTACAAAACATACATTTTTTTTTTGTCAAAAGGAGAAATAAACTTTTACAAGAAAATCTTTTTTTTTTTTTCGATAGAAACTCGACAGGCCTACAGACAAAAGACACACATACACTCACACAAAACAACTAATAGCGGGTTTTCTTCTATAACAGCAACAACGTTTATAAGAGACTTTTGGGGGGAAGAACGTAGCTTTCTGTGTTCTCGTAAGCTACGCCATTTCATCAGCCACTGAGTAATAATTTTTCAACCTACTACATCTAGTCGTCTAATAAACAATTTTGCAGTTGAAAACAATATTTAAAAATAAATTGCTTTTGCATAGCGCAGTTTTCATACTTATAACAAGCTCAGTGCTACGGGATGCGATGTCTCTGGTAGATCAGTTATCGGTATTCCAACTCGGCAGTGGTGTAGCTAGGGTAGAGGATGCATAGAAAAAAAAAACAAAAAAAAAACGAAAAGACGTTTTTTTTTTCTAAACTAATGTTTACTTATTGTTAAAATATTGCTAATTAAAAAAAAAACACTAGACATGCTCCATTTTTTTTTAAATTGATAATACTTTATTTTTTTTTAAATACCTAGAACGGTACCCCGTCAAAATAGCGCGGACAAAATAGCGCGGACAAAATAGCGCCGACAAAATAGCGCGGACAAAATAGCGCCGACAAAAAAGCCCAGAAAAAAAATATTTTAGTCATTTTGAAAGAAATACTTTAGATATCGTAAAATATGAATAGAGCCAATTTTTTGTTTTAAAGTTATCCTAATTTTTCAGTCATTTTGCAGGAAACACTTTAAATATCTTAAAACATACATAAGCAAAAATAAAAAAAGGTAAAATGAATAATTTCAAAATATAGCATTTATTTACATTACAAAAGTGTACTTAGAAAACACGCAAAGATACTTGTCAAATTTACACACACACTCAAAGTTTCACAAAGTTAAATTGTAGGAAATGTCACGTAGAAATTCCATCACTGGCTTGTTTCCGTACATTGCAATATAGCTTCAAGTCGTCTGTTAAGTTGGAGGTACTTTGTCTTGCTTGCAGCTTTACTTCGTTCTCCAGCATTGTACGTCAGAATCTTGTTCTCAGTGTTCTCCTGTTTTCTCAAGAAGTGAGAGATTAACTTGTACACATGAGGGTGATGACCGTCAATAGACAGTTGAAATGCATGGTGCCATCCCTCCACTAAATTGTTTGTTCGTGATAGATTGTCTTGCACACATTCCATAATGCTATCAGAAATCTTGGATTCACTCTATGGTTTCGTCTCTGGCGACCAATATAGTTGTCCTCTCAATAGTCATACAAATTCCTTACGCCCTGTTTTGATTAAAAAAAGATGCCACTGATTTCTGATTATAGTATAACACACTTTCGTATTTCCTATCCTACTTTGTCGGGTCACCATATTTCAAGATCCTATTTTCAGCAAGTTATACTTTTTAATCAAAGGTGAAAAAAAGGGGAATGATATAAAATTTAAAGTACTCTCGTTCTCTGCAAATATTGCATACTTTCAGATGTTTTTATATTTTAAAAGATAGAGACATCAACAAAAATAATGCCCATGACATTAAATTACTAATGATCTGGTACTTTTATACACATCATATATAAGTCCGCGCTATTTTGTCGGGAAATTTCGCGCTATTTTGTCGGCTCTATTTTGTCGGCGCTATTTTGACCACGATATTTTGTCGGCGCTATTTTGTCCGCGCTAATTTGACGGGTCACCACCTAGAAAATATCTCTAACTGCTTAACCAGGATATGTTTCGGGAGGTGGTTCTTTTCTTTGAATCAAACAGTAGTCTTTGAAAGCAAAGTAATCACTCTTACAAAAGGTCTTCAGCGTCATTAACGAGGATGTCTCTGTAACATGACCAGTTTCAATGCGACAATAAAAAGGTCCCAACTTCGATGGGAGGGACATGTTTTCCGCTTGCCAGACAATCGCCTTCCCAAACGACTTCTGTACGGGGAGCTTTGTGCAGGAAAGCGCTCCCAGGGAGGCCAATACAAGCGCTACAAAGACACTCTCAAGAGCTCCTTCAAGGAATGCGATATCGACATTCACGGCTGGGAAGCACTAGCTCTTGATCGCTCCTCATGGCGTAAAGCTATGAGTCTCGGAGTCTCGAGATTTAAAGCAAGAAGAGTGGCCAGGGCGATAGAGCGCCGAACCAACAGAAAGCTGAGAGAAGCAGAAGGCCTATCTGCAACTGACCAAACCTACCCATGCAACGTATGCAATCGGCTTTTTAAAGCGAGGATTGGACTTAACAGTCATCTTCGAGTCCAGAGGAAATGAGAAATGTGCTCATCTTCGACAACGAAGGAGGAGCTAGAGTTGAATAGTTCGCTTTTTTCTTTTCGACCATCGTATCTAGAAGCAAAACTTCGTCTTAGATAAGTGTGTTTAAAAAAAAATTGTTATCTATATATTAACTTATACTACAAACACATACAGGACTCAAGCATGAATGTAAACTCACAAAGACTACAGTCTTACGTGTCCCGCGCATTCATGTTTTGTTAATGACCCTGTTAGGTCAGCTTGTACCAGCACCTTTGACACGACAACGGCATTGTTAGCTGATGGTGGAGGAAATGATTACGTTGGTAATGTTGGTGGGGGACGTTGATGGGAGGTGTGGGCGACTCGAAGAGTGTCGGGAGCACTGGACCGGATTAGAAACTGAAAGAGGGGGGGGAGTCAATGACTCGAGGGCTCCGAGGACTTGTAAACAGTGTCAAGAAGTAATTATACCAAAGGTTCTCACGTTTAGAAAAGGATAGGGCTAGTATTGATTTAGTTGTCTTTTTTTTTGTTTAATGAGGCCAAACTACGGCCTGCGGACTAAATACTGCCTCTCGAAACCTTTGATCAGAGAGTGAAATGAAGCGGGAGGGGCTTGGTTCCATAAGATTCGGCGACAGTTTGCGAAGTTGATGTCTCGTGACAAGTATGTCGAAAATGTGCCTGGCTCTCAAATCGAATGAAAGATTGTTATTTAGAATACAAAACTTTAAGCAGGTTAGACTAATAATACATAGAAAGGAGTCCCTAATTCTGCAAAGAATCGTTAGCTCTTAAAGTACAATGGCTCAGTAATAGCCATCATTTTTAATTGCCATCTTTATTTTTAGTATGAGTTTAGTGAGACTAAAATGAAGTCACTTGAGGGCTTAAAATAAACGTGGGGAAGCCTGATTTAAGAATAAATTACGATAAACATAGGTGGCTAATGCTGGTCGAAATCTGGGTGGTCAAAATAAAGCTTTTTACATCATTCGCAACCAATTGGTAAGGGCTTCCAGACACTTGTTCATTTAAAGAAGTTTCCACACACTTGTTCATTTTTAAAGGGTTCCCAGACACTTGTTCATTTAAAGGGTTCCCAGACACTTGTTCATTTAAAGGGTTTCCAGACACTTGTTCATTTAAAGGGTTTCTAGACTCTTGTTCATTTAAAGGGTTTCTAGACTCTTGTTCATTTAAAGGGTTTCTAGACTCTTGTTCATTTAAAGGGTTTCTAGACTCTTGTTCATTTAAAGGGTTTCTAGACTCTTGTTCATTTAAAGGGTTTCTAGACAATTTTTCATTTAAAGGGTATCTAGACAATTTTTCATTTAAAGGGTATCTAGACAATTTTTCATTTAAAGGGTATCTAGACAATTTTTCATTTAAAGGGTTTCTAGACACTTTTTCTTTTAAAGGTTTGCTTGATACCTGTTCATTCAAAGGGGTTTCCCCACAATTGTTTCTTAAAATGTCTTACAACAGAGGAAACAAAATAGTCAAGACAAAGTTAACCTTAAATTCAAAAACTTAACATTCTTTAAAAGATACATGTCATAAATCAAAAGCTAAACAAGATTACAAAGAGAGTTTCGGCTATCACACAAACTCAGAGGCGGCCCCCGTTGGAATCGGATCCCTGTCGGTCGGATCCGCCTATTCGCAAGGACGATTCAAGACGTGATTTAATTTTGATGGTCTAAAGTAATAATGTTTCAAAGATTCATTAGCCGTTGTACAAAAATGTTCTTTTTTCTGTTTTACATGCTTCGGATGTTCCTTCTAAGTTAAAAATAATTAACTTCTAGCTGGCCGACGGGCAATGGCAGCGAGCAGGGTATGAACCCTGTTTGGTCGTGCAGTTTGCACGCTGGACTGTCGTTCGGATTTATCGATGGTCCCTAGTTCAAACCCAACCCGCTCCGATCCCCCGTCGACCCGCTGTTTGGACTAGGAAGTAAACTATCTTCAACTCTAAAGGAACATCCTAAACATGTAAAAAAAAAAACAACAACCCAGGACCGTCTATATTATGAGTTAAGCACGCTAACCGCACAACCAGGCAATGCTCTTAACTTAATTACTAAACTGGTTACAAACTAATAGCATTTTATTGATAAAGATATATATTACACTTTACGACATGACATCTACCGGATATGTCAGACGAGCGATTTTAGAACATGTACGCTCAGATACTAGCCCACATTGACACACAGATACATCCAAACAATAGCACACACCGACACACACATACACTAGCACACACTCACACACTAGTACACACTCATACACTAGCACACGCTGACACACTAGCAGACACTGACACACACACATCCACTAACACACATTGACACACTATCACACACTCACATACTAGCTCACACTGACACACATACACTAGCACACATTGACACACTCTTACAATAGCAAACACTGACACACACACACACACTCACACATACAATGGCTCACACTGACACACGCATACACTAGCACACACTGACACTCACACACACACTAACACACGCTGACACACTAACACATACAGACACACTCTTACAATAGCACACACTGACACACACATACACTAGCACACACTCACACACTAGTACACACTCATACACTACCACACGCTGACACACTAGCAGACACTGACACACACACATCCACTAACACACATTGACACACTATCACACACTCACATACTAGCTCACACTGACACACATACACTAGCACACATTGACACACTCTTACAATAGCAAACACTGACACACACACACACACTCACACATACAATGGCTCACACTGACACACGCATACACTAGCACACACTGACACTCACACACACACTAACACACGCTGACACTCTAACACATACAGACACACTCTTACAATAGCACACACTGACACACACACATACACTAGCACACATTGACACACACATACTCTAGCACACACTAACACATTCATACACACTAGCACACATTGACACATTAGCACACACTGACACACTAGCACACAATCACATATTGGCCAGCATTTACAATAGCACACACTGACACACTCACAACTAGCACACACTGGCACACACATACACTAGCACTCACTGACACACTAGCACACATTGACACCCTCAAACACTTGCACACACTGACACCCACACACACACAAACTAGCACACACTGACACACACACACACACCCTAGCACACACTGACACATACACACACACTAGCACACACTGACAAAGGTAAAAACGTTTGGAATTACTATAACTTATTCAACATTTATTTACATTTGATACAAGTTCATACAATTTTCAATGAGTATTGTATCTCAGACCTAGGATGATACCAATCAATACAATGCTAAAGCTAAGCAGACACCTTTGTTAGACCATGTCATTGCGAGTAGATCAAAGAGTTCACTTCTTTGAATAGACTTGCTTTTTTTCTGGACACAGTATCTATTGGATCAACTTTATTGCTCGCAGCAATCCAGCGATTTGAGAAACATGACACTACAGTCAGAAGAAACAAGTGTTTGAAAGAGAGACAGAAAAGAGATAGAGAAAGATAGAATATATATATATATATATATTAATTGAGAGAGATAGATATAGAAAGAAAAAGAAAGAAAGAAAAGAGAGGTAAAGATATATAAAAAGGTGGAAGACAAAGAAGGGGACGTAATTCATAGAACAATTTTGATTTAAAGTTTGATTCATTGCGTCCCTTTAAAAGCAGTACGACTTTTATGTTTAAATAGAGAATCACTGTTCAACCAAAATATTGTTCTGTTTAGAAACGAATTCAAACATTTTTGTTAATCATGGCCGACTTGAAGATTGGCAGCTTGTGCAATGGCCAGTATGCAGGCAGCCTTAGTGTACGCGGTACTCGACCAATAGCGAAACAAAGATGTCGGTGTGTTGAGTAGATTAGAGTCATTCTCTTGTTTCCTTTCACTAAATCTAGGGCTTTCTAATTCCTTTTGGTAAGCTTCCGGCGAGTAAACTCCTTTAACTCCGTACCTCAATTTGTAACTCATTTCCTCCGTTGATGTAACCTTCCCTTCCCTGGTGGTGACAATATTAGATGGGTACTGCGCTGAAAATGTCTGAAAATGGAATAAAACGCTCATAATAAAATAACAGGGTGATGGACAGGGTGTGGCAAAAGTTACTATGCAGTATAGAACGTTATAACTTTCTATTCTATTCTCTTAGTAAGAAAAGAAAAAAAAATTGAAAAACAAATGTTCCCCTTTATACAACTTATAGAGCGATTATTTAGTTCTTAATAACTAAACTGTGTTAATTCCCTCCCCTTAATTTATAGTATGTTTAAAAAGACTGGCTCTGATGTTCTTCCTTTAAGTAGCTGGTGCTCTCACTGATCATTTGAATGACAAGTAAACTTTATGCTGGACACTACTATCTCATCTCTGTACCATGGCTGCATGAAGCTTACTAGTTTAGTCAACAGTTACAGTTTTATAGGTTGTGAAATCCATAACTTCTTTCACCTATGACAACTTATATATGCTGTATATGTGTGTCTCAGGTCCAATGGGTAAGTGCAAGGCCTCTTAGGGTATATCATTGATAATGAAACAATGTACCGGGCCCTTTCATTTGAGTTCTTATTATAAAACCTCACCTGACAGTTTTTAACCTGGTCAGTCATATATGCGTTGTCCTGACGTGTGCTGCTGTCGTCCACTGAGCTACTGACGTAATTCACCAAACTATTGACGGCAATGCGAACAGAGTCGTCAGTCCCTGTTCAAAAAAAAAAAAGAAGACAAAATATGTTATAAATGATATGTTTAGTGTATATTATCCAGTGCATGTCAAGAATTTTGGAAGGATGGAATTACATGAACAGAAAAGGTACATAAAGTATGGGCCAATGGTTTATTTATAAGCTGTACGGGATAAAACAGCAAAGTATTTCTCCTTGGCACAGTCTGCAAAAAGGCTGACAGTTCAACAGCAAAAAGCTGGCTAGAAGAAGAAGAAGTACGGGATTAGTCTGGAAAAGAAAAGCTGATGAAAGAATAGACTATTTCATGGGATGGCGCCAGCAAGTAGACATGAGTATTTTGAAAGTAGAATTTAAAATCCTATATATGTCAAGGAAAGTTTATAAATATTTGTAATTGAATGTTTAAATTATCGAAAAAAAAGGGATTTTAATTCTTATGTTAAATTTGTAATTTGACATTGTACAAACGCATCTGAGATGAAATAAGTCAACTGGAAATAGATCACAACCTTACCACTAACTTGTGCGAACAAAAGTCGTATCAAAACAATAAAAACAGGTTTTGTTTTTAATTTAATGCATCACTAATCTACTTTAATGACATTTACAGTCTAATAACCTATTCAGTGAGAGGACCAATAGAGTTAAGTGACATATACAGTCAAATGACATATACTTTTTAATGGCCTCTACGATCAAATTCAAGTTCATTCGAGTGACTATACAGTTACGTCACCAATCCAATGCAACATATTCAGTAAAAAGTGACCAATTGTCGTTGGTCGGTCGTTGGTGTGTAGCTCCAAGCAGACAGTACAAACCAAATCGATGTAGGCGTATACAATTTTAATATAGAACTATGAATAAACTTGAACAAACCTCTTGATTAAATAATACTTAATGTAACTTTTTCTAAATACTTTATCAATTCAACTTGAAAGTAGATGTATGCAGAAACAAATGAAATAATAAAGTAGGATAGAACTCACTACAAAAACACGTCCTCTCTATCTCTCGTCTCTCGAAAAAAAAAAAGCTCTTCAACTCTCCCCCACGTGACTTCTATGAACATTCTGACAGACTAGCTCGTTGTTTCATCAGAAACTCTTCACCCCAAAACACCTGCTCTCATTGCCTAGTCGTTACCTTGGTTACACACATATACACTCCATAACACCAAAAGAATCGCCTTTACCTTTGATGAACTGGAGAGTCCCGTCCTCTTGCTGGACTGTCCACGTGGAGACTAGAGTGTTGATGGCCATAGCAGAGGCGAAGAGACGGTCATCTCCTGTAATCTATGGATACATTTGTTGGAACAATCAGATTCAACCGCTGACTATATGAACATAAACCTTTCGATATAGATCTAGAACTTCCTAACTAAATCGCCCATCAACCCATTCCCCCCTAAATTTGTGTATCCCTTTAAAGACATTTTGTAACGTAAACCAAATGTGGACACATAAAGTGATTCTTATCTTATTCAAAAGAAGTTGAATTGATTTCGAACAGAATATGGTATCTTCTTTCCTATTTCTCCCATAAGGATCTAGTCACAAAATGTAAACATACATAAAATACAATGAACCATATGTGGACGCAAACAGTTGCTAAAGACTAAAGCAAGTAGTTCCCCTTTCAGACCTTGCGATCTATAAGAGCACATGATGTAAAGGTCATATGTTCCTGTGTCCCACAGTTAACGAGGGTGTCATGCGGCCAGCACAACAACTAAGCGCCATTACTTTTCCCAAACTAATGGTACCCATTAGAGCTGGGTGGAAGTGGACTCATAAATCCGAGTCTTCAAAAGGGTTCGAACCCGGGATCCCCGGTTCAGTGGCCAAGCGCCTTACCGCTCTGCCACCGCTCCTCCTGGACACAGAGTGATTCTTAATTTATTGTAAAGAAGTTGAATCGATTTCATAGAGATTGTTGTATATTCTTTACAATAGTGATTTATTTGCAGAAAAAGTAAATATTTATAAAATACAATGGTACTACAAAAGGCCATTACAAAACAAGAACTACAATTGGTTACGTAAATTTAGTACTTTTTTAGCGTTTTTGTTGTCAAGATCAGCTACGCCAAGGAACTCATCCACGTGAACTCGTGTTTTTCCGTCACTTCCGAGGCCACCATCGACTATGCTTTGTAAAATGATGAATGTCATATCTTTACGCAGAGTTGCCAGAAATGCCTCGATCTCCTTCGTTGCAAACTAGAAAACAAGAAAAGTTCATGATTGTAGTATACTGTGTTCTAATAGTACGAGTCGTAAGAAGCATACATCTGACATTGTTAATGTAATGATCAGTTTTAAGTGGAGTTACTTTGAACATATGTTTAGAAGTTGCTTGTACAGACTGTAACTGAAACGCCGTTCTAGATAGGATCCAAAACAACTGGGATCTGGATGGGTACCTGGACACCCCAAGGAAAGTGTTGAGCTCATGAATGTTTGACACGTACCAGGTCAGCAGACGGAGTGAAGAAAGAACCAGGTTCTGTGCCAAAAATATATATATTTATTTTTAAACAAAGTCTATATTATGGAAAAAAAAGGCACAATTACTATTATATCGCTGAATAGATTTATTTCCTTTTTCTATAAAAATGCAATTAATTAATTAATTACTACAAATTAAGCAACTAATTAGTTAATTTTTTTGATTCATTTATTGTCTTCGACAATGTCAATAACACAAAGTTTCAAGTCGATCAGAGAAAGGGAAGTGGGAGAAATAACATGTGCGAGATTTGTACCAGACAGACAGACAGACAGACAGAGTAAGTTGATATAAGTTATGTAATAGAAAAATAGATTTTAAAAAATGAATACCACAAGTGGTAGGTCTGTGAATTGAATATGAGTGAACAGAAATTATTGTACACAAAATCATGATTTACAATATTCACTTCCAAGCTAAGTTTGTTTCAAATGAACTTCAGTTCAGCTATTGATTTATGATTTGCTTATAGTTAAGACAGTGAAGTGAAAGGATCTATTATGTTACAGAATTGGAACAAAAAAGGAAATTTTAAATACATAAAAACATAAAAACTACATAGATCTAATAATAAAGAGCTGGCTGTTTGGTGAATCTAATGTACACAAATTATGATTAGCCGTGTTATTTAGAATACGATACATTTCTTGCACTTTAAGCACTATAAAATTAAATTTCTAAGCTCCATCACTCGTAGCACAAACTTATTTCTATTATTTAATTGACTGGCTAAAGGGATCTTTTAAATCTAGCATTCTTGGCATTGTTAAGAATCGATAATTTACATTGGATTAACCTAATTCATGACATTTAACAAATTATCACGATTAAATGTGTTTTGAAATTAATAATATTATTTAATATATTACATTTATGTTTGAATAGCCTTTCGTAATATAAAGAAATGTTTTTAACCTTTGAGAGTTTTGTTTTAAATTCAATACTGTTTAGGTCAAAGCTATCTCTAAGTCAACATAGTACACTCTCCATAACACTCTCAATTAAAAAGACCCCTGCAGATAACAGCATTGCCTGTATCAGATGTGATAAAATATGCGGACCAAAAGAATATGTGCGTGTGTGTGACAGTGGCTTTATAAAGCAGGTCATTCAACATCACTCAAAAAGTCTACTTCGGAGAAATTTCGATGCGCATGTTATATATATATATTTTTAAAGATGGGTGGTTATGGAGAGAGAGAGAGAGAGAGAGAGAGAGAGAGAGGGAGAGAAGGAAATAAAATGTGAGCTAATTAGTATGTTTTGGGATCGTTAAAGTGTGGCCCGTTTATTGAAATTTCATAAGGGGATGCTCTGCCATAATAAACAATTTTAAATCCTGGTAACACATGAACGGGAGAGGCTCATTATACTTCTATAGTATAGACTAGATATATAACGGAGTTAATATATTTTCTAATACTAAAGATGCTTAATATTCTATAGCTGTTTGACGAATACAATAAATATATGTCATAGTAAAGCATAAAATGAGGTAAACCCTTCTTATGATGACAATCCTCTTTTAAAAAAAAATCCTTTCTAATCACTTCACTAAGCTTTTACATAACGAACAGTAATTCTGTCAGGATAATTATTATTTTAGATGGTATAACTTCTTGGTGAGAATAAAGATCTATCTTATATTATAAATTACAGACGTTCCTTCAAAGAAGAAGTTAATTATATCTTAGGCGTACCACAAAGTTGGGATTAGTGGATTAATTTGGCAAAATAAAAACTTTCTCCTGACACAAACAATTCTTTATAATTTAGTGTATAGTATAGCTAAATGTACAGTCATGCGCATATGGAGTTGGTTCTTTGTTAAGTGTGTTTTTCCATGTGTGCACCATAATAGTTTCTGCGTTGTTTCTAAGCACGCTCTTTGTTGGCGTCATTGCTTCTTTTTGTTTGGTTCGGGTAACGGATCCTTTCATTTTGTTTTGTTCGGGTAACGGATCCTTTCATTTTGTTTGGTTCGGGTAACGGATCCTTTCTTTTTGTTTTGTTTGGGTAACGGATCCTTTCTTTTTGTTTTGTTTGGGTAACGGATCCTTGGCTGTAACTTTCTTTTTGTTGTTTTTCTTCCCCAGTTTGGCTAAGTTAGGTTATTATAATTTCTTCGTTATTTTGTTGCTGTAAAGTCATTGTCATTAAAATCATGTGAATGGCGGTCACGAGGAATGCATATTTTTCTCATTTAGGGACTCAGGTTTGGGACTCTGTTGAAGTCAAGCCTGATACAAATTTTAAAACAAGAAAATCCGCTGCCGAGGACAAACGTAGACGGCGAAAAGAAAATCTAAATCGACCACCTGCGGACAATGGTTATGCTTGCCCTGGATGTGGCAAAATATGCAGGTCACAGCTGGGGCTGCACAGCCACGGGAAATACTGTATTCCTAATTAATTTTCGGACTCGAAGACAAGCCTTATTATTATGTTGCATAATTTCAAATAAGTTAGGCGCGCTGGTCTACTATTTAATATTATGTATAACCATCATTTATGTCCTATCCTATCATTGAATCATTAAACCTTTGTTCTATAAACTCTCGTTGAATCATTAAACCTTTGTTCTATAAACTCTCATTGAATCATTAAACCTTTGTTCTATAAACTCTCATTGAATCATTAAACCTTTGTTCTATAAACTCTCGTTGAATCATTAAACCTTTGTTCTATAAACTCTCATTGAATCATTAAACCTTTGTTCTATAAACTCTCGTTGAATCATTAAACCTTTGTTCTATAAACTCTCATTGAATCATTAAACCTTTGTTATATAAACTCTCATTGAATCATTAAACCTTTGTTCTATAAACTCTTATTGAATCATTAAACCTTTGTTCTATAAACTCTCATTGAATCATTAAACCTTTGTTCTATAAACTCTCGTTGAATCATTAAACCTTTGTTCTATAAACTCTCATTGAATCATTAAACCTTTGTTCTATAAACTCTCATTGAATCATTAAACCTTTGTTATATAAACTCTCATTGAATCATTAAACCTTTGTTATATAAACTCTCATTGAATCACTAAACCTTTGTTATATAAACTCTCATTGAATCATTAAACCTTTGTTCTATAAACTCTCATTGAATCATTAAACCTTTGTTATATAAACTCTCATTGAATCATTAAACCTTTGTTATATAAACTCTCATTGAATCACTAAACCTTTGTTCTATAAACTCTCATTGTTAACTAGTAGACGTTCAGATATTGCGGTTACTTTTTATCTTGTTAGTTACCTAATATAATAAGTGATATACTGTCAGGGGTATTTGGCCAGACGACACTTGGCCGAAATTACAACCCCGACACTTATGAAGTCTTGGGACTGGTCTTTGTTGACACATGCTTGGCGAGGACGAGGAAGAGTGAAATTCAATATAGCATTCTATTTTTTGGGTCGATTCGTAATAGTAAAATAAATAAACAGCATGACGTCTTTAAAAAACTTAATCAAAACTGTGAACTATGTTTGATCGATCCTAAGTTAGATTGTATTTCTTAAGGCTTGACACAGTAAAGGATACAAAAGACACTGACCATTAGCTCAGTCTCAACATCAAGATTCACGAACCCAGTCATGTGAGATAAAATCAAAGCATGGAGGACAGTTGCTGTGGTGGTCAGGTCAATGCTATTGTAGCTGCGAAACAGATTGTTGTTGGAGTCCTTGACGTCTCCGTGCCTATCAAACGATATCTGCAACAACAAGGATCTAACACTGTAGACGAACATACACCTTACCATTGAACTCTGCACTATAAATGACGGAGAGGGATGAGAAAGTATTAAAATATAGTTTAGAAGAAACAGCAGTGGCCCCTTTCAAACTTGAGATGAAATTAATCAAAGTAACAAAAAGAAACGAAATAATATCATAATGAATCTTCTTCCTAATAAAAACAGTTGTCATTTCTTCTATTGAGTTGTGCGCTCGTTTGTTTGAATTGTTCACTTCAATATTTATCCTCATCGTCAAAATAAACATTTAACTTTATTTAAGGGAAGACTTTAGGGGGCCGAATTGTTCCGTTAAAATGCCATGAATAAAAAAGTATGAGTCTGCTATTTAAGAGAAAGATGGGGGATCAACGGAAGTCACATCTCGACTCTTATCAAGACCAGTAGGGGATAACTGAGATGGCGCAGTTTGAATTTCCTTTTTTTTTTTTTTTTGTCTAAGAACGAACATAAACTATTTATTCAAAGAATATATAAATTTAACATCTTATAGAATAATTTTAAAAAAAAATTTGTTCTGACTCACCCATGTTGGTACAAGCACAGTCTCTTTCCCATCTTTTAGTTGGCCTTTTAAGTAAGAGCTTAACCCATAGTAGGAGGGTGAGTCAATGATCTGATTGGCTACTCTGCTCGAGGTAGTGTTCTTTTGTTTCACAGTTTGAGAAACAGGTGGGGAAATGTGTGCATCTGGGATGGGAGAGGATCCATTACTCTGAGAGACATTGACATCATTACCTGAGGTGTTGACAACAGTCGAGGTTAAAATAACTTTTACTGGATCGACTTCACGTCGTGTCCGGTTTAATTCTTCTTCCTGCTTAGCTCTAGGTATTGTGCTGTTATCCATAGATGGGGAATCTTTTTGTCTGAAAACATTTCCGGCATCACGGTTTATTTGATCTGTCTTTGGTATTGTAATGTTTGTATTTGGTGTCACTGTGCTCCCTGGCTTGATTCTATTATCTGACGTTTCTATATTTATGTTGGACGTTGTATTGTGGTCGTTTAATGTTACTATTATTCTGTTTGCCAATGTAGACGATGTACTATTGTAGGTAACTGGCGTAGGACTCTGTTTCTCTTCTGTTATGGTTCCATTATCTGACGTTAGAGTTTTGTTATTTGGCAGGATGGAAGCACTATGTGTCATTTTATCCTGACTGTCTTTTCTTAGTGTTGTCGCTATATTCTTGATACCAGTTGTAGCAAATATATTGTCAACATCTGTCGTCTTATCCTGTTTAGCTGATGCTATAGCTTTCGCAATAACACTGTCTTTTCTTTTACGATTGTCTAATGAAGTTTTCTTTTTTACTTTAAAAGAATTTTCATCTAACGCTGTCCTATTATCTGGAGCTACTTTGCTATCTGGAACTGTATTATTACCTGAAGCTATTTTACCATCTGAAGCTGTTTCATTTTCTGGAGATACTTTACTATCTTGAGTTGTTGTATTTCCTAAAGCTGTTTTATTTTCATGAGCTGTCTTAATTTCCTGAGTTACTTTACTATCTGAAGCTGTTTTAATTTCTGAAACTATTTGACTAGTTGGAGTTTCTTTATTTGTTGGGTCTACTTTACTTTCTGAAGCTGTTTTATTTTCTTGATTTGGTAAACTTTCTAAACCTGTGTTGTTTTCTGAATTCAAAGTATCATTTTTTAATGTTATGTTGTGTCCATCTATTATAGTTTCACCGAAACCTGTATTCTTGTTCATAGACAAAGTTATAATCATTTCTTTCAATTTGTTTAAGTGTAACTGAATGTCAGGATTGCTTGTAAGCCAAAAATTCAGCTCATTCTGAAAAGAGAAATGTAAAAGACTTAAAACATTTAGTTCGAAATATTTTGCGTTGCA
The DNA here is from genome assembly GCF_947242115.1 of Biomphalaria glabrata. NCBI lineage: Eukaryota > Metazoa > Mollusca > Gastropoda > Planorbidae > Biomphalaria > Biomphalaria glabrata. The sequence continues at coordinate 17,178,218 of NC_074723.1, read as the reverse complement.
TTAAATGAGGAATCTAAGTTTTGAATGAAATAGATTGAACCTTTTAAATTAGATATCAACTGAATATCGATGAATCAAAAGAATTTTGACTACACAACTTTTTCAGTTTCATGTCACACCTTCAACATAACACAGAAACTAATAAGGTGAAAATCATATACAAGTCTATCAGATGAACTCAAGAGACCGATAACGTAATCACGGGACAGAGGAACCAAGAGACATTCCAGTCAGATTATTTACTTTAATGGACAGACAACAACAAAAAGATGGAAGTCTATCTTGTGCTGGGTTAACGCAATCAAGTAAATCACTGCTAACTTATACTAAGACTTAGATCCTCCCGCGCCGTTTGGCGCATTTGGCGGCAAGCTGTCACCATTAAACACTGCACTCGTACTTAATCTACGGAATCGAAGACATTGCCATTCATTCATTTAAGTTGTATACATAATCAGTCGCTATTTCGAAAAAAAAAAGAAATTTCAATACAAATGTTGAACTTCAAGCTTGCAATGTATCGTGACTAGGCACATTCAGATTGCGAATCTTTCAAACTCTTTCCTAGAGAGGACCTTGGGTGTAGAAGGAACCTTTTACAAAATGTCATGCAATCCATTGGACTGTTTCATAGATCTTTTAATAATCAGTAACTGGTAGTTTGCAAATGTACAAATACGATTTGAAAAGAGGAATGATGCAAGTGCTGTACAATAAGGAGTCAATAAGGAGTCAATAAGGACTCATTTTAGTAATATTCCTAAAGATCACTTAGTCATCACAGTCTTAGCACTTTACTACAAGCCATTGTAGAGTTTACGTTCTTAAATTAAATCTGGTGTGTTTGTAAATAGAATAATACAATAATGTTTATCGAGTGTAATGAATGCAGCTCTTAACTAGCCAGTACAATGTTTTATTAAATTCTAAAGTGTTTTAAAAAAAATACTACTAATAATAATAATAAATAAGTAAATAATGTAAAAGTACACCACTAGCAAAATTATGTTTTTATTTTATCATTTTTTTGCCTGTAAGTATTGACTAGTTGTAATACATGAATTGATGTAATGAATCGCAGTATATTTTCGCTATTTATTGCATTTCTCAGCAATTCATGAATAGTGTACGCGTACCCCAAGGGGTCCGCAGAAATATGAAAATTGTATACAATTAAAATGACTTCTTTGCTAAAAGCCTGTTTATCCGATTAATTTTAACAATTTGCTCCTCATTTCTGTTATATATGTCTTTTACGTACTAATCTTTGACCTAATAATTTATATACTATGCATCTATGTAGATTATTTGAGAACCTTTGTTCTACACCACTCAATTACTAACCAACAAAATAAAGTTAAAAATTTTGGGAAGAAAATATTTTGGAATAATTCTAATTCTATTGCTGCTGCAAACATCATATTATTTCAATGTCGTGGATACATTTTCTATGGGTGGTTGAGACACCTCAGTCTGACAATGACCTGAAGACGGTGGAAGACCCTCTTTATTGGTGATCTCATATAAAAGCTTCTCGTTGGGAAGAATGCAGCTGAAAAGCTTCGCGATTGATGGTCATGCCTATGTGAGCGGCCTACACGGGAGATGTGTCAGAAGTCTGCATCATAGTTCCAAAAGTAAACACTGAACAATGTTTCATAATAAAGCAGACCACAAAACTGACCTCGTGACTTTCACACTTATGGCTCCTAAGAAGTAGATATTTTAAAACATTAAGCCAGATCTGACAGGACGGCCCTTATCAAGCTCAATTCATGTGCGACATTCATATAGGGAAGCATGCACTTTTCAGAATTTGCGAGTCTACTGTGAAGTTGACTTCTAGTTACAGTATTTTAAAATTGCATTGAGACTTCTCAAATGATGCCAGCTATCTGCTTGAGTTGTGTTCTTGAGAGATCAAGTTGACTGCAACTTGAAATGATCATCACAGTGTACATTCCTTTTTGCTTTCTGTTTTACACTGAGAAAAAAAATATTTAAAAAACTCAACTGGTTTTAAACAAAGTTAAAGTTACATGTAAATTAATGGGTTGTCTTTCTTTCGTGTCTGTTTTCTTGGAAACCTACTCATACATTGGATACAGTTCTGGTTCAGTTACACTCTCGAGTCTCTCTCTCATCTTATCGAAGGGGGCTTAATGTAGTATTATTGAACCCGAGTCCAATGGTACCTTGATACACCACTGTTTATAACAATTCATTATAAGCAGTGATATAATAATAATAATAAGGCTTGTCTTCCAGTCCGAAGATTAGTGAGGCGTGCAGTATTTCCCGTGGCTGCGCAGCCCCAGCAGTGACCTACATATTTTGCCACATCCAGGGCAAGCATAACCATTGTCCGCAGGTGGTCGATTTAGATTTTCTTTTCGCCGTCTACGTTTGTCCTCGGCAGCGGATTTTCTTGTTTTAAAATGTGTATCCCGTGGCTTTCGTAATTGACCTCCAGCTGTCTCGTTCTGAGGCCGCATGCAACCAGTTGCTCTCTTCTATGTCAGCCAAGGAAAGTTGACGCCTAAGCTGATCTTTGAATCGTTTCTGTGGGGCACCTCTGTTACGTCGACCACCTTTTAGCTCACCAAAAAAAGACTGTCTTTGGCATACGATAATACGTTCGACTCCCATACGGGATACGTGCCCTACCCAGCAGAGATATAAACAAGGAATACAAGTCCATAATGCGTCTCTTAATGAATAATCGATCAACTATTGTTGGTGCTCTGTAGTGTAAGAATGTGTATTTAAGATTAAATTGAACTTAGAATATATGAATCTTATCATTGTTAATACCTTTTTAGATACGCATAAAGCTTTTGAAAAAGTATGTCCATTGTTGATAAATATCAAATAATCTTCAGTTAAAAAATAACACAATGGTGCAAAACTAGATTTTTTTTTTTACATTTTCAATACCTTCCTTAGTACTACATAGTAATTTGTTTTTTAACGGAATTAAAAAACACAACTTTTTTTTTTTTGTAAACAGATTCATATACACAGTTTGTTCCTTTTCAATAGTCATAGCCAGCTCATCCTACCTGGAAAACGCTTTGTTTGCCTGTAGTGTCTTTGTCATATCTGGCATACAGAAGACAGCCAAGAGCAAGATTAGCAAAGGAAGTTAAAAAATCCGGAGGCCTGGCTTTGTCGTAGACGATGTCTGAAAAGGGCGTGTTCAAGTATTCTTTGCACATCCTGAAACAAAGGAAAATAAAATAGTACAAAATTACAAATTTACTTCTTTTATAATAGTGATCTTGCTTCAGTGACATTTTCCTGGTCCCTGGATGTGCGGTATTATTTCAAAAATGGTTGTGTTATTAGATAGAAATGTATAAGGAATGTAGAATAATTATTACAAAGAGACAAAGAAAAAGTGTAATTCAATATTGAAATGAAAGGTTAGAGGATGGAACGGACTTTTACAGTATTTCAGAATGTAGATCTTTTTATGAAAATAAAGTGTGGTGAGCGATTGATACAGGGAGGAATAGAGCTCGAGTTGTGAAGAGGACTGTGACTTTTCAGGATGCGCCTGAGTTGACCCTACTCTATGAAGAAGCAAATGCTGTTCGTTGTTATGCTGGTTACAACACATCTGCGTTGACCATCGGTCATAAAAGCAGATGAGTTTTCTATTATCAGCCCCATGAATCACATGGTAAAAAAAAGCGACTTAATTTACTTTCTTTAATTTACTAAAAAAACAACAACGGTGTCTGAGTTTGAAAAGTAGCTTGCATGCTTAATTTCAAAACAAAAAGTTTCGCATTCAGAATACTAAAGAAACCGTTGCACAGTTTGATTAACACGACTAATTGTTTTTTTTAAACACTGTTAGTTGTTGAATTTTAATCTTGACAGACGAAGAGAGTGAGAGACAAACAAAGAACTAATAACAGCTTTTCCCTAAGTATTTACTAGAAAACAAAAAGTGAACTAAATCTTATGTTCAAATCCAGTTAATTTTCTCTGAACATTTCTCCCTTTCCTACAACATTCAAATGTCAACAGTAAAGAAATGTGTTTAAACAAATTCCTGCATCAAGAAGAAACAAGATCATTGTGTTTCTCTGCATCTGATATATTCACATTGAAGTTTTAAGAACTTTAATCTACATTACTATTCTTCCCCCATCACCTTTCCCCACAACTCTCTTTTACAAAATGATTTTTTTTCTAATCCTGATTTTTTAAGTTTGTACAGGCCATCAATGTTTTATAATCTTTTGATATTTTGGATCTGATTTCCTTAGAACTAAGTGATTACAATAGAAAGGAGATTTAAAAAAAAACTAGCAATATATCAAACATACTTATTTAAAAAACAAAGCTATAAATAAGGGAAAGAACTGCGATTACTGCCATCTCTCAATACTGCAAAATTTAACTCCATTTTACTGAAAAAAATATACTTATTAATTAATGGATTACTTTTTTTGATTGTTTCATGTGTTGTCATCGTCAATGAATAGTTGTGCAAGGTTTCCACTTGATCAGAGAATGGGAAGTGGGTGAAGTAACGTGTGCATCCTTTGTACCAGACAGACAGACGAGTGTGTGGATATAAGCTTTGTACCAGACAGACAGACGAGTGTGTGGATATAGGCTTTGTACCAGACAGACAGACGAGTGTGTGGATATAAGCTTTGTACCAGACAGACAGACGAGTGTGTGGATATAAGCTTTGTACCAGACAGACAGACGAGTGTGTGGATATAAGCTTTGTACCAGACAGACAGACGAGTGTGTGGATATACGCTTGATAACGCTTGATATTGATAAAAAAATAGCTGAATTTCATACCGACTAAGGTCAACCCTATTGATGATTCCCACATACATCACCTCATTATCAACGCCTAATTTAACGCCTCTAAACAGAACACACCTGGATGAGGTAACATGGTGAACATGTCTGGGTCAAGTAACGTATGTCAAGTAGAAATGAAGGCCCGCGCTACTAGCGACAATGGGTGGTTATATTGATATGGTACTCATTGTACCAGACAATGATTCGAATGAGTATGAGGTACTTTCGTAACCTTTCTATAGATATAGTGTAAAATTGTTAAACTAAAAAATAAATTAAATAAGTAATCGATTCTTCCTTTATACGCTGATAGTGGTAGAAATGTCTCATACTGTTACTTACTAGTAATTCTTTAATATTCAAAGGGGTCTTTCCATTGAGCTGGCACAATCTAGTTTTTCTAATACAGTCCAGCTCATTTCAAAATAAAACGGTGCGCAAAGCGTTAATCTACGTCTATTTATGTATTCAATGCCTTACTGTATACATGGGAATATTTGAGGTGAGTGCGGAAATCCCCAGTGAAAAGTATTTAATATAGACCAAATTTAATATTTAAGAAGATACTATTTTAAAAAATTAAAACGGTCAAAGGCGAGTTTTCGGAGCGTGACCTAATCAGTAGTATTTTTTTTCCAAAGATATACACAAACTGTCAAATTTCTAGGAAAATTGTTAAAACCGTTTTCGAAATCCAAATTTGGCAAACTGAAAAGGGAACTGTACAGTGACATTGGCTCTATCTAGACTCATATAGAGCCAAGGTTATAATTCTGTATAGCGGAAATTCGCAATAGATAAATAATTATTACACATCTAGAGTAAAAATAAAATTTCGACATTAAAAAACAAAAACACCCCACATTATGCTGGTATCTGGGTGACATTTCGCGTTTTGTTTCCCCGCAAGTTTGAGCTTGATGTCTGAAACGCTTTTAATGATCCTGCAGAATGTAGGTGGTAAATATTTGTAACTTTGATGTTACAGAAAGTTAAGTAACAAATAAAATGTCCACATTCGGGTCAAAATAGTGAGTATTGTAGTCCCAATAATAAATATACTATATCTATAGTGTGGACATTGTAGTCAAAATAACTTAAGACACTCGGAAAAACAATGATTAAAAACCGTCTTTAAATTTCGAGAAAATAAAACTTCATTTAAATGTCTAAATAATATACAATAGATAGCAATACTATCAACAAAAATGCACTGTAAGGAGACAAAGTGTAGAATATAAGGATTCAACAGATCTGACTTTGGAAATACATTTTTAAAATTATGATTAGCGATTAGCTTAAAAATTGATGGCTTTATTTCCCTTCTTTTTACACAGCTTTTCTCAATTCCTTCTGTCTGTCTGGTACAAATTTTGAAGTTATTTCCCACCTCCAAATCTCGGGGAAAGTTGAAACTTGGCATGTTTATTGTTCATAAGAAAACATGAATAAATAAAAATTAATTGGTTTTGTTTCGTCTCGAAAATGGGAGTTAAATCTTACAGTATTGCGTTAGCATGGCTGTAAATATTGAGTGCTTCCCTTATATAATCCTCTTTTTTTAAGTATTTGTTTATTTACTTTCTTTTTAATTTTCAAATAACATTGAGCAGAATTTCAGATCAACAAAACAGTCGCTGTCACCAGGAAAACGATGAATTTCTCTATTTTTTGCAAAGGAATAACCGAAATATTTTTGTATACATTTCAATTGATGAAATATTTGACGCAAAATTTGCTTTGTAGTCCTTCATCCAAATAAGTGCTGATTAGAAACTAGAAATGGCGTCTTGGATTTAGAAAATAAAGCTACATGACAACAAACACACCCACCATCGATAGCACTAAAACCACAATTCATTGAAATGTGTTGTCATGTAATACAAACAAATTTTTTTTTAATGTTACTTATTTTATTATTTATGAGAAAGAACCAAGGATGGCGCTGACATTTGATTTTATTTTTTAAAAAAAGTGAATAGTAAATATCATTTTATCAATATAACTGTTGTACTAATACAACACTAAAATTATTTTTTTTTAAATATTATAAAGTAAGTGCGTTGTTGTGTGCTGTGCACTTGAGACAGTTTGTCCCACTGTTCTGAGTTCGAACCCTGTCTCACTGTCTTCCTACATCGTTCTGTAGGATGTTCGACGTTAGAATCTTCTATCTAAAGGTATGTCTAAGAGGATACTTACGGCTTGCTGTCTATCTCTTTCAGTGCTGATTTGGCAGGCTCGCAGTCACATGACTTGACAAGTGATTGGAGTCTGCCGAAAGTGGTGTTGTCCTTCACCCTAGTCAAAACGAGATTCTCGGGATAGTTAACCCAGCCTTGGACAGTGGGCATCATTTTCTCAGGCCACAGAGTCATAATAGAACTGCGAGAGCACACAAAAGTTGTGACAACAAATATAGGCTCAAACTTCCAGTGATAATGAAACAAATAGAAGACACAAAATCACGGAATAAACTAAACAACGCGTGTAATTCTAATAATTATACAGTACTTCATCAAACAAGAAAATACTATGATCTGATCTATACACTGTAAATCAGATGCATTAAATAACGTTTTTTTAAATAACGAAGAAATACCTTTTTTATTACTAGCAATGCGTAGATAGGTCAAAATGAGAAGATATTTGTTTTGTTTTATAAAGGTCGTGTGAATAGCTTGTGCGGAGATAAACTAGTGAAATGTGTTGAACGATAGGATAGAGATGTTTTCTGTACATGGGACTTGGTGGCACATTTAATGAAAGCGTAGAGAGACATAGTCATCAGTGTATGGAATTTCGTATGTGAAGTTTCAGAATTAGTTTTCAGTTTAAAATTTCACGGATCGCCATTTCATTTATACTGAATATCAGAAGTAGATTGTGCGGTGCTAAATCGTGAGAGAGCGGCGACCTGATAATTGGTGAGTCCTATGTAGTCAAAATTGTTAATATATATATATATATATACATATATATTTCAACCCCGGTCACTTCATCCCGGTCATTTCATCCCCGGTCATTTCATCTTTGGTATACACTACATAAGACAGCAGGATTTCTGTCCAGGGCTTTTGCAAGAGAGGATTTGAGCCTCTCAAGCCCTCACTCAAAAGGAGTTTGATGATGATGATGATGATGAGTCCATCTCTCAACATGTCGCTCAAGTAAAGAAAAAACTTTGTGGAGAACATATCACTTGTAAATCCACAAAACCCAACTTATCAGACCTGCAAGCTTTCTTCAGGGTCAGAATCCTACGCATATGGAGCTGCTTCTATGCTAGGTGCAGTTTTTCTTTTGTGTGCACCATAATGGTTTGTGCACTATCTCTAAGGACGCGCTATGTTGGCGTCATTGCTCTGAATAGCAGATCTTTGGATGAGCCCTCTGTTAAGGCTCTGTTGTTTTTTTCCCCCAGTATTATGAAAGAAGGCTGGTGACTCTGCAGAACTCAAGCCTGATCTGTAGGATATGTTATTGTATGGACCCTACTTGGCTATCGTCCATGGCATTGGGCTGTGGCCATCATGAGCCCAGGCTGAACTGTTGCAATGCAATTAAGGTGTACAATATCTTAGATGAATAATATGCCTAACTTGTTCTTGACCTTGTAATAATTTATGTGTACCTACTCATTATTCATGTCACATTATATCATCGATTCATTAAACTGTTGTATTTAAACTCTCGTTGTTAACTGATATATGTTAAAAATATAATTAACTAATATATTAACTTATAGACTGTCAGGGGTGCCCGGGCAGACGAACCCCGGCAGGAATTAAATACTTAGTGTTGAGGTGGAAAACCCGGTGGAGTATGTCACCCCCTAGATGAACCCGTAAACACACCTTGACAGTCAGGATGGTGAAGCTTATCACCTCAACACAATAAATTCCGATACCCACCCCTCTGTAATCAATTCCCCCACCCAACTGTGAATCATATCCATTTTGAAAGCCCTATTTTAGTGCACCTTAGGTATATCCTGCTACCACTACAGCTCAGCATAACTAACAGTCTGTATAGCACAGACTGCAAAAGATCTTACAGCTCATCATAACTAACAGTCTGTATAGCACAGACTGCAAAAGATCTTACAGCTCAGCTGCCAAACAAAAAAAGCTGGCTAGAAGAAAAGAAGCTTACGATTCTAGGGCAAGGTTTAGTCTAGCTTATAAAAAGGATAATTTAAGCAATATATTTAACTCTTTCTCTCCGTAATTATTTACCACATTCTGGTGGAATCAACGTTGACATCGTCAGTTAGGAGAGAAATAGTTAAAAAGAAAGAAGGTCATATAAAGATAGGGGTTCTGATCATTCTCCCTCATCTTAATTAGCATTTCTAAAACAGTTTTCCATCTAGTAGTAAACCTAATTGTCTTTATCAGTGTCTCTTCTGTCTCGTTGATTTCACAGGATAACGCTGAGAGTCAGGGCTCAGACTTTACTTGATACAAGGGTTCTCAAAATTAAACATTCACATATTCTATTATTAACACTATTATGAAAAAGTATGCCCTAACCAGAGCCTGATTAACAAAGTTACGAAACTTTGCAGCTCTCCATGACCTTTAAGGTGGTTTCCACATTTCAAAAATGACATTTTATTAAATATATATATATATATATATATATATAAGTGTAAAAAAAAGATCGAATATCCAAGTACTTTTTGTTTCATCACAAATAAGACATGCTTTAAGTTGTATTATTACTAAATGCATGTTTACAGGCTATTAAAGAGTTTTGAAACTACACAAAAATCCTGGCCAAGGCCACTCTTAAATCCTTCATTTGCCCTAAATTTATTATTCGATCATAAATCACTTTTTATCATTTTTAAAGGAGCTCTTTTGGTGTAGCAAAGATGTTACAAAAGTAGAATAGATAAGAAAAACATAAAAAACAAAGCTTGTATTAAGTGTGTTTGGATTAGTGGTAATTAAATCAAATAATAAATCTGCGCGACTAGAAACTATTTTTGTTTAGCGCAATCTCATGCTTTTAGCTTTCTCAATAAGCTGTGATCCTATCACTTTCTCAATACGCTATGATCCTATCACTTTCTCAATACGCTATGATCCTATCACTTTCTCAATACGCTATGATCCTATCACTTATATGGACCAGTTAGAAAGGAGTTGGGGAGAAAGAAATGTGTAACAGCGTGATCGCATTTTAAAATGATTTATATAAATAGGGTGAACGACAAAGATTCGAACTCGAGGTCTTGAACCTCCCAGCCTTCTCGAGTCTACAGACTAGCCACTAAGCCAGGTAATTACTTATGTAAATAGGTTTTATAGTTATCTATTGTTAGTTTTAAACTTTTCTCTCAACAAAGTATAAAAGGGACTTATTAAAAGTATACCACCTTATAAGTCAAGTAATTTTTTTTCACTTGTTGGAGAGACCAAACAAAAGAATTAATAACCAATAGTTAATAAACGAATTAATTATTTCTATTGATAATTGTTTTGTTAGATCAAAGAAATAATTGTACAATTTAGCGTTTTTTTTTTTACCAGACAGACAGAAAGAGTGTATACAAGCTTTGTAAAGAAAATGTATGTACACATGATATGATGTTATAATACTTCACGCTCACGGTCTAGTCCTGAGTGTAGTGACTAGGAAACAGATCATGTGTTCATCCTTGTATAGGCCATGTGTTAACGTTGGTGTCATATGTTTCAGACACAGTCATTAACCGTTTTTTTTCTTTGAACAGGTAAGATCAGGGGCATCTATTCGGTACTGAGTAAACTCTAACCTCAAGTCTAGAATGAACTATTTTCTCCACGACCTAGTCTCGACCTCGGTATGGATAAGTGGACGGTAGACTGCATTTTACCGAGGAACATAACGTTATACATTATACTTGGTGGTCTAAATTTAGGTAGACCAGAGGTTCTCAAACGTTTTCCATTCAGGGACCCTTTTACAAGCCATACAATATTAATGGATCCTATAATCAGCCTGATTTGTCTGACCAAATCGCATTTTGCTAAAGCGGCTGGCACAATTTAACTCTCCGCAACCGTGTGTACTTTCTCGCTCTGCGCTATTCACAATGCATTAATATATGAAGCCTTAGTAGCTGTTTCTCCTCAGGGTTGTCACCTGACCTCAAATCAGTGAACACCAATACTGATCATCGGGAAGACATAGCTCTAGACCGCAACAGATGGAGAGAGACAGTGACCAAGAAAGCTATGGACAGTGAAAGTACATGGGTCTCAGCTCAGGAAGAAAAACGCACAATCCGAAAAACGGCCAGCTCCTCTACCATCGAAGCAAAAGCCACCTTTACCTGCGCTATCTGTGGACGGGAGTGTCTCTCCAAAATAGGGCTTCACATCCACATGAGGAAGTGTGCTCTGAGATGAACCATAGTCGTTCTACGACTGAAGGAGGCCAATGAATAGCTGTTTCATTTTCTGTTGGACCCTGGGGGTCCTCGGACCTCAGTTTGAAAACCGCTGAGGTAAACTATTTGCTGAATACCCTTGTGTATCCGTTATTTTAATTCGTTAATTTCATTGTAAACCATGTTAGAAGGACACAGTTTATAATCAATCGGAAAAGAATTACCTGAGATTTACATAAAGAAAATAAAACGCGGGGAAACTCGTACGTGCATACTTCTTAAAGAGCAAGAGGCAGGCTTTAAAGCTTTGTAAAATGTGATCGAAAACAGTTTGGCAACTATTTGAATACAAGTTTAGAGCTGGTGCTTGTTTACAAAAAATAAATAAATTGATTATGTAATGAATGTGTGAGTAAATATATAAATAATAAAATCTCAGTATTTACTGTCCACCTACTTTTTGTATTATCCTGTATATCATATTGCTGTCAACTTTAATCTTATTTTACCAAGTAATAAGGACGGAAGAAATCGATAGGGGCTTTGACTGCTGCGATCCATCTTGTAGGCCTGTTACATAAAATATATCATAGTATTGTTATGACAAATTACCTTTGTCTCAAAAACGTCCGACTTTGAAATTGCTCCAAGGACTGAACAGTCAGGGCAAGATTAGAAGTGGAAGATATCTGCGAGCCACCGAATATTTGACTCTCAACAAGACACATCAAGATGAATAAATTAGAGAGGGAGTTCACGTCGGGAAGGCTGTCTTCCGGCGCGTGACGAAGCTTTGACTGCTCGTCCGTGCCGTGGAAGTTGGTTTTCACTTCAGAGGGAAAAGCCCCAAGTATAGACGCTGGTGTCTGATCCTTGTCTTGGAATGTGGTTGTCTTCTGAGACTGGAGCCTCCAGAGGCTGGCCTCAATCTCTTTAATCTTTTTCTTTACGGTCTCCTTCAGCATTGAATTGACCGAGGCGCCGACAACAAGGCCTCTAAACTTACTCGTATCCCTGATTCGCAATTCGAGGTTAAAACGGGCGTCATCCGTAGTTGTAACTGGCTTTTGGCTTGTGCGTCTAGTTACTCGATGCAAGGTCCTCTCAGTCTGTAAGTCGGAATGTATGATAGGCCAATTATTTGTGTGGTTATGTATAGAGGCTAGTTGTGGATGAAGATTTGTGTGTAGAGTTTCATTGGATAGGTTGATGTTTTGTTGCCGCTGATTGTTTCTCCCTGAAGTTTCGTTATAAACATTATGAACAATGTTGTGGCTGAGACCCAATGAACCTGAAAAAATACGAGAATCACAGAATATGTCAAGGAATAATTTATTACTCATTAATTGGGCGTCTTGTTAATTGTTATATTGCTGATAACAAAAGATTATTGATAACTAGTACAACTTCATTTTAGTTTTTCTAAGCCTTACATTTAAGGTCAATGTTGATGTAGCTAATTCATTTTTTTGCAAAAAAAATAAATAAATCTATGAGATAAATAAATCAGCAATGTCAGACTCTAATCAACAAGGTCATGTGGATGTACTAAATTAAGAGGGCAACTCATAATTACCATAGCACTTACATATCAAAATTAGAAATGAACTAAAATTAGTATTTGTTTAGTATTAAGTGAAAGAACCATCAAAAAGTGTTGTTATTTTACACGTCATTTCCTAGCACAGACCTCCAGGACAGCAAGACGTGCTTATGGGTATGGTTTAAAGTAAAAAACAGGCGTGTAAGTTATCCAGGATTTAGTCTATAGGAACACACAAAAAAATGCTTTAAAAATGTTATTGCCATTTATCACAACTAGAACCAGATGATCGGCCATAACCGTTCTCTAGCTGTAGAAAACTGATACGATTTGTAGCTTTGGTTGATGAGGGTTGGGGAATAAAATTATTTGTAACTTTCCTGTTGCAGTTTGATCTGGAGCTGATCCAATGTCAGGAAGAGCTCCATCTTAAAGGCCTGACTGAACAAGAAGTTTCAGTGGTGGCGAGGGTTTAAGCCAGTGTTTCTCAAACTTTTTTGTCTGGCGGCACAGTAAAAAAACTACAAAAATTTCGCGGCACACCACGAAGAGCAACAGTTATTTTATAATAAAAAGAAAAAAAAGTATTTTACCTGTTTTGAAGTATTACATTTAATGTGAAGGGTTTGCCTGTTGTTGTTTTTAGAGCACATGCGATCTAATCGAGGCTCCAGAGTCGACAAACAAACTCGTATTTCATCGTCTATTGTAAGAAGTCTCTCTCTTTTCTTAGATTTGATTTCAGTCAATGCTGAAAATCCAAACTCACAAAACCATGAAGATGCAAATGGAAGAATTATTTTGATTGCTTTTAAACTGATTGCAGGATATAACTTGTTGATTGAAATCCAAAACACATCCAGGCTTTTCTCGGCAAAACTTGACTTAAGAACTGCATCGTTTTTTAAATCAATGAGCTGCTTTGCTTCTTCAGTTGTCAGATTTGTAGCTTCATTGTTTCCAAATGGATAACTGACCCATCCATATTCATTACTTCCAACTGTTGGAAAGTAATGCTACAATGCTGACTGCAAGTGTGTCAAAGTGTCCAGAATTTCGGGGGTGATTTCTTTATTTGAAGCACATTCATAGTAAGTAGGAAAGCAGTCGAAGACTCCTTTCGAGATCTTACTTTGCCACAAAGACAATTTTCACCAAATGACTTCAGTTTTGAGGATGCAGTGATGATGGTTTCCGATGGTTCTTGAAGACTTAAGTTCAATGAATTTAATTTGTCAAATAAATCAGAGAGAAATGTCACCTTAACCCACCAGATCTCGTCATGAATAAAAAATCCAAAATCTTTTTTGTTTTCAGCCCCCAATAATGAAATCAGCTCAGCCTTGAGTTGGACGACAACTTAAACACTTTTCCCCTGGAGAGCCAACAAACGTTGGTGTGATACAGGAGAGACATTTGTAGTCTGAATCCATTGCTTCACAAAGCTCTGAGAAAAGTCGGGATGCAAGCGGTCGAGATTTGATGAAGTTTACAACTTCAATCACTTGATCCAGAGCAGATATCAAATCTTTCGGTAAAGATTTGAAGGCAAGAGCTTCTCTGTTGATCATGCAGTGAACAACTAATACATTTGAATTTTCTTGACGCACAAGAGTGACGAATCCCTTTCTATTTCCCTGCATGGAAGGACAGCCATCGGTGCAAACGCTGACACAGTTTTTCCACTGTAGTTTGAATAGCAAAATGTTTTCGTTCACCACTTTAAAAATATCTTCGCCTTTGGTCGTAGTTCGTAAATCTTTTCAAAATAAGAATTCGTTGACACATTTTTCATCCTTTATGAACCGAATAAAAGCTAGCAGCTGGGCTTGCCGCTAACGTCAGCGGATTCATCAACTTGAACAGACCACAGCAGAGACACTTCATCGTCAGTCACGTCGAAGTGTTCGCAGATTTGATCTTGTAAATCTGACGATAAGTCTTCAATTCTGCGCGAGATATTATCATTTGACAAAGGAACTTTTTAACTTTTTCGGCGGCATCGGGTCCAAGGATAGTTTCAACAACTATTGCTAAAGCTGGTGCAATGATTGATTCAGCCTCTGTGTGTGCTTTCTTGCGTTTTTGTTTATAACTGAGAAACCTTATAACTTGCAATCAATCCCTTTTCTGGCAGCTTTAGGTACTTTGTAAGTTTCTTAGCTTGTTTATTTTGTTGAGCCCTGAAGTTTTTGGAAGTATTTTTTCGGTTACGCTTTTATAGCTGGATATTTTGTTTCCAAGTGTCTCTTCAATTTGCTTGGAACAAGCGCCTCATTCCACAGAGTTGCATTGCAGATCAGACAGAAATGCAATGGAACATCTTCAGGTCCCGAAGATATGAAACCATATCCGATGTAATCTTCTTTGTACCTTCGTTTGGTTCCTTGCTTTTCATTTAACGCTTTCGCAGTTTCATTCTTGCTAACGTATTTCTCCATGGATAACAATGAATAAGGCTTAGTGATAACTTGTTATCGTTATTATCGTTACCAATTCAAGAACTGATGTGCGTCTGCTAAGGCGGCCTACATTTGAGTCATTATAATAATATATGTATAGTTAAAAAATTCCATAACCTGAATAAATATATAATAATATATGTATAGTTAAAAAATTCCATAACCTGAATAAATAACAGCCCTTTCCCTCATAATGGACCGATCCACTACTACTACTGGTCATTGCAAGTGGAGATGTCATCGCAACATAAAATAAAAATTTAATAGTAGGCAGACCTGTGTAACGCCTGCACGTGTGGCGTTCTGAAAACTCCCGCGGCACACCTGCAAATCTTCGGCGGCACACTAGTGTGCCGCGGCACACAGTTTGAGAAACACTGGTTTAAGCTCATGTCTAAATTATCAACATTGCCCATACCGGTGATTTGGACACTCCTGACTCTCGGGCTAGAACGTGCTAGTATTGGTGAATTAAATGCGACAAAAATAGGGGACCACTCCGACCGAGGCTAACCGAGGCCCCGGAAACGACAACACTGTCTAGCAGCAACGCACTGCAAAGTGAATTTAACCTCTAGACCTTAGGAATGTCTAAAAAAAGCATTCTTCTGGTCAAGAGTCATTCGTTCGTAAATTACCCCCCCCCCCCCGTGGCCAATGGTCATATGCCCCAGCTAGCCCCGCCCACCACCTCGCCACATCTGTGGTAACAAACGATTTCAACATAGCGGCACAGACAGCCGTTAGGCATGTATTAGACAAACAATGACTCTATCTTATTGCGTATATCTCATTATGACAAGTGGACAACATAAATATACTACGCAGAGAAGCTTCAGTGAGCAGGAGCTGTACATGTAAATGTGAAGCTGACACCAATGAATGATACATACGGATTAAAATAAATAACAAGGTCCTTGGTGTTGCTCTTCACTAATACCATATATGCATGTATCATTTGTTACCGCTTCACTTTTACATTTAACCTTTAACCTAGTCGTTTCATCTAACGACCGTTTTCTCCCCAGGTGACAAGTTGAGGCAGAGTAGCTTGCCCTGGAATTGAGCAGTACGCATAGTTTAAGTGCCTTCACTCGAACAAAAAGACAATTAACACAAGTTCTAAAATATTCAGAGGCATTACTACCAAGCCGGCCTTAGGCCACTGCAACCAATGCGGCCCCGCACTTTCATAGGCCCTGAGCTAATTCTAGATCAGTGATTCCCAAAGTAGTCTATATAGACCCCCAGGGGTCTACGAGGACTTCCAAGGGGTCTACGGAAGTGAAAAAATAAATTGGGGGTCTATGGCCTGTTAATGGGGGTCTACGAAGGCGGATCTCATTGAAGTATGATCATTCATGAAATTGACTCGTTCACACATGATTTGTACCTTAGTTAATCCTTTGAATTTCCACCCTGTTAGTGGAATGATTTTTTTTTATTTAAAGATTTTAACGTATTATTTTAAATACCTTAATTGTGTCTACATGAAAGTAATAATTTACATGGCCGAGTCTTTAAATAAAATGTTGACCGTAAATTGTTGGTTATTAAAAATTTGGCTTCATTCTTTCTTTGTTGAACAACTATTGCATTTGTTCTTTAATTTTATGTAACAAAGTTTGAAGCTATGTCGCTATGAAACCATCAAAGCTGTAACATCGAGAAAAGTCAACATGAAATAAAATAAATTCAGATTTGAAATACTTTTGAAAACTTTTAAATTCAAAATTAAGCCACAGTAGAAAAATGTTGATTAAACACCAGAGAACTGAATAGGTTTGTGAGCGTCTTACAATATATTTACTTAGGCTTATATTAAACTCTAAAAAACTGCACACTATAAGCAAAATATTGACTTTGCCAACCATTGAAGAGGTTTTACAATCTGTTTTACACAATCCTATATCTGATATCATTAAAAATTCCTCTAAGCAACAATACAGTTCAAAGGTGTAATGATGAAATAAGTTTTGGACAATGAATGGTTATCGTGTTATTACGATTTACTTTTTTAAAAAAGCTGGACTAGTTAACCTTGCCTGATAATGTAGTGGTATTATTATATTTTTGTTATGAATCAAGAAATTCATAAAGAATTGCTTTTTGCCTGAATATTTGATCAATTGCTCCTTCACACTGAAGAATGATAGTTTTCGAAAGACTTATCTTTGACACTATTTTTTCTGAGTTCTTGGTTGCTAAGATCCTATTTTAAAACACAGAAATTAAACGGGAATCGGACATAGTCTATTTCACAAACTTGTTTAATAAATTGAATGAGGTTAACTTGCAGCTACAATGTGATAACCTAAATTTGACCAACACGAAGGCATAATCTCAGTGTTTCTTGTGAGAATTAAATTAATGAAGCATACAATGACAATGATAAATTTTCTTATTTTTCAAATTTAAATCAGTCAGACATCATCTAATCGAGAAGATTGAATGTTAACCCGAACTAAATTGAAGCCCAAGATTGACATTTTATTATCAAAGCTGTCCACCAAAAGGCGTTTTTTTGTTGTTTAGTTACTTCTTGTAATGCATATTAAATTTTATTTTGCTTTATTTTGCTTAGAATGTCATCAATAAATATATATCGCATAGTAATCAGTGAGAAAAGCACATCTGAAGTTAATGAATTTTCAAAAAAATGCTGGGGGGTCTACCGAAAACTTTAAAACATGGCAAGGGGTCTACGAGACAAAAAAGTTTGGGAACCACTGTTCTAGATGAAATTTTAGAATTAAACCATTATAACTTATATATAAGTTTTCCGCGGCCTCCTGATTTTCCAGGGCTCCTGGAAATCTCCTGAAATTCCAAAATTTACGAAAAAGTCCTGGAAATCTGAAATTATTAAAATCTCAAGAAAACTCATAAACAATCTTCTGAAAAATAGACAAAATTGTCATTTTGGGGTGTCAATTGTATGAATGATTTAAAAAAAAGGTTTTGTCATCTTTCATTGAATAAAAATTAAATTTATTGCAAATACGAATGTATTTTCTAATACAAAATCTTAATTTAGACATTATGCTTCACGCAATTCGTTTCGCATAGGGCCCCCAAATTGTTAAAGCCGGCCATGATAACTAACTTATGAATGAAAAAATTGAGACCTTACCAGTGAATGATGTGATTAGACAAAACATCAATTGTAACCGTCCAGCGTTCATTAGGAATGACTACGTTGGTCTTGAGTGTTATAGATGTGTCTTCCCCTTAGCTTGCAGGAGTTTGGTCATGGTCAATAGTGATGAAGCCAAGACAATCTGCTAGAAAATGTGTACTTGAAAAAAAAAGCAGGTTTATATTTTAAAAGACTTTCACACTAACAATTTGCTTGCATGTGTTTGTTGAATTAACTTCAGGAATTGATTGGATCCACTTTATTTATTCTTTTATTTGGGTCCACTTATTTATTCTTTTATTTGGGTCCACTTATTTATTCTTTTATTTGGGTCCACTTATTTATTCTTTTATTTGGGTCCACTTATTTATTCTTTTATTTGGGTCCACTTATTTATTCTTTTATTTGGGTCCACTTATTTATTCTTTTATTTGGGTCCACTTATTTATTCTTTTATTTGGGTCCACTTATTTATTCTTTTATTTGGGTCCACTTATTTATTCTTTTATTTGGATCCACTTATTTATTCTTTTATTTGGGTCCACTTATTTATTCTTTTATTTGGGTCCACTTATTTATTCTTTTATTTGGGTCCACTTATATATTCTTTTATTTGGGTCCACTTATTTATTCTTTTATTTGGGTCCCCTTGTCTATTCTTTTGTTTGGGTCCACTTATTTATTCTTTTCTTTGTGCTGTAAAGGCAAAACTCTACAAGCGCGTCTGGGAAAATGGTAAATTGACCACAGCGACCAAAATCCTAGTCTACAACGCCTGTGTTGTGAGCACTCTCCTTTATGGCAGTGAAAGCTGGTCAACATACATGTACCAAGAGCACAGATTGAATAGTTTCCACTTGCGCTGCCTGAGACGCATAATGGGTATCTCTTGGAGGGACCATGTCTCCAATCAGGAAGTTTTGAGATTGGCCAATATGAACAGCATGTATGCTCTCCTGACACAAAGAAGATTACGCTGGCTCGGACTTGTCACCGGCATGCCAGATGGTAGAATCCCGAAAGATATCTTATATGCTGAGCTTGTGGAAGGAGTCAGACCCAAGGGCCGCCCAAGACTAACATATAGAGATGTCTGCAAGCGAGACATGAGAGCCTCAGGCATCAGCGAAAGTATGTGGGAAAACATAGCCAAAGACCGGAGTGCATGGAGACAGACTGTGCGTGCTGGGACAACCCTTGCTGAGAACAAAAGAATTGAAGCGGCTTAATCAAGAGGGAAAAAAAGAAAGTTGCCCTGTCTGCTAGCCCTAAATCAGAGACATACACATGTACGAATTGTGGCAAAGTCTGCCGTTCTAGAATTGGCTTGATTAGCCACACCAGATTCTTCCCCCCTCTCAAAATTAAGCCAAAACCAGTGACTCATTTGGGCGCATCCATTGCCTTTCGAGACAAAAGGAGCCATATTTAAAGAATTAACGGAATCAAACATACAGTACACTCTCTTGTTAACATTACACGCATTTTTTAAATACGCAGTTCGATAGGTAGTGAATTATTTAATGAAGAACATATCAGCATTTTATGCTAATGATTGATGTGAGCATTATATGGAGAAATGTTGGGGTGAGATAATGGAATAAAAAAAGAAACCAACACAAGAATTATGTACTGAAAGATAACAGATACCAACCATATAATACAAAATGAAGACTTAGAAAAAAAGAGTTTAAAAAAATGGAAATGCTTTTTCAAATACAAAATTATAAATGCTTACATACAGTGAGCTTAACTAAACACAACTCCCAAACACTTAATATAAAAAATAAAAACTTTTTTTAAAAAAGAGTGCTAAAAAGGCTATTCAATAATTGAAAAAGTAATTGAAAAACAGAGACTGATGTTTGTATCTTTTTTTTATCGGGTAATCGAATGAGCCAAGGTGCTTTTATTCCGAGATAATCTTTTCTTACACAATTTTAAAGACTTATTGAACAACATTTGTGCACAACCTGTTGCCTTTCATACAATAGGACGGTGGGAAATACTTTAGTAAGCTGTATCGGTTGAATATATTCTTTTTTCGTTTGATTTGAGCATAATAGAACTTAAATCTATAGAAAAAAAAAGCAAACAATATCACATAGAGATTTGGTGTTATCACACTGGGTCTAAAAAAATGTGCGCACCATTTCTGACACCATTTCTGACACCATTTCTGACACCATTTCTGACACCATTTCTGACACCATTTCTGACAGCTTTTTCGGCAATGTTTCTAAAATAAGCTCATGCTTTTCAAACCAATCCTTTAACCGAACAAGACATTGAGATGCCCATCGATGATATAGGCTTCTAGACATTCTGGTAAAAAAAATATGAGTCAGAAGAGAGATTTTCATTTTGCGTTAATGTTTTTGACCTAAAAAATATATTTTACCTTATGTTAAGAAAATTAATTGTAATAAATGTTTGTCATAAAAAACAAACAACTTTTATTGCTAATGAGATTTTGTAAAACGTTTCAGTGAGAAAATTATATTTAATTGAAGTCGAAAAGCGAATGATGTTTTTGAAAATATTTATTTGAAAATTCCCTACAACATATTATCAATAATGTTCTTGACGTTTTGGTATAAAAATTAAATAAGATAATATTACTCACAAGACTGAAATAAAAAGTGACCTTTACAGCGAAACATTGCAAGCCATAAAATATGGTGAAATCAGATTGTGAATAGCTTTTTTAGGTTTTTGTGTTGCAATAGTGACAGACTGATTGACAGACCGTACAAAAGGATCACATAAAAATTAAGAGACATAAAAAAATGCTGTAAAAATATTAATATAAGAAAAAAAACTGCACATTTTAAGCCATATATCTCAATAGGGTAAGATTATTTCCTTTTTATCTATTCGAAATCAATTTTTTACCATTATTGATCTTTATGCCCCTATTTTTTTAAATTTATATAAAAAAACACTATTATTTGAGACTCTTCCGGAATAGTGGTACTGTGTGAATTGCAAGAACTGCAAGCCATTGTATAAGACACAGATGTATGAAAACTCGGTTCAAAACTATATGTACACATTTACATTTTATGTGCGTTCTTAGCTTTTATAAAAAAACATAAACGTTTTGTACTAACTTTAAGTAGCTATTGGCCAGAGAATACAAAACAAATAATGAAGAGTTGATCTCCCTTACATTTACGGTTTGCATAATTGATTTAAACATAGAACGTTTCGCTTTCGGAAGACACAAAAACAAAATGGAGACGTTGCACTTCGCAGGCTACAAAAAAAGATAAAAATCCGATTTTCAATAGTTCTTCTAGTCGTTTGACATCTTTATGTGGCAGACGGACAGACGGAGACAGCCGCTATTAGTTCAAGACTTTAAATAAATAACATCATAAATATATAGTGACTTAAAATGTCGCCTTTCCACTACAAATCATAAATCATGAATAAAGCTGAAAATTATAAAAAACGAATGTACAGAATAACGAAAAAAAAATTGTTCAGAGCAATGCTGTGTTGATGACCAACACATTGATCCAATTTTGTATTGTCTTCAAGAATCATAAAAATTCTTTTAAGTGAAGGCGAATTATAATCTGACAAATTTGGGATAGACATAAACAACACAAAATATAATTTTTTATTTCCTTCTTCTCTTCCATATAAAAAATAACAACAAAAAAAAAAAAACCTCGTCCATGACCATTTAAGAATTGTTCATTAAAATCATCCAGAAGCAAAAGTCGTAGTATACAATCGTTTTGAAAGTATTCCCACGAAATATAGCGATTAAGGTCTAATTGTACACCTCAGTAATGTGTACAACAAAGTACAGTCATGTATTAAGTTGCTGTTTGGTCATGACAGACTCTAATAATGATAGTTCTACATCTAACTAGAGATATATATGAATTCCGTATAGTTACTACAGGAATTAAAATGAAGGTATTTTTGATATTTTAAAAAGATATTTTTTATCCTTTTTGGTTACAAAATTATCCATAACTTTTTTTTATTCGATTCCTGAAGCTTTAATGATGCTTTGATTTAGAATTACAACTCATTTTCTTTTGACTGTAAGAATACATCTATGAATGTATCAAGAAACAGTACAACAGATTTTACGAAGAGTAAACCTAAACTTTGAATTGAAACCAAAATAAACAAAGAAGCTCATTGCGCCATATATACTACTCATGAAGACCACAACCTCACTCAAAATAATATTTACATTTATGAGTTCATAGGAATTTATCCCCGGAACAATGACCCTTGCCCAACAAAAGACAATCTGGGGCATGGTGGACACAAGATACATACTGGCCAAGACTAATATCATCCTGACGACGTCCTTCTCTCGTTTAGACAGACCATTTATTCTAGTTTTGGCTAGGTGTCTTGAATTTTGAAATTCAACGGACTGTCGTAATGCTTTGTACATCAACACTGCACAGATAAAAATACAGGCTTGGCAAGCTGCTGCTGCTACCACACCAAAGGCTACGTCGTTGTACAGTCGCAGGCTGACACACAGTTTGGAATAGCGCAAGACTGTCACTGTTAAGTTATTTTCAGTATAGCTTAATGAGTCCAGTCCAAACGAGGCAAAGATAGGAAGATAGTTCATCACCACAAAAAGGAGGACTCCTAAAATGATAAGTTTTGGGTTTCTTGCCATGAAACTTACTTTAAAATACAAAGGCAGTGTTACACACGTACACCTTTCAACTGTTATGAAGACTGTTTGTGCAGTAGACAGATCGTAAAAGAGGTTTCTGGTCCAGTTGACTAGATAAACATATAAATTCCATTCTATCATCATTTCCGGTATCCAGCTATGAGCAATAAACCCATGGACAACCGTAGTCGTGGATACTGCGCCCAGAAGATCCACGAGAGACAGACAAAAAAGGTTAAAGTTGACCCGCTCTTTGAGACCCTGTGTCACAAACACAATTACGTTGATGATATTTAAAACGATGGCCATTGTAGTCAGGCCGAGATTGGCCACAACTGAGAACCACAGGTTGAAAGAGGTCATGGCCTCTGCAGAGATGTAAATGTTTTCCTCAGACATTCTGGGCAACGTAATCAGTAGGCCGAATTAATACTGAAACATTAAGTCCTAGTAACTTGTCTATGTTTTCAGCTCTTCACTTCAACTACTAGTGTTCGTCCATCTCTTTCTGTTTAGTTTTTTTTTTATTTTTTTGTTTGTTTTATTAAGTTTATCAATTTATAAAACTTCCAAAAGCGAGCAAATCCCTTCACTTAAGATAGAGTCTTAGACAATTACAAAAATTCTTCTAACTTCATGTAAGTCATTAATAGTTGATGAAAGACTTGCTTTAAAGTTGATGCCTTCTGCCAAAGTTCAAAGACATTGATTTTTCTCAAGTATACGACCAAAAGATAATCGTATAGAATTTTTGTCTCTTTGTGCCAAACAAACGTAATACCAGAGCCAGAGCAGAGATGTAACATACCGTATGATAGTATTGACAGATGTTTATAATGTATAATTAGGCTTTCAGGGAAACATTAAAAACAAAAGAATGCTTTTTTAAACTTTAAAATGTTACCAATAAATAATTGTTGGTCTAAGTCACGTGGTTCTATTTACTTGTCAAACCCTTTATTTTTAACCTACAACTTTCTAATTAAATTGTGTTTGTTGTTTGAGGTATGTATGTACTGATGATCGTATTTATTCAATTCTTTATGTACTTCTAAATAAATTTGTATCAGCCTTACATGTTCTTTACTTATTCATTTTAATAAAAGATTTATCTTTAAGTTGCAACTACAAATAAATAAATCCTTACTTTTACTCTATTCAAATGTGGTTGCACTACATATTATCCTTTAGAAAGAAAAACAAAATACACAAAGTTTGCGTTATGGTCCACGTTATAGTCAACCTCAGCGTGTTTGTGTTTTACAAGCGAATGTTTGTGTTTTACAAGCGAATGTTTTCTGTGTGAAATAAATCTATACTGCTCCCTTTCGTGGTTTGTTTCTGTTGAAGTGTAAACTCTATTCCTAACTAGAGCCATTGGATTATGAAACTTGTTACCATTATCATCATCATCATCTGTCCTTAAATTTCGTCGCAGGAGTGCTGTAATAGTTCGAGTACACCAGATCCCTCAACTCTTTTCGGTCAGCAGCTGGCCTTAAAAGTAATAGGATCATAGACAGAGATGTGTGGTTAAGCGCTTGGTTTCCAAACCTGAGGTCCTGGGTTAAGACTGGGATTTTGAATTTCGGGATTTTAGGGCGCCCCTGAGTCCACCCAACTCTAATAGGTACCTGACTCTAGTTGGGGAAAATAAAGGCCGTTGGTCGTTGTAGTGGCCACATGACACCCTGCTCGTTAACCGTTGGCTTAAGAAACAGATGACCTCATGGTCTGAAAGGGGAACATTAATAGGATCATAGCGTATTGAGGAAACTAAAAGCCTGAATTAGAGCTAAACAAAGTTAATAGGTAAAACTATTTCTAATCCTAACAGATTTATTGTTGTTGTTCTGAATGTATTACAGATTTAATTACATCTCATTCAAACTATTTGATAGAATTTCACTTCCTATAATTTTTTTTTTAAAAAAAAGAAGTATTTTAAAAATGTTTTTCTTGTTTTAAATTCATTATATATAGATTTTGACCTATTTGTGGAAATACCGAAAATAAAATACAAAGGTTTGTTAGAAAGCTTGCAGTTTTTCGCGAATAGTGCTCCTCAGGTTGCAAATATTTCTAATCGGGGACTTAGTGAGCTTCTAGGAGGTTAAATGGAACCTATGTACGAAAATTCATGCGGATATGTGGGACAACTTGAGAGGTTTCATGATAAATCAGGGAGTCACGTGGTATTGTACAAAATATAATAGATTGGCATAGTAATACACATAGGCGTACACAATGTATGGATGTATCAATCCTTTGATGGAAATTACCACTGTTGCTTACACGATATTTGTCTATACGATTTAGTGCCTAAAGCTTGTCGCATAAACGGCGCCACCAAATCGCGCTAAGTAGAAGTCGCACCAGAATATTTCATAATTTTAATATCTTTTATAGTTTTTGAAAACTAATCTCGATAGACTGACTGACGGACATATAAGACAGACCACACAAAACTAAAAGCGTCTTCTCCCCTTTCGCGGGCAGTTAAAATGTTGTTTTCATTGATTATAACCCAGGAACAAGAAAATATAACATATACAAAAATATGGCAATAAGAAACTTTGAGTGTTGCCGTCTTTTTGTGAACAAAATAGACAAAATAAAACAAACACATAAAAAAAAAACGCTTATATTAAGCGTAGTTCTATCAAATAGTTTGGATCAGTCTTGTAATAGATCTAGACTAAAAATAATAAATCTGAGCGATTCGAAATATTTTTTACCAATTGTTTTGTTTAGCACCATTTCATGCTTTCCCACTACGCTATGATCCTATCATTTGTCTTGACCACTTGGGAAAGGGGTGGGGGGGGGGGTAAATAGTGGGTATCTGGGTGAATATAACCGTGATCGCTGCTTAAATTTATAAATCATAAGGTTACAAAGACAGTTTGTGTTGAAACACAAACTCAAAATCGTCCCCCGAAGTGGTCCACCCAGGTAGGTAAAAAGGCAGGTTTCAATATTTTAAGAAAGAACATCAGAATGAAATTCTATCAAAGACAAATGACAGAGAAGAATGGAGAAAAAAGTTTGACGGATCTTGTGTGGTGCCTCACCGTTCTAGCAAAACAAAGAATAGGAGAAAAGAAATGTGAAATTTGATGTGAAGCTGGCCTAACTGATGTCTTTTAATGAGTATCTAATTGATCTAATAGTTTTGTAAAGGGTTATCTCTTATTTAAATCCTCAAGGAAAAAAAACATTTCGTAAAACAAAAAATAGTTTTAAGTGAATTATATTTGAGTTTGAGCGCTGCGTTCACGCGATAATATGAAAAACTACTTATTAATTGTTGTTTGAAATTATGTCCAACTTATATGCATACTAAATAGATTTTTTCTCTTTATTAAATAAAAGAAAACTTTTTGAGTGTGTAAATGTAGTAGTTAGTATGACAGAAATTACATAACTTAGCAATACAAATTTAATTAATTAAAAAATAATTTTGTGAAAAAAAAAACTAAAACCATTTGCATAAATATGATAACAATATCGTACATGAATTTCTCTCCTTCGAAAGAGCCTCCCATGTAATAATAATAAAAAAAACTAAGAAAGAAATGAGAATAAGTGTATTATGTACTAAATTTACAATACATTAATTATCATAGTTATACTGTACTAGACCATACCTTTAGCTTTCCGCAATACACGGTACAGAACGGATCCTAAATTTACAGTACATTAATTCTCATAGTTATACTGTACTAGACCATACCTTTAGCTTTCCGCAATACACGGTACAGAACTGATCCTATCAGTTCTGTACATCATATAAACCAGAGTTTCCCAAACTGTGTTTCAAGAGGTACGAGTAGTAAATCGGTGTTCAACGAACTACTGGAATAATAAACTAGGAGGCCTACAGGTGAATACATTTCTGTAAAAAACATATGAGAAGGCGTTCCGCTAAATACTCAGAATGTGATAAGCGTTCCATTAAGGAACAAGTTTGGGAACCACTCTTCCAGTTTATACGTTAAGTCGGTCAACTAGAATTCTATTTAAATATATTATACGTGTAACTGCTTGGAAATTCGTGGAATACGTGTTCATATAATTCAGTGATAATCGATAAATTTCTTGGTTGCTAAAGTACCATACTGACATTTTAACATTTGATACAGTAATATTAC
Source organism: Biomphalaria glabrata (assembly GCF_947242115.1). NCBI lineage: Eukaryota > Metazoa > Mollusca > Gastropoda > Planorbidae > Biomphalaria > Biomphalaria glabrata. Next base: position 17,151,036 of record NC_074723.1, on the reverse strand, counting down.
TAATATAGAGAACTGTTTTTATTATGTCTGTATCAGAGACGTTTTGGTCTCTTGTCACTTCTAACACAGAAATAGCTTCAGAGAGATGTAATGGAATAAACTCTGCTCATCACGATATCCTCCACCAGTTTACGTAATGACACGTTATTTTTTAGAATCATGTTTATTTAATTAATAAAGTAACTACCGAATATTCACATTTGACTAGAGTAACATTTTTAGTAAAATCACTAAATTTAGAAAGCCTTCAGGGGAGAAGACTCAAAAGTGAAGTAGCAATTATACATAAAACACTGAACCATAATCTTCAAATACAAAAAGAAAAACTTATAAAATACTCAGAAACAGACAAAGATAATGGCACTTTTCTCGTTCCATATGCTAGCACAAATTTGTACAAGTGCTCCTTCTTCCCTAGTGCTATTAGAGCATGGAATGTGTTGCCTGAGCTAGCCAGGAAAACTAGTGACTTGGCAGAATTTAGGTCGTTGGTTAATATGCATGACTAAATGCATGACACGTAGGACGTAATCATCTTCTTTTTTTTTGTATTATATAAGAAGATGATAATTTTGCTTAATCTGAAACATTAGTTAATCCGACATCGATCCGGGGTCAATAAGTGATGGATTATCAGGACTTCACTGTACTGCGAGACCTAATACTGAAATACTCACCATAGAAATGAAAACTTTGAAAGAGTAATGATTTTACAGATGTATCCGTATCCAGTTATGTGTTTAGTTCTAGCAACACACTCCCACCTCTCTCTCCTCCACCCCCCACCAACGCCCCCTCTCACAATCACACACATACATTAACACTGCCTCATACAAACACTCTTACATATTTAGACCATCACATACTCGTTTGAAAACGTGTGAGAACGCAGGGAGAAAAGGGTCGTGCAGTTGTCGCCAGATGGCGCGCTAAGGTGAGTCGCGCCGACAAGTAGCACGTGCTGGGACATACTTAATCACACGCGCTCACTTGTCATGGTGCTATAGGCTGGTAAGGCTTGTGTTCACAACTTTCTGACCTGTTCCCCTAATCGCCTAGTCTAGTGGATCTCAAACGTTCTTGACCCCGTGAGCCCTTTATATTGACAAAAGTAGCCCAATGACTCCTGAGTGAACACGCATCATAATTGCATGGTAAATGATAAATGTTAAAAAAAAACTCTGGTTAAAAGGTTATCGATTGAGACTTTATAATCCTTAATTTAAAATAAATTTTAAAAAATAATTTTATGAGTGTCTTTATATCCTGCTAAATATTTCTAAGGAGCAACCGCAAATCTCAAAGAGCACACATTTCTGGAAGTTTCATTTATTTGTGATGAGGTCAAGGCCGGACCTAACCATTGTGGGCCCCTATGCGAAACCGATTGCGCGGGGCCCAGTTTGGGTAGGGATACGGATAATAAGTGAAAATTAAGAGTTTGTATTAGAAAATAAATTCGTCTTCGTATTTTATTCATTCTTTTCTACGTACAGAATAACTTGACGAGCCTTGCGTGTTGCAAAGTCATACAGTATATACTTATTCTTCTAGCCAGCTTTTTGCTGCTGAGCATTGAGCTCTTTTTCAGACTGTGCCAAGGAAAAATAGTGTGCTGTTTTCTTCAGTTGGCACTGCCGTTCATAGTGTTGGACTGGAGTGGTAGTAGGGTCTGCCTAAGGTGGATTAGGAAGGGGCAGTCAAAAAGGATATGGTTTACGGTTTCATAAGGGTGGGCGCAGTGTCTGCAAATGGGAATTGTGTGGAATTTATTTTATTGAGATGATAATTTAATAGAGGTGTGTGTCCTATTCTTAGTTGGAAGATTGTAGATTGTTCTTTGCCGGGGGGGGGGGAGTTAATACTATCCATTTTGTTAGGCATATTCATTTCTTTGTACATGGCTTTGCCTGTGTTTCCTGTTGCCCATTGGTTGAGCCACTCCTCTTTGTGTGTTGATTAATAATAAGATAGTTAACAGGTCTTTCTGGTTGTTCCATAGATGATCCCGCCTTAGATAGCTTATCGGCCCATGACGCCAATGTGTTCAGGGACCCACTGTAATGTGATGTTGATGTTTAATTTTTGTCATCATTTGATGTATTATCATTATTAGTGTTGTCAACCCTCTTGTATATAATATGTACACAAAAATAAGTATAAGTATATAATAAACATTCTGTTTCTTACATAGATCAGGCAGAATAGCAAGATTTAACAAATATTTCAATATATCTTAGAGGATTGTTGACTTTTATTACTTTGAGGCGCGAGAAGCTTTTTTCACCAGATTCCACAATTACAGGTATTGTATAATGCCGTTTTTTAATCGCTCGTGGGATTGGCATTTTCCTTATTGAATGACACCCCAAAATAACAATTTCGTCTATATTTTAAGATATTTTATAAGATATTTTTTTTTAGTTTTCAAAAGATTTTAATAATTTCAGCAGATTTTCAGGACTTTTTTAGTATATTCTGCAATTTCAGGAGATTTCCAGGAGCTCCTGGTAAATCAGGAGGCCGCGGAAATCTGTTGTAAGTTATAAAATGGTTTAATTTAATACTTTACACCTAGAATTAGCGCGGGGCCTATGAAAGTGCGGGGCCCACTGCGGTCGCATAGGTCCTGGATAAGGTTCATGACGGCACTGAATGTACATAGCACCAAACAAGAAGACGGGAAAGTAGTCAACAATCTCTGTACAGTGACCCAAAGATGTAAAGTTGGAATCGAATTTTGTCAAGAGAATTTATAGTATCCTTTTTAAAAGATCGTTTGTGGATATTTCAATAAGCTGCTTCTGTATTAGTATGGATTCATCTGTGATTGGGATCTAAATTCGGCTACACACAAAAGGGTTCAACGCAGTAGGGAATATTCAAGTGTTTTAAAATCTTTGGATAAGTTCGTCATATAAGTACGTAGACATTAAACAGAAGTGAGGGGTGAGTTGATTATTATTAAAATCATCTGATCGGAAAAACTAGCTTTAAGAGACTTTTTTTTATTTGCAATTGTATAAATTTTTCCTCTTTCTGCGGACCCCTGATATTCGTCTCGTGGACCCATGGGAGGGGGGGGGGGGTACGCGTTCCATAGTCTTAGAAACACTGGTCTTAGCCAACTTAGATAAACAAGATTTGATAGACACCAACGTTTTATTAACATAGATTAATGTCTAAACCCGTCAGAATGAGGATTTCAAATATTTATTACCTTGAAACGATGCACACACACACACAGAAATATCACAGAAAAACTTAAACAATTAGTATGTATTGGATTGCCTCCCTTAGTGACTTACTATTACGAAAAATATTTGAGGTATCACGTTTGAACAATAGGCATTAAGAAAATTAAGAAATTCCACTTTTAATAAAACAATCAAAACTATATTATTAACCAAATTTGAAGTCTACTAATAACAGTATGTGCTTTTCAGAACCCAAATAGTGACACACACTCGTTAATCAATGTTTTAAAATAAAACACATTAAACAAAAACAAAACTGAATAGGTATATAAAGACAATCACTTAATGAAAACTCAAGACCGTGGGCCACAGAAACATATGGCCATCTTCCATTTATCATTACTACGCCCGTTGATTTGTTACTAGGCCTTTATTGTTATTTATGACTGGAACCCCCCCCCCCCCCCCCGGTTTTACATTCTCTTTTTGTATTTTTTTTTTTAAATTTTTTTTTTGTAATAAATGGCTCACATTTTAACGATCAACCTAACATACTTTATTAGCCTGAGAATTTGTTACATTGAAATTTGACGTCCCGTTCTATTTCTTTCTCTATGTCTCTTTCGCTCTATGGAAACCTCATTTTGTTTTTTTACCTGCGCATCGTAATTTCTCTCCCACATAGACTTGATTTGGAAAGACCCGCTTCATAATGCGCCCCACACATAAAGACTCTCATATTTTTGGCTCGTTGATTTTATTAGCACCTATCCGCCCTGCCCCTCCCTTTCACTGCCAAAATGATAAAAGTTAATCATTCGTAAACATTCCCGTTCCCACTTCTATATTTATCTTTGTAGTTTGTTCTCTAAATATAAATACAAATATCTATTTGTTTTTATTCATTGTAATCGTTTACTTGCCCCCTTTTTGAATGTAACGAAATGTCAATGAATCTAGAATATAAGTTCTAAATGCTATTTGGATTTACATGTAGTTTGTTTTTTTTCACGTCAGTAGTACAAAGTACCATTCTTCCCTCTCGAAAAAAAAAGACTAGATCTATCGAAATAAACCGAGTACAAATTCTGAGGCCACTTTTTTTAGAAATATAAAAAACAAACAAGGTTACAAAGACAGTTTGTGTGTAGACACAAACTTAGAATCGTCCCCCGAAGTGGTCCACCCAGGCAGGTAAAAAGGTAGGTTTCAATATTTTAAGAAAGAATATCAGAATCAAACTCTATCAAAGACAGAGAAGAATGGAGAAAAAAGGTTGACATATCTTGTGTGGCGCCCCAACAATCCAGCAGACCGAGGGATTGGTGAAAGTGAAGGTGAAGTTATATGAGAATCTGGCCAAACTGATGTCATTTAATGATTATCTAATTGATCTAATTGTTTTATAAGAGGTCAATCTCTTATTTAAGCCACAAGGAAAAAAACATTCTTCTAGTGAAGTATGATATGACTATTTCTAGAACTTCACGCAATAATATGAAAAACTACTTATTTAGTTGTTGTTTTATTCTACTTATATGCATACTAAATAGATTTTTTCTCTTTAAAATAAAGTAAACATTTTTTTTGTAAATTTAGTAGTCAGTATGACAGAACTTACTTAACTTAGCAATACATTTGTAAAATGTTTGCATTAATTTGTTACAAATATATGACATAGACTCCCCCCTGACTAAAAAGCATCGGTTGTTTGTTACTATTAATTGTGAATAGTCGTAAAAATGGTAAATTTTAAAGAGACAAACAGCTTGCATAGTGGATTTTAAAAATTAATTTTTTCTTTTTAAAAAAAAAAGTAGTTGTATCAGAACTTTGAAAGATCTAGAATATCATAATGTCGGAATTTTCAATATCTTTTTTTAATTTACTAACTCTAAACGAGAAGGACATAGACATAAACCACTTAGACAAACATAATGTCCTCACACCATACCAACGTGGCTTTAGGAAATATAGATCATGTGAAACACAACTAATAGGACTAATTGATGATTTTTCAAAAGGTTTAGATAATAGTGAACAAATAGATGCTATCTTACTAGATTTTTCTAAGGCTTTTGACAAAGTTCACCACCATAGTTTGCTTAAAAAATTAAAATATTTCGGCATTAATGGTCCACTGCATCAGTGGATTAAAGACTTTCTGATAGGGAGAGAACAAACTGTAATAATAAATGGCTCTAAATCAACACCGATAACAGTAAACTCAGGTGTACCTCAAGGAACAGTCTTGGGTCCACTACTATTTTTAATTTACATAAATGATTTACCAAATTGCATTACTTCAGGAACAAAAGTCAGATTATTTGCAGACGATTGCATAATATATAGAACAATAAAAACAACACAAGACACAGGTATTTTACAAAGAGAATTAGATGAATTACAGAAATGGGAATCAAATTGGAGCATGTCTTTCCACCCAGAAAAATGTCAGTTGGTAAGAGTAACAAAAAAACTAAAACAAATTAATTCCACTTATCTTATTCATGGCAATCCAGTAACACAGACTAAAAACGCAAAATAGCTAGGTGTTATAATAAATGAAAAACTGTCATGGAATCCACATATTGATGAAACTATTAAAAAAATCAAACAAAGCATTAGGATTTATTAAACGAAATTTCTATCAATCAAATAAGAACATAAAACTAAAATGTTATTTAACCTTGGTTAGGCCAATAATAGAATATGCATCCTCTGTTTGGGATCCCTCAACTCAAGAAAACATTATGAAACTAGAACAGACACAAAATAGAGCAGTGCGATTCATAACAAACGAATATTCACATTTGACTAGAGTAACACCTTTAGTAAAATCACTAAATTTAGAAAGCCTTCAGGACAGAAGGCTCAAAAGTAAAGTAGCAATCATACATAAAACACTGAACCATAATCTTCAAATACAAAAACAAAATTTAATAAAATACTCTGAAAGACACAAAGATAAAGGCACATTCCTCGTCCCATATGCTAGGACAAATTTGTACAAATACTCCTTCTTCCCTAGTGCTATTAGAGCATGGAATGGGTTGCCTGAGCTAGCCAGGAAAACCAGTGACTTGGCAGAGTTTAAGTCATTGGTTAATATGCATGACTAAATGCATGACGCGTAGGACGTAATCATCTTCTTTTTTGAAGTAACGTCTGAATTATATAAGATAAGGACAGACAAATCACACAAAACTACTACCCGTTTCGGGGACCGCTAAAAAGTGAAATGAATTTCCTCAGTTATATATGTGAAGCTAACTTAACAATTTCTTAGTAAGCAATTACTTAGAAGTAAAACAAACTTTCTGCAAAAATTACAACTTAACACTTTACTTTGATACACACAAACGCATGAAAAAGTTATTGATGAAAAAAAAGAAGTTTTTTTTTATTTGCATTAGATCTAGGTAAAAAAAGTTCATGCAGTGTTTTTGAGTATTTTTAAAAGGAAGTGGAAATGACGTAAACTATATTAAAAATAAGCAGACATAGTAAAAAAGAAAAAAAATGATTTAAAAATACTAAACCTGTATACGAAATTTGATGCGGATACGTGATCAATGAATCAGTTAGTGAGTGGTGTTTTTGCTTATATAGAGAGAGATTATTTAGATCTACACTTACTAATCGTGAAATATAATTCCTTTAGCAATGGTATTTTATTTGAGCTGTTATGAAATCTATAAATTTGGAAGAACATTCAAATCCATTACATTATCGAGTGCGAGTGAAAACACACACATTTACATTAAATATTTAAAAAATCATTATGTATTCTTATTTTTAAAATCTGTACTTTTAGTTCATCAACAACAGTTAGACAATTACATTGTATAGTCAATTCAGTTACATGCTTTTTGTGCATTTAATAGTTTGTAATATAAACAACATTGTTCTAGAAATTACCGACAGTCGTTCCACGACATTGAAAGGCTAACTATATAAAGGGAAATAATCGCGTATAATAGTTTTGTCCAAACAATAATATGGTTAGTTACCTTTTAATACATTTCTTCAAATTGTATTGCTAGACTTGCATATCTCTGTTATATATAATTTATACAATTATTGTAGTTTTTTATTAGCAATTTGACTAGAGTAAAAGCATTTATAAAAGTATCGGATATTTTAGACCCTTCAGGATAGAAAAGCAAATAGTAAAGTAAAAAAAAGAAAATGGACCATAATAAACATTTACCGAAACAAAACCTAATAAAATAGGCACAAAGATAAAGGAACATTTCGTATCCCGCTGCAGCCAACCGGATTACGCACAGTTTCTTTTACATTTGTTCTAATAGAGTATTGAAAGGATTTCTTGAATCAGCCAGGATATCCAACGACTTCAGAATTTCAATCTCTGGTTAGAATTCTCTACTAGATCAATTATCTTATGACTTTCGACCTGCTTCACTTACTTCTATTGTGTGTACATTTTAGAAACATTGGTTAAAATGTTTCTTCTGAATGATCTTTGTAGTAAGTTGGACCAAAAGGGTAAAGGTTGTAGAGATGTCATCCTAAATATTTTAAATTGCGTCTCTACAAACATCTGGACTTACCGAACACTTATGTAAGATTGTTCTTTATTGATTTCTCATCAACTTTAAATACCATAAAACTTTATTTACTTATTGAAAAAATGAAAGCGTTGAAAAACAGTCCATATATTATACTATGGGCTAATGAATTTTTTACCCAGAGGGTTAGAGTAAACAATGTTATATCAAATGCACGCATTGTTAACACAGGGGCGCCCCAGGGGGGGGGGTGTTACATCGCCATTGTTGTTCATTTTGTACACCAATGATTTTCACACCGATAGCCCTTTTTGATCCTTCACAAAATTCGCTGATGATGCGGCTCTTCTTGTCCTGCTCTCATAGAGCTCAGACGAAAGTGAGTATTTCAGAATAACAGAACACATTGAAAAATACTGTAAAGATATTTTTTACTATAAAATGTAAAAAAAAACAACAAAGAAACAATAATAGATTTTCATAGGGAAATAAAGGAAAAGTATATTGTTTCTATAGCTGGAGAGACATTTGAAAAAAAAAACAACACTTGGGCAGCTGTTTGAGACAAGCATTCATAAAAAACTAAAAAGATTCTAGAAATAAAGAATCACCCTTTGGGTCAGGATTTTGTGATTTTACAATCACAAAAGAGATACAAGACACCGATAGAAAGACAAACAAACACAAACACTCTTTTGTTCCCCTGGCAATCAGATCATTAAATAGAAACAATTTGATATAAACTTTTCACATTTTAATTATGAGTGAGTCTGGTGTGAATGTACATTTTGTTTTTTTTCTAGTTACAATGTTTTGTTTGGTGTAATGCACAAATTGTAAGACAAATTTCCTTACGGACAATAAAGATTATATCGATGATTTTTTTTTTCACTAAATGAATATTTTTTTTTCACAATCATTGCATTTACGAGTGGAATGTTTTGATATATATTTGCATTGTCCTACAGACTAAAACACATACATTTGTACTTCTGGAGTAGAGTTAAGCATTATGGACTTTTAAACATAAAAATACATTAAAATAAAACGTTTTCATATTTCCACATGTCAAGATTTTTATGCAGCGTTAACTTTTTAAAAAAAAATATCATTAGAGATTTTATCTCTTAAAATTATCTTAATTGAATCTCTGCAAACTAGAAAAACAAAAGTTTTTTTCCCTTTGCACTTTTGTCCACGAGAAAGCATGTCATGTCATTTGATAATACATCTACCCTCGATTTAGATAGATACACAAATCTGCAATGCAATTCAGATGTTTGTCAGTTTAGTTAGATGTATTGAAGATCTGATCTGACCCGTCAATCGTCATTAACCTCAGAGAAGAAAGATAGTTCTTGATGGAGAAGCTGGTCGCCAGCTTACTGATACACATTACTGTGACCATCCAGTTCACTTTATGAAAATAGAACATTTTTTCTATTAGTTTGTTGTCTATTTTGATGTGATGTGAATAGTAAATGACACAGTACGTGAAGTCATCTCCACAATATTTTTTTTATTTTCTAAAAAAAAATTCGATGATTTTTCTATATGCTCGCTATGACTTTACGCCAGATGCCATTGATGCCAGATCTACGACCAGTGGACCATAACCGGCCCTGACACGGTGCTGTCAATCACCTCGAAATTGTTTCGCTCCATTCACACAAAAAGAAGAGACGTGTGTGTGTCGATAGTGTTGCCGATGTAATTGTGTTGTTAGGTCGACTAACGACATGATACCATAGGGAACGGAGATATACTAATGTTATTATTATTGCATTGTTACAGTCCTCAGCCAACGCCACCTTGATCGCCGGATGGAGGACAATCGCATCCCAAATGCGAACGGGGAACTCGCGTCTGGCTCAAGAAAAACCGATCGCCCCCACATCCTTTACGTGGATGTAATAAAAACAGGACCTAAAAACAGTAAACATTGATACTGACCATTGGGAAGTAATAGCCCTAGACCACACTAGATGGAGAGAGACAGTGACCAAGAAAGCTACGGACAGTGAAAAAAATGGGCCTCAGTTCTGGAAGAAAAGCGTACGAAAAATGGCCTGCTCCTCTACCACCGAAGCGAAAGCCACCTAAACCCGCGATATATTTGGACGGGAGTGTCTCTCCAAAATAGGGCTCCACAGTCACACGAAAAAGTGTTCGAGATTAACAATAGTCGTTCTACGACTGAAGGAGGCCAGCCATAACATTCATATTCATACAATGAAATAGTTGTTCAGAAGATATAGTTCAGCGTGAGCCTGGCCTACACGTTATTGAATTATCTAATTGTTAAAGGCCCATCGCTCCTTCATGGCTTCAAGGAAGCGGCCTTTCCCTACGGTAGAGCGTGTAGGGATATACACCATGGAGATGCACATCTTCGCGTCAGGTTGAGACCATGCTTATCAAATATTATTGTAAAATATATTGGAGTTCAATACGGGAAGGTTTTTCGTTTTGTTTTTTTAATGTTAAATTTTGAACAGGATTCTGGTCAACAAGATTAGGTCGTTCATTAACCTTACGCTACGTCATTTTTTTTTTTATAAAGACAGACTACTTTAATCCCAAACTCTAACACGGAGGCAACCTTAATCCGATTGTTTGTGTGCTTCTTTGCTGACCTGACGTGATTGCGTGTATCTGCATGTTTATGTATGAGTTTATATCATATTTGTGTATTCCTCCCAGCCTCGATGTGAACTCGCTAAGTGCGTGGCTTATCCTAAACTCCTAGGACGGACTTGAAGAAACACAATGAATTCGATGCGTCAACAAGTTGGATTTGAACAAAGGTTCTCAAGCCAATAGAATCTTAAAATTAGAATGCTGCGTTGGATTCTTTGAACTGATAAGGAGTTCGCCTCTGCGAGGAAGAATACGTTCATCCTGGCCGATGTGGTGGGGCCTCATACAAAGATGTTAGGAAAAACAAAGAACTAATCTTCACAGAACTGATCCATACAAGAATACTTTCTTTTAATGATTTTTAAAAATATTAAAAAAAAAACAGGTAAGGAAAGAACCACTCGTAACAGAATAGGTTTTAAAAGAACTATTATACATTGTCAAAGAACAGATCCTCAAGAAACTCATGATCTATGAACTAATTAAGAGCAGATTTTCAGAGAAATTATCGTCAAAGATCTGGAGACTTGTTTACTTGTAACGAATCTTAATTATTAGATAGTGACACATTTTATTGCTGTAAAATGCAATCTGTGTCCATTAAAAAAAATATATAAGGTGCATGTTCTCTCTGTCTACATCAACCAGTGGCTAACTTAGTGTTTGGACAAAAAAGACATATCTACAGCTTTTAGATTTCGTATGACTTTCGCAAAAAAAAAAAAGTATAAATGTTACAAATTTCAAAGTTTGGAAATTGACAATGTAGTTTAAGTTTGAGAACCCATGAATTGATATTAGGTTTATAGACTTATCTGTCCAGAGTTTCTAGCTCTCTGCCTTGGCAAGAAATATTTCAATGTTAGTTTTTAGACTTAAAATTTGAGAACAAAAAAAAGTCGCTAACTTTCCTTCAATATGTATAATTTATTTATTATTTATTTTTTCCTTGTTTTATGTTTTCAAGTTCTTCTAAACTTCAACCTATACATACACAGATGTTGAATAGAAAGTTTTAGAAACGCTCATGTTTTTATCGATAGTTCTGTCTAGAATATATATTTCTTTTATTCTTTATAGGATACCTTAGGATAAAGATTTATTCATTTTTTTAATTAAAGGGGAGGGGGGGGGGGCTTCTGCTCTTCTTCTCCCTCTCTTCTGTAAGATTGTCAAGCCTCTTTTTGTGGGCTTGCTTAGCATTTTATTGGGCTTGCCTATTTTTTTTTTCCTTGACGGGCTTGTTCTGTCTCCAAAAAAATCTTACACAATTCAAACAATGCTGTTTGAATCACAATATAGCAGAACGTCGTTTATCCGGACGTAAGTGATCAGAATTGTCAAATATCCGGACTGCATTTTTACCAAGCTTACAACAACTCACTCTGCATGTCCGTCTGGTAAAAAAGTGTGTACACGTTATTTCTCCCACACCCAATCTCGGATCAAACTGAAATGTTGCACAATTATTTCGTTGGCCTGACAACACAAGAATTCATTTTAAAAACGTTAAATGTGCTTGACAGATGTGGTGGTATAGGTGGATATAGTCCTCTTGAAGAATCTTGAGCCATGAGGGAACATTTGTCTCTGTATTTAAACAACGATCATGTAAACAATCACCAAGATACCCCCTTCTTACCTCCCCCTTTCCCAACTGGTCCAGACAAGTGATAGGGTCATAGCGCATTGAGAAAACTAAACGCTAAAACAACTGGTAAAAAAAACCTAAAAGAAAAGTAAATGCACATTCCTCGTTCCATATGCTAGGACACATTTGTACAAATTTTCCTTCTTCCCTATTGCTATTAGAGCATGGAATGGGTTGCCCGAGCCAGCCAGGAAATCCAATAACTTAGCAGAATTAAAGTCATTGTTTAACATGCTTGACTAGATGCATGACGTATAGGACGTAATCATTTTTTTTTTGAAGTAACGTCTGTATTTTATAAGATAAGATAAATCCTTAACAGTTAGTATTTATAGTATCTGTTTTTAACCTAAAAGAAAAGTAAATGCACATTCCTCGTTCCATATGCTAGGACACATTTGTACAAATTTTCCTTCTTCCCTATTGCTATTAGAGCATGGAATGGGTTGCCCGAGCCAGCCAGGAAATCCAATAACTTAGCAGAATTAAAGTCATTGTTTAACATGCTTGACTAGATGCATGACGTATAGGACGTAATCATTTTTTTTTTGAAGTAACGTCTGTATTTTATAAGATAAGATAAATCCTTAACAGTTAGTATTTATAGTATCTGTTTTTATATTTATAATTAACTAAAATTGGCGTAGGTCCTCTGCTTTATAGAAATCTTTATATAAAGATAGATATTGCTACACTTCGTTCCTTCTGTTCCAACTCCTTTCTTTTATCTACCCTGAATGTCGCTCTGATGACAAGCAGCGGCCAGCTCACTCTTTTATCAACCGCCTGACTCTAGCGCTCACACCGCAAGAGTTCTCTCTCTCTCTCTTCCTTCCCCCCCTCCTCCCTCTCTGTCCCTTCAAGTTCAAACGTTCTGTCTGCAGACTGGTCATCACATGTGTTACTGCATTCCAGTGTCTTAGATCAACGCTTTGCCCAATCCTGTTATGCTGAGTGGCTAACGTTTTCATTGACCCCCCTTCGAATCGTTGCAGTGGACATAATTAACTTGGATTGCTAAATGCTCATGAGATGACTGAAGAGTTCTTATCACCTGTAAGTATAATTATTTCAAACAGATAGAAAGCGCAACACTGTGAAGAGTACATTTGTAATGTATTGATAATGACGGCTAATTTTCTATCTGTATACAAGTACGCTATCCTGACATTAAACAAAATTAAAGATGTAATTAAAACACAGGAATAGATAATGTCGATTAAATATATTGCAATAATGTTGTATCTTTGTATGTGCCACGATAGCCAGTTTCTAGATGTAAGGAAAAAGAAAAAAACAACAAAATAGAACTAAAGTAGGTGTACAAGTGTTTGAATAAAATATTATTATGACATCATGACTAAGAAAAACTTTTGGCTTACTTTCATGAAGTGCTGATTTAATAGATCACTACTCTTGAAATAATCATCTAACAAACCAAGAACTTTTACTGTTTCCATAAAAAATATTTTGAAGACAACAACTCTTGTGTTACTTACGAGGTAGAACAACTCTCAGACGATTTTAGATTATGAAGGTGTGATGGCCAATCAGTTCCTATACCCCACTCATTGATTTAGTTTTGTGTTGAAATGGTATATTTCTGGCAGATTGTTCTATTCATACTAAAAGTATTTTATTTCTCTAATTTTTGTTTTCTTGACAAAGGCTGAATATATAGAAGGCCTATAAATAAAGTATTCAATTTATAACTGTTTTTTTAAAGTTAACATTTCAGAGCTTGTTCTCTATAGGGCAAAAATGTAAAGGTCAACTTTTTCTGTGGCCTACAGTGAATACAGTGTGTCATGTGGCCAACACAACGACCAACCTCCTTTAATTTTCCCCAACTAATGTCAGGTACCCATTTAGAGCTGGGTGGACTCAGAGGTGCTCAAAGATCCCGAAATTAAGAATCCCAGTTTTCACCAGGATTCGAACCCAGGACCCCGGGTTCAGAACTGTTTTTTTTTTAGTAAACCGTAAAATGTATTTTGTTTTCATGCTTTGTAAAAATATTTCGCTGCGGAAAATGGATCTTAAGTTTTTTTTTTTTTTTTCAATTTTATTAATTAATTTTCTTTTGAGACAGTTGATACTAAAAAAAAAAGACTAAAGATAAAAAACTAAACGAAATAGTATAATTACTCGATCAAGAAGTCATTCGTTAGTCTCAAGGCGGTTTTTTTTTTTGTTTTTTTGTTTTGTTTTGCTATCAAAACGTGTCCATTCTTGTGAAGTGAATGTTGTGTGAGCTGAAACTTGGCAGTTCGATTCAGTTGTAGCAGATACTGCTTCAGGCGTGAGACATGTAGGTCAAACTTCAGGTCTGGAGTGGATTGTAGTGTTTCCATTTTGCAAAGACTAAAGAAATACGATTTATTTATAGATAGAGATAGAGATTAATAGAGATAGATAGATAGATAGATAGATAAATAGATAGATAGATAGATAGATAGTCAGATAGATAGATAGATAGATAAATAGACTGATTGGTTTATTCATTGGTTCAGATCAGTAATCCTATATCTGTATCTGTGATTAACTGCTCAGTAGTTTCCAGATCTGGCAGTCTTCTGTATAGTTTTTGTATTATAAGAAGATTTCCTTGCTGTTGGTGTTAAGATTTACAGATAGATAGATAGACAGATAGACAGATAGATAGATAGATAGACAGATAGACAGATAGACAGATAGATAGATAGGCAGATAGATAGATAGACAGACAGATAGACAGATAGATAGATAGACAGATAGACAGATAGACAGATAGATAGATAGATAGATAGATAGATAGATAGATAGATAGATAGATAGACAGATAGATAGATAGATAGATAGATAGATAGATAGATAGATAGATAGATAGATAGATAGATAGACAGATAGATAGATAGATAGATAGATAGATAGATAGATAGATAGATAGATAGATAGATAGATAGATAGATAGAAGGATGGATGGATACACACACACATACACACATACACTTTGATAGATGTATAGATGTATAGATAGATTCTAATTATTTTGTCTTATTTAAAAATAAGAAGAAATTAACTCATTTCAGAAATCAACAACAAAATTCAACACATTTCATTGACAGAATCAAAGTCCTGCTCAAGTTAAGCCCCTTTGATTTCCTGACAATTTTATTGGCTTCTTCATTATTCTTCACAAATGCTTAAAATTGGATTGAAAAAAAAAAAAAAAATCAATGAAGTAAATTTAATGTCTGAAAAAAAAAACAACAACAACAACAAATTCGATTATTTTTCTTTTTCTTGACCAAGAGTCGAGTCGATGAGCCAAGAATGGGGTCACAGTGTCTTTCATAGAGAAATGTGTTTGACTCTCAATTATCTGGCCTGACTGTGTGGTAATAGGATGCACACAAGTAGCGCACGTGACCACTGTTTTCTGCAACTTTAAACTATGTATTTATGTTTCTAATAAGTTTATCTCATGCATAACACACACCCAATACAATTTGTTGTTAAAGGGAACATAGAATTCCCGAACTATATTACCCAACATTGATGAACGTTTAGGTTTCACACCATAGACTTATATATACTACTCTAGACTGGACATGGAGATTTTTTAACACTACAAAAAAGGCGTTGTTTTGTAAAGTAGTTAAAAGAAGTAAAGTAGTTGGTTTTTTTCAACCCTAACCTATGTAACATATAATTTTATTTTTAAACATTATCTCAATGGAAACAAACAGGAAATGGTTTTGTTTCATATATTTGCGTGAATATCCGAGAAATGATTTTGCATTATTTGTAAACTTTGAAAACTAAAGATCATTACTTTTCTAGAACAGAAAAGATTGATTGGGGCCACCCCCCTTAGAGCTTGAAAATAGTTTACGTACATAAATATATATATTTATTTTATATATATATATATATAGGTCTGTAAGTCGATCAATCGCGAATAAGAATTTATTTCGGTTTCCAGTTGAGTGTAATATTTAAGTCTATGTTTCACACTTAATTAACTGTAAATAACTTTCCTGTACCATTGTGGATTTTTCCTGAACAGACTATTATAACATAGTGCAGGGGTGGCCACTTGGTTAATACTTTACAAGTTTTAAGCCAAACTTCCACTCAGTGGAAAGGAATAAGAAGCCTGTCTCCTATTCTTCTTCCACTGCCACAGACTTGCTGATCTCCGTCTAGAGAGGTCTGGCAAACCACAATCAAAAAGTCCGCCACGCCTTTTCCACAACGGGGCCGAAATCAGTGCCCCGTTACCTGGAGTGGCCGTCCATGAACGGAACAGTGGCGGTTACAGTATAGGAATATGAGGCAAACTCCCCATGATTAGCGCAGAGGCGTAGTGAGCAAGCAAAACGTGCGCCTGGGGCAAAAAAAACTTTATTGGCGCACCCTCCCTCATTCTCCATGAACATCAGACAGAAAATATAGGCTTAAGTACTTCATAATAATATGACACAAATAGTTAAAATGTATTACTTAACTATCAACAATAATTCTACTTTTTTTGGCGCCTCTCTGCGTGTGGCACCCCCCCCCCTGATGTTGGGGCACCCCCTCTGACTACGCCTCTGGGTTAGCGCTTCCCCTTGGCAACTTATAGCCAGTTAAAACCAGGAACGAGGCGCCGCTGTGTACGTGGTACGGTACCGTTACTGCTGGGAGCCCTCAGACAGGACTTGGGGTGAAGAGCTGCCGGTCCAGGCCTGGTCAAGATTTTTCAAGAAAGAACCTGAGCTTCTTAGACCCTGACTCAAACAGAGTTTAATAATGATGTGAAGGAGTATTTCCCGGAGTAATGTCTTGAATGGTATGTTCCAAAAGTCTGCCTCTCTCTCTTTTACCTTTTTTTTTATGTAGAAATGTCTCACCAGCTGAAAATATGTATTATGAACTTTCAAGGCTACTCATGGAGCTATTTATTGTAGAATATATATTTCATACTAGTTCTTTCATATAAAAATCTCTCTAGAAACTATGTATAGCCTCTGTGCTCATTGTTTTGTCTATTCTGAATCAAGCCAGTTTTTGAGCTGGGGTCATATAAATGTGTACAAATCTTATATCAAATTACTCTGTCTGTCTGTCTGTCTGTCTGTCTAGTAAAAGGGTTCGATTTGTTATTTCTCCCACACCAATTCTTGGATCAAGTTGAAACATTCATATTTATTCATTGGTATGGACAAGACATAAATCAATTTAAAAAAAAACATAATTAATTAATGGTAATTAATTATTTTGTTTAATATTAACAACGGAAAGTAATCCATCAGTAATTACAAATATGGCTAAATATATAGGGTGTCCCATTATGCGGAACCTCTGCGGCTCCAGTGAGATTTCTGGGTAAAATGGCAGGGTAGAATCATTCTCGGGCTAACATATGGCATATTTAAACGACAAATATGCAAATTGCCAGACTACTAAAAGAGAATATCTTTCTAAAGGTGTTCATGATTACGAAGATGTTTGCGAGGTCAGTTGTCAATGCCCCTTCTTCTGACATCAAAACCGCTTTATCTCCTAGTGAAGGTTTTGAATTTTGTTTTTCTTTTGTCACTTTAGATTTCTAATCTTATTATAATTATTATATTTCCCAACACACGTGTCATAATCAAGATAAGTATTTAATGTCTGGCAAACACGGTAAATTTTGAAAATCAATAGATTTTGAACGAGTCCTCTCGCCCCACCTCAAAGTGCTGCCCTATTCAATGATGGAGCTAGAAGATTCATTCTCATACATATATACTCTTATACATAAACATTTATTCCCATTCTGGAACAAATATATTCTGATAAAGATACATTCTGGTACATCCTGTAAGTTTCATAAAGCTTGAATTAAATTGCTGGACTAGCCAGTCCTACCTAACTTAATGCCTTTCATAAATATGTTGGTCATAGAATTTTAAGATAAACATACAATTTACCAAATGCAACGGAACTATAGTACTATGATTACAATATGAACAGAGACGTGTCATAATAAATACAACTAAAACTATTTCAACATCTTATATTCATCTGTCTCTTGACTTTTGTCGTACGGGTGCTGTGACAGTTCCCGTAACCCATTTCCTCCATTTTGTCTCGGTCTGCAGCTGTTCTGAGCAAGCTATCCAAAGATAGACCAGTCCATTCTTCTTACGTTGTCCAGCCAGCTAGTGTCTCCCCCCCCCCCCCACTGTACCTTCAAGGACGACTTGTGACACTATGTCCACATCAGCTCCGCTTTTGTCTCTTCACATTATTGAGGAGCACCTGCTTTTTGCCAGCCAAAGTGTTGACATGTAAAAGTACAAACTCATTTGTCTTCTTTTCCTGGTATCTGATACCCAGCATTTTGCTGTAGCATTTACTCTCAAAGGCTTGGATTCTTTTTTCAGCCTCAGCTTTTGTGAAACACTGAACGCTGAGGCTGAGGTTTAATCGGATGATTCACAAAAATAACTCTGTTTGGGATCCCCCAACTAAAGAAAACATAACGAAGCTAGACCAAATACGAAATAGAGCAGTCAGATTTATATACAACGAATATTCCAACTTGATTAGTGTAACATCATTAGTAAAATAACTAAACTTAGAGACATTTCAGGATAGAGTAATAAAGAATAAAGTAGCTAAAATACATAAAACACTAAACCATAGCTTACAAATAGAAAAACAAAACCTAATGAAATACTCAGAAACACATACGCTAGAACAATTTCGTACAAATGCCTTCTTCTTCCCTAGTTCCATTAGAGCATTGAATGGGAATTATCTTCTTTTTATTGAGTAAAGTCTGTCATCTGTAATATATTTTTATAGCCTTTATATAGCGCTACATTATTGCTTATAGCATGCTCAGATAAGATAAGAAGATAAGATAATAATAAAAGCTATTTATAGGACAATATTTTCATTTCACCACGAACTGGCTTCATCAACTCACGTATCATATTTATTTAAAAATGATCTATAGAAAATATAAGTAATTCGGGTTTCGTTTACAAATTATTATCAAGCAAATAGTAATCGGAGTCTCTCACAGTTTTTTTTCTACATTTCAAAATAATATTTATCATTCTAGGAATGGTGAAAGTTAAGAAAAAAAACAAAACAAGTTTGTTAGACAACAAGATTTTCAGACTTTTTTTTTTTGGTTAAATTACAAATGTAATGAAATTTTTTGTTTCTTGACTCACTGGAGGCAACAATGGATATCCCCGATCTGACGTCAACGTACAGTCCACGCGTTCTTTGGCTTCAATTTAAGATGGAAGCGAATATTTATACTGAAATAAACGACATTGGAGTCCAGGCGTACTGTTACTTATCATCTCATCAAGTAGATGTTTGTAAAAATTTAACTCTGGTTTCGGATTTCCAAGCTTAAAAAAAAAAGATTTGATTTTGATATATTTGTTTAGAAAACAAACCTGGTGTTTATATGCTCTCTCCAATATAACACTTGTGAACTACATCACGATATTTAAATGTCGACAGTTGGGAGTTCATCCTATAAGCTTAGTTCATAAAAAGATTGGTAATACATTCTATGTGCTCGTTTCATAATGGGACATCAATGACATACTTTGAGTTGTACACGTTGTAATCTAGTCATGCATGTTGATTCGAGGTAGAAACTATGTCTTTGGGGGTAAGCAGGCATCTCGTTCCATGCTCTTAGGCACAGGGGAAGAAAGAACCCTTATACTTATTTGTGCTAGCATAGAATAAGAAATGTTCCTTTATCTGTTTGTATTTTTGTTAACCACAGTTGGCAATGTATTCAATAAGTTCATTTCACACTAAAATGTTTGTGACACAACCCATAAGTTCATTTCACATTTTTTAAAAAAGTAGTTCGCTCGAACTGTAAGGAAACATTAATTTCAAATTGCAAATTTCATTAATCTGTTATATTTCATTTTCTATGTTGTTTTGTATGCCACACTGTAATGTTCAACACATGAGAGGTATTCATCTGTAAGCTTATTTTTGGTCTGGCATTTTCACTTCACAAATTCATTGACTTCTTGATATTTGTCTAAAAGTGTAGCTTTGGCCGCTGAGATAATTTGATGTAATAATAAGGCTTGTCTTCGAGTTCGAAGATTAATGAGGAATTCAGTGTTTCCCGTGGTTACACAGTCCCAGCTGTGACCTACATACTTTGCCACATAACCATTTTTTTTGCAGACATAACCATTTTCGGCCGGTGAATTTGATTAGCACCATTATTTAAAATGCAAGCTCAATGTAGCGCTATATCGCTGTCGTATGCGTTAGTTACGTTTAAGTCAAGAATGTCTAATATTGATTAAGTCACACCTTTGTATTTGGCATAGAAAAGTGACAGCAAAATAAATGTTTGGTTACTCACAAATATATACAGTAACATACAGCTAGTTTCATAAAGTAACATGTAGTTTACAGTTGGCTGCTCAAAGTTACACTTCATTATCGTTGCACAATTATAACCACTTTTCTCTTTCAGGGGTCTGAGGGCCTTGCGCCGCAGTTTGGTACCTACTCTTGTGTCTGTTTAGACCTACGTGAACTTGGAATGTTTTGCTAGACACTGGAAAAGCTATTGCTGACTGAAACTTATGTAAAGAGCCTAATTTTGTTTGATTTCAAAGAAGGGAAATAACTTGTACATTATTAATATATAGTTTTAAGGATGCAGATTTTCCCCTTTAAATAAGTTTTTTTTTTTTTTTAAAAGGATTTGTTTATATTGCGCTTATATTGTTGTTTTTTTTTTCTTTATAAAGACTTTAGAAAATTACGTTTAAATCTCAATGACGGCTAAGATTTTTTTTGAAAGCGAATAACAGATATAAAAGAAAACTAAAGACACTCCGGCATCCGTCGTTGCTTAATCATGTCATTGCCATGTGTCTAACACCACGAATATTATGAGAAGGCAATTAGCATGCTACGAAATGGTATCGAAACTCTTGATTAAAACACTAATGCTAAAGCTATCAAAACAATGTTTTGTAGATTTGCGAATGTGTTTTGTGCGCCAACTGTTTATTTCTATTCGTGGGTTATACAACATGAGAGGTACATGTGTGGAGGCATAACTGCCAAGATTATGAGAGCTATGCTAGCAACTAGTTGGGGTGTAGAGACAGAACTGCCAAGATTATGAGAGCTATGCTAGCAACTAGTTGGGGTGTAGAGACAGAACTGCCAAGATTATGAGAGCTATGCTAGCAACTAGTTGGGGTGTGGAGACAGAACTGCCAAGATTATGAGAGCTATGCTAGCAACTAGTTGGGGTGCGGAGACAGAACTGCCAAGATTATGAGAGCTATGCTAGCAACTAGTTGGGGTGCGGAGACAGAACTGCCAAGATTATGAGAGCTATGCTAGCAACTAGTTGGGGTGCGGAGACAGAACTGCCAAGATTATGAGAGCTATGCTAGCAACTAGTTGGGGTGCGGAGACAGAACTGCCAAGATTATGAGAGCTATGCTAGCAACTAGTTGGGGTGTGGAGACAGAACTGCCAAGATTATGAGAGCTATGCTAGCAACTAGTTGGGGTGTGGAGACAGAACTGCCAAGATTATGAGAGCTATGCTAGCAACTAGTTTGGGTGTAGAGACAGAACTGCCAAGATTATGAGAGCTATGCTAGCAACTAGTTGGGGTGTAGAGACAGAACTGCCAAGATTATGAGAGCTATGCTAGCAACTAGTTGGGGTGTGGAGACAGAACTGCCAAGATTATGAGAGCTATGCTAGCAACTAGTTGGGGTGTGGAGACAGAACTGCCAAGATTATGAGAGCTATGCTAGCAACTAGTTAGGGTGCGGAGACAGAACTGCCAAGATTATGAGAGCTATGCTAGCAACTAGTTGGGGTGTGGAGACAGAACTGCCAAGATTATGAGAGCTATGCTAGCAACTAGTTGGGGTGTGGAGACAGAACTGCCAAGATTATGAGAGCTATGCTAGCAACTAGTTGGGGTGTGGAGACAGAACTGCCAAGATTATGAGAGCTATGCTAGCAACTAGTTGGGGTGTGGAGACAGAACTGCCAAGATTATGAGAGCTATGCTAGCAACTAGTTGGGGTGTGGAGACAGAACTGCCAAGATTATGAGAGCTATGCTAGCAACTAGTTGGGGTGTGGAGACAGAACTGCCAAGATTATGAGAGCTATGCTAGCAACTAGTTGGGGTGTGGAGACAGAACTGCCAAGATTATGAGAGCTATGCTAGCAACTAGTTGGGGTGTAGAGACAGAACTGCCAAGATTACGAGCTGAGCTATGCTAGCAACTAGTTGGGGTGTGGAGACAGAACTGCCAAGATTACGAGCTGAGCTATGCTAGCAACTAGTTGGGGTGTGGAGACAGAACTGCCAAGATTACGAGCTGAGCTATGCTAGCAACTAGTTGGGGTGTAGAGACAGAACTGCCAAGATTACGAGCTGAGCTATGCTAGCAACTAGTTGGGGTGTAGAGACAGAACTGCCAAGATTACGAGCTGAGCTATGCTAGCAACTAGTTGGAGTGTAGAGACAGAATTGCCAAGATTACGAGCTGAGCTATGCTAGCAACTAGTTGGGGTGTAGAGACAGAACTGCCAAGATTACGAGCTGAGCTATGCTAGCAACTAGTTGGGGTGTAGAGACAGAACTGCCAAGATTACGAGCTGAGCTATGCTAGCAACTAGTTGGGGTGCGGAGGCTGATTGGTTAAGCGCTTGGTTTCCGAACCAACCTGAGGTCTTGTGTTCGAATCTTGGAATTTTGTATTTCGGGATTTTTAGGGCGTCCCTGAGTCCCCCCAACTGTAATGGGTACCTGACTTAAGTTGGGGAAAGCAAAAGAGGTTGGTCGTTGTGCTGGCCACATGACATCCTGCTCGTTAACTGTTGGCCATAGAAACAGATGGCCTAAACATCATCTGCCCTACAGATCGCAAGGTCTGAAAGCGAAACTTTATACGATTAACTACCAATAGTACCTCGTAACCATTGGTCCACTAAAAGTATGTTCCGTTTTCAATATACTTATTTGTTTGGGCAATTTATTATCTTTCGGCTACAAGATCTTATAGGCCTATCTTGCTATAAGACACTTCCAGTCTACTAAAACTGGGAGTCTTTTATTTAAATAAAACAATTCCACCATTAAATATCGACATATGAATTTAATTCTCAAAAGAATTCCTTCCTGTCTACAGACTACGCTTATCTCCCTTCTATCTGTCATCCGATCCACACTCCCTTTTTTTTTCTGTCTAGCTTATGAACCCCTAACATTTTAAAACCTACAATGTCGTGCTTAAATTGTAACTTTTAAGATGTCCATGTCCTGTCTCCCTATTCTAAAACGCCTCCAACTTCTTCACTGACGACATTTTTAACAGTCCTTTCTTCCTGGAGTAAAAGCTGAGGAAACTTGGGAGTCTCTCTCTATAGGGGGGCGCTCATGGTGGCAGAAACATATCTTTCAAAAAACTCGACAAAGATAGTTCATTAAAGCTTCCACTTGACTCTCTTTTCAACTCTGGTTAGAGAGAAAGATTAAAGAGATGTCTGCTTCTACAAAATTTGTCTTATAAAAGTTTATTGTTAGAATTTCCAGCTGACGCGGGCAGAGAGGATAACTTGTATTGACGAGCGATTGTCTCCCCTTTAAAAGCAGACAATTTTGCAGAGAGAAAGAGGAAAAAAAAAAAAAGGGGGGAAAGCAACTAGAAAGGGGAGAGAAGATGTTATTATATTTATTATTTTCTTGTTAACTGTTGAAGGATGTGCCAACAATTATTGCCGTGGACGGACAGTGTGAAAACTGAGACCTGCAATACAATTGTGCTGCAAGGCTAATCATATTTTTTTTTAACCTGAGCGTTAAACATTATTCATTCAGGGGACACAAAGGAATTGGTAATTTGAATGTGTTGTGTATTTGGTTTAGGCTTAGAGAAAGGCGTGTGGAATCACATATACATACAAAATATTC
The DNA here is from genome assembly GCF_947242115.1 of Biomphalaria glabrata. NCBI lineage: Eukaryota > Metazoa > Mollusca > Gastropoda > Planorbidae > Biomphalaria > Biomphalaria glabrata. The sequence goes on along the minus strand of NC_074723.1, from coordinate 17,127,035 downwards.
AGTCTTCAATTTTACTAAATATATATATATATATATATATATACTGTTACGATCTTCACTACCAGGTCTTCCGTAAACACTGCTAAACAACACAGCATATCTAACACAAGAACTTGACAACAAGAGGTTCAAGTAACAAGATGGCGGTTTAATGACAAATACATCAACGGCCAATAAAACACTATTGGCTTCACTAACTTCAAATGCTTTAACACAATAGAACTGCCTAACTAATCACTACAAGTCTCTCTCTGTCTACTTCTAAACTCGTACAGCTACATTGTCGAGGATTAACAAGGTACCGCACCGTCTTTACTGCCTTGCTGTCCTGGACTCAACTGTCCATTCTTACACATTGTCTCTCGACCGAAAAGGCTTTCGATCACATGACCATAACACTGGCCATAGTTGCGTGTACTAGCAGTAATGTCCCTTGTTCAACAGTCGTTGACCTGTGTGATTCGCTTTAGTCGTGTGTGTCAGTAGGTCAAACACACATTAACCCTATCAGTCCACCACTGGAGTTGCAACAATATATATAGATATATACATATATATATATATATATATATATATATATATATATATATATATATATATATATATATATATATATATATATATATATATATATATTATGTATGTAGCATATAAATAGGTTAACACTCATATGGTTAGCAATTGATTGGAAGGCTCTACCTAGCTCTCTAATTGTTGAATGAAAATATATTACAGTAAAAAAACAAACAATAGTAATAAAACGCCTTATTACAGAGAACTGTAACAACAGTTTAAATAACAGGCCAAGAGAGAAAGCTATGTCTCATGCGACATTAAATAATGTAAGGAACTAAAAGTAAAAGAGATTCTAGTCAAGGAGGAAGATGAAGAGGAATGGAGAAAGACGGTTGACAGATCATGTGTGGTGCCCCAACGGTCTAAAATATTAAGAGATAAGTAAACTGAAGCGAAGAATCACAGAGGTGATAGGATTTGCAAAATATGTCAGGTCACCATTCAAGTTGGACTTGGGGGCGCCATTAGAATTCCTAAATTCAAAATTCAAGTTATCCTCGACATTCGAATCTGAGACCTCAGATTCGTATTCCAAACGTTCGTATCATTATACTTCATAGATTATGAGAGACCAATATACGACCTATACAGTATGGTTAAAAAAATGTTTTTTAAAGGTACATTTTCAAAAGTGAATATAAAGCCGTGCATGGGCGTAGCGAGGATTTTTTTTCGGGGGGGGTTTGGGGGGGGGGGAATTTTTTCTCCCCCCCCCCCCCCGCGCGAAAAAAATCTACATGTATTTATGTGTGTGTGTGTGTGTGTACAAAATCTTTATTGCATTTTGACCCTTCATTCTTTTGGAAGACGTTTATTGTGCCCTAGAATAGGTTCTTCCATGAGTTAGTGGAAAAATTGTAGATTCCCCGCCATTACTACCAAAGGGGTCTGGGGGAGCGCTAGGAGCTTCCCCAGCGCGGGGCGAAGCCCCGCCGCCAAGCACTATTTCTGATATTGGAAGCCAACAAAATGCATATTCTGAGGTATCTACACTACATTTACCAGCTATTATAAAGTTTTATTTCAAAAACCTAATGTGCTATTCTTACTGACTTAGACCCTCCAGCGCCGTTCTGCGCATTTGCCGTCAAGCTGTTTCCATAAAGTTGTAGATCCCCCGCCATTACTAGCAAGGGGGTCTGGGGGAGCGCTAGGAACTTCCCCAGCGCGGGGCGCAGCCCCGCCGCCAAGCACTATTTCTGATATTGAAAGCCAACAAAATGCATATTCTGAGGTATCTACACTGCATTTACCAGCTATTAAAAAGTTTTATTTCAAAAACTTATGGGCTATTCTTACTGACTTAGACCCTCCCGCGCCGTTCGGAGCATTTGCCGTCAAGCTGTTTCCATAAAAATCTGTCACTGGTAATGTCTGAAGCCTCTTCCCACCTGCCATGAGGACCTCCATGAATGAGTGGCGTCATGTTGTACTAGGATATCATTGCAACTCTTCTTATGCGTAATTCTTTTTGTCGGAGAACATGTCCGGCAAACCTCATGCGACGCTCTGTCACAATCTTACTAAGGGGTCGACTCACAGTTTGGCATAGGATTTTCTTGATTTGGACCCGATCCCTATAACTGACTCCTAAAATCTGCCATCTTTATTGAGCCACATTTAGTGTTTTTCAATCTCGGCAGATGACTATTCACTGCACTTTATTGATGGAGCCCCGCCACAGGTAAAAATGTGTAGTCTCTCTTGAATATGCTCTTGGAATTAAGTGATTGTAGTTTGCTTTAGATTTTACATCGAAAAGGGAAGTTTTATCGTCAAAATCATCTGTTGGGGGTTTTCCAACTCCAAATGCTATGTAGGGGGATCTTAAACTCAAAATCATCTGGAGGGGTATTTTAAACTTAAAAAAAAAGCCATCTGTAGGAGAGGGGTTTAAACTCAAAACCCCCCATAGGATTGGCTACGCTCAAATAATTTTAGTGTGTAATTTGCTTTTTTTTTATATTGAAGAGGTATTTTAGCATCAAACCCCCCTGAAGGGGGGTTTAAACTCAAAACCCCTTACGGCAACGCTCATAGCATTTTGAGTGCGTAATTTGCTTTTTTCTGACACTGAAGATGTATTTTTTAGCTTCAAACCCCCTGGCGGGGGGGGGGGGGGGAGTTAAACTCAAAACCCCTTTGGCTACGCACATAGATTTTAGAGTGAGTAATTTGCTTTAATTTATATTGAAGAGGTACTTTTTAGCTTCAAACTCCACTGGAGGGGAGTTTAAACTGAAAACCCCTTTGACTACACTCATAACATTTTGAGTGTATATTGTGCTTTGTTTTTATTATTAAAGAGGTATTTTTTACCTTCATACCCGCTGAAGTGGGGTTTAAACTCAAAACTAAGTCATAACCCATTTAGCTACGGTCATAGAATATTGAGTGCGTACTTTGCTTTTTTTGTGCTCTTGGAATTTGGTGATTTTCGTTTGCATTTTTTTTTTTGAGATTTAACTGCAAAAACCCCTGGTAGGGGTTTTAAACTCGAACCCCCCTGGTAGGGGTTTTTAAACTCGAACCCCCCTGGTAGGGGTTTTAAACTAAAAAAAAACCCTGGTAGGGGGTTTTAAACTTAAAACATCCTTGGTTGTGCTGGGGAAAGTGATGGTTTTGTATTAAAATCTCACCTAAAATAAACAAAATCAAAGCAAAAAATCAGTCACTAAATTCCGATCCCCCCTGCGGGGGGAAGGGGGGGGTTTCATTTCGGGGGGGGGGGGGGGGTTTGAACCCCAAACCCCCCCCCCCTGGCTACGCCCATGAAGCCGTGGGCAAACTCGTACCTTGAATAGAATTTCAGTTTTTCTTTTTAGATCGAAACGTTAGAGACAGACAGTTTTCAGTGGTCACTAACTAAATATAACAAAATAGTTAATATAAGTATTAATGCACTCAAAAATCATCCTCAGCCTAGCAACTGTAAGTATACAATTATATAAACGTTAAAAATAAAACAAAATAACAAGTTTCTACCAACAGTTTCATTTTTTTTCCTTTGGCTATTACGTCACCACACAGCAATAGTTATTTTCTCATGTTCAATCTAATGGTTACCAGAGAAATATATTTAACTCTTGCTTTGCCCACAGCATTGATCCCGTTCCAAGAGACCACACGTGACATTGTGTTTGTTTATCCTCTTGTCGTTTCGGAGCTAAAAGAGCCGGGAATTCCCGTCTAATTGCTCTGGAGACTCTCACTTCATGAAGTCTCTTATTTGTTCACATCTACGGACAAGAAAATGAGCAGAACGATGCCGTTGACGAAGTCTATATGTGTGTCGATGAAGTTTGTGTTTAGAAACCATTGATTTCTGAGTGACTTAAGAAGCAGTTCCTTTTTAAAACTGACTTTTAGAAACGGTTATTATTTAAAGAAACGTTAGAAAAGTTGACTTTCTAAGCTCTAAAACAATATGTATTGACCAATCCATCTCCACAGACTTAAAGATAACAATTAGACCTATTAACTCTTTAAATACAATGTACTTTTACAATTCGGGACCCAAATGTCAGAGTTAATTATTTTAGACACGTAATTAGCTCTCCAAATATCGCCTGGGATTTAAACTTAGTGAAAGTGACAACCTGTTGCCTCGGTGTTCCTCTCCAAAATATTTTAGTGAACTGACTTGTAGGGGCTGACTAAATAGTGTGCGTGGCTAACTAATGAGTGAAATATGACTTTAAATTCTAAAGGTCATAGTGTCCGAGTTATAAATTAGGCATGCAATTACGTTGAGCAAAGTAACTAAAGAGGTGCTCTTAACCTTTGACTGGCAAGTATTTTATAACATTAAGTACTATCAATGTTCCAATTTGACTTTTAGGTTGAAGTAATGAGAACTTGACAATGTAAGAGAATACGTAAACAAGTAAAAATATAAGAAATCATTTTTTTTTTTTAAAAAAAAAGGTCGTCATTAAAACTATATCAATTAATAATGTACAAGTTATTTACCTTAACAAAATAATTAATTACCAATATTTCATTGACAAAAAAAAACTGTGTATATTTAGAAGCCCCCGAAAGGGGAAAAGTTTAGTTAATTTTTTTTAGTTTTGTGTGGCCTGTCTGTCAGTCTGTCCGTCCGTCCGTCTGTCCGTCCGTCCTGTTAAGATATCAGAAACTAGAAGAGAAAATGAAAATTGGTCATCGTGATATTTTAGATCATTCAAATTTCTGATGCAACGGCTACTTTTGTTTTTCTTTTCCGAAAGTGAACCCTCTAATTTTTAAAATAATGAAGTATTAGTTTCCTTTGTTGGTATCAAACAAAATAATGTTGGCATAATGGTGACTAATCTGTTACATTTTTTTTATTGATTCATGCCTTGTCTATACAATGAATAATTTTGCAAAGTTTCAAATTAATCCGTGAATGGGTTTGGGAGAAATAACGTGTACACACTTTTTACCAGACAGACTAGACTGACAGAGTGCGTTGATATAAGCTTTGTAAAACTTAAGTTTTTGTTGTTGTTGTTGTTGTTTTTTTAGTTTATTCAGAAAATTACCTTGGTTAGACCAATATTAACAAATGCGTCCTCTGTTTGAGACCCTCGACTCAAGACGTAGACTAAAGTTGTCTTGCCCCCTCGTTAACAGTGGACCATAAAAGCAGAGGCGCTTTACAATATCTATCCTATACATAGCAATGTCGAAAGGGGTCCCTTTACTTTTTATATTTTATTTTTTACTAGTTGTCAAGGAGAAGATTACTTTTGGGAAGAAATAAAATTAACGAACGAACAACCTGCACTTCTGGCATTTCAATAAAGCCCTCCCATGTGGAGGGGGGGGGGGTTGGGTTGTGATGACCTTCTGTCTAACCTGCTCTTGCCTGTGTTTAATTATTTCTTTCTTAGCTGTGCTGTTTCTCTCTTGACATTTTGAACGTGTTCAATTCTTGATTTATTAATTTCTAAGCGCTGCCCGTAAATGACAGAAATGTCAATACTCAACCGTTCCATACTTATCACTGTCTGTTGCGCACCAGTCTATGATGGAGGTTGACATAGTTTTCCAATCCTAAGCCAAATCGTGATATTTTGCAATATTTGATCGCTGGAGGGCCGCTAACGAAAAACTAGTTAACCAGCATTAGTAATGGATTGACTGTATATAATGGCAACTAATTAAAAAAAAAAAAAAAACTCTACACATATTTTTTATGTGTACTTGGAAAACGTAAGACAGTTTCTAAATGAATATTAAATATAAAATATTTATTTCCTTTACATATAACGCACCATTTTAGAAAAAAAAAAGAATAAAAAAGAAAGAAAAATACTTTTCAAATATGCTTAAATTAAGCGCAATTAATTTGGATCAGTCGTGTAATTAAGTTTGTAATACATCTAGACTAACAATAATAAATCTGTGCGATTACAAATATTTTTACCAATTGTTTTTGTTTAGGTCAATTTCATGCTTTTAGCGTTCTCAGTACGCTATGAACCTGTTACTTGGCTGGGCCAGTTAGAGAGGGGGGGGGGGCGAGAGAGAAGGGCGCACTGGGTGATTGCTTTTAAAATGCATTTCTATAAAAAAAAGGGTGATTGACCTTAGTATCGAACTTAAGGGCTAAAACCTTCTCAGCCTCATCAAGCACATTCAGTAATGTCACTACTATTATGTGACATTTGCTTGTGTATATTAATGCCATTGAAGATGTCTTGTTTCACTTCTGCTGATGTACTACTTTTCATCTCGTATGTCTACTTCATTCAGCACAGCACAACACATATTAATAGTAATCAAGTAAGACCTTGATCAGCAGACGATATTTATTTCCAATAAAATAAAATCTCACTTTCAATTCCTGCCACAAAGAAATACACATTATGCTTCACAAATCCCATGAAATATTCTAAGTACAAAACGGATACTAAATCACAGAATCCACTACGCTAAACATCCTTACAGCTTAAGATCCTGGCGACTACTGCCGCTCTAACCATGTGGTTAACTCCCAGAATTCTCGATTAGGTTTTATTTTCACGTGAAACACGACAAAAAGTTACACTTCGTGATTCCACTAATTCCTGTCACTAACAATGATGTGACCAGCGCTTAGGTTATGAAAAAAGAAGATTTTATAGTTATCTATAGTTAGCGTCAAACTATATACTGTGAACGTACAAAGAATAAATGGGGCTAATTCAATATACACCACCACATCAGTACAAGTTCCTTCCCTTGTTCGAGATACCAAGACAAATAATTAATTACCAAAAGTTAATTAATTTTAATTGATTCTTGTTTTGTCAGGGAAAAAAAAGTGCAAAATTTCAGCTTGATCCGAGATTGGGTGTTGGAGAAATAACGTGTACAAACTTCTTAAGAGACAGAGTGAGTTGATCAACTCGCTATTTTGCGGGGCCGGCCTTAGGCCACTGCAACCTATGCGTCCGCAGTGTGCCCCGCATTTTCACAGAACCGCGCTAGTTCTAGGTGTATAAATTATTCAATTAAACTTATAAAAAAATTCCCACGGCCTCCTGATTTACAAGAAGCTCCTGGAAATCTCCTGAAATTGCAAAATATACGAAACAGTACTGGAAATCTCCGAAAATTATTAAAATCTTTTGAAAACATACAAATCTCCTGAAATATAAAGATAAAAATTGTCATTTTGGGGTGTCATTCAATATGGAAAACGCCAATCCTACGCGCGATAAAAAAAACGGCATTATGCAATACCCGTGATCTATGTAGGAAACAGAATTCTAATGATATATTATAAACTGTATGACTTCGCTACATGCAAGGCTCTTAAAGTAATTCTGTACGTAGTAAAGAATAAATTAAATTCAAATACGATTTTATTTTCTAATACAAACTCTTAATTTTCACTTATTATCCATATCCCTACTCAAAAGTGGCCCCTCGAAATACGTTTCGCATAGGGCCCCACAATGGCTAAGTCCGGCCCTGCTATTTAGTGACGGGCGAATACAGAGTAGATTACTTGTTCTCCCCTCCAACTTTTTTTTTTTTTACAGAGAATTATATAAATATATATATTCAATCTACGGCGTAGTATACGCCGCTATTTTGCAGGGCCGGCCTTAGTGCACAGCAAACATGCGACCGCATTGTCATAGGCCCCACGCTAATCCTAGGTGTAAATTATTAAATTAAACCATTTTATAACTTATAACAGATTTTTCGCTGCCTCCTGATTTATCAGGAGCTCCTGGAAATTTCATGAAATTACAAAATATACGAAAAAGTCCTGGAAATCTCCGGAAATTATTAAAATCTTTTAAAAATTCATAAAATTCTCATGAAATGTAGCCTAAATTGTCATTTTGGGTTGTCATTCAATAAGGAAAACGCCAATCCGACGCGTGAAAAAAAAAGCATTATGCAATACCCGTAATTCTGGAATCTAGTAAAAGAAGCTTCTCGGGCCTCAAACCAATGAAGAATTACTTAAGGTCAACAAATCTCGAAGATAGATTGAAACATTTGGTAATTCTTGCTTTTGGATGTGATCTTTGTAGGAAACAGAATTCTTATGATATACTGTATGACTTCGCTACACGCAAGGCTCGTGTAGTGATTCTGTGCGTTGTATTTTCTAATACAAACTCTTTATTTTTAATTATTATCCACTTAGTCAATTATTATCCGTATCCCCAACCAAACTGGGCCCCGCGAAATCCGTTTCGCATTGGGCCCCACAATGGTTATGTCCGGCCCTGCTATTTAGTGACTGGTGATTACAGAGTAGTTTACTTGTTCTCTTTCCATGACTTCTTGGTCACAATGGTTAAGTCCGACCCTGCTATTTAGTGACATCTTTTTTATTTATCTCTACACTTGGAGTAAATCTAGTCTGTCCAACTTGCAGAAATAAAAAAATGATCTTTACATTACTTGGTGTCCAAACTCTTGATCCACGAAGAAAATTATATATATAGATACTGCTTGACATGATGGCGGTACTGATTAGCAAGGAAGCTTTTATTGAATGAAGAGTTTTAACATATTACTTTGTCAATACTCCTTTGTTAAATGCTAACCCAGAGCTAAATAATCCAAAGCTGGGTTATTGTTCTTTGCACTGGAGTTATCGACCGCTGGCATAAATCTATGTAGGCGACTTTGTTCTTCAGACAGTGAGATTTTTAGCCTACGGCGTATGGCTTACTTAAATAGACCCATTTCGAAAATGAAAACGTCTATCTGATAAGTATTAAAGTCAAATAAAAACAAGAACTTATTAATGTAACGAAGAAATAAAATTGTTGGAAAAAAGTAATGTTTAAAAATTCTTAACATTACAAATTGTACGGCTACGCACTTAAATATAGGACACACACCTAAAACATAGTACACACACCTAAAACATATATCCAGGGCAGGCCTTAGGCATAGGCAGACTATGCAGCCGCCTAGTACCTCCGATTGGTGGGAGCCTCACACAGGACCTAAAGAAATATTTTTATAGAGTAAAAAATGCGAAACATTGATCAAATCTCAAACATAGCAGAACACTATGTGTATGTATCTACTAGACTCTCTAAATCTTTACTATGATTCAAAGTTTATTCGAGAATGTTTCGATCTACTTCTTAGACTATATATGTTAGAAGAGCATTGTTTTTTTTTCCTGCATTTTTGCCACACTTCTATGGATATCTACTATCAATCTATATCCATGTGTAAATGATACTTTCGGACAACTTCTATGGATATCTACTATCAATCTATATCCATGTGTAAATGATACTTTCGGACAACTTCTATGGATATCTACTATCAATCTATATCCAGGTGTAAATGATACTTTCGGACAACTAGAGGAGTCGACTTGTCGACTGAACTTCTGAGTGTGAAAGAGGTTGACGCACGAGGGTGTGCGAGGGTGGCTAGCTGTAGACATTACCCCCAGGAGAGTCGACAAATGGAGGCCTTATATACTGCATTAACACTATGTCTATGTATCTACTAGCCTATCTCTAAATCTTTTCTATGATTCAAGGTTTATTCGAGAATGTTTCGATCTACTTGTTAGACTACATATGTTAGAAGAGCATTGTTTTTTTTTCCTTTTGTTAAAATGTCGAAAGGTTATTTAAAGTCTGTTGATCATTAATCGTACTTCTATCGGCGTTATATTGGACGGTTTTATAATTCATAGCAAATCAATCGGTCTTAATTGTAGAGCTTTACTCTTTCACTTTGCCTAGAGCCTCCAATTACTGAAGACCGGCCCTGATAGAACACACACCATAAACATAGTACACACACCATAAACATAGGACACACACCTAGAACAAAACATTTTCGAATCACCAAATTTGTGATAAGGTCCTTGTTTGTGATATCTAAACAATTTCTGTAGCTTCTCAATTCCATTGCTAAAATTCTCCTATGTAACTCTGCATACAAAAATGCTTCCTTGACCAAGCCACGTTACAGTGTGATTACTACCTAGGGGCTAGGGCTATGCATTTGTCTTTCCAAATTGTTTCGACGTTTTCAAGTGCTGCTTTAGATTGTGCAAAGCTGACCAGTAGTTCAGGTTTGGTTCCTTCTATCATCCTAAAATGATAGCTCTTATGTATTTAAAACTTCTGACACTTCCGGTCAACCAAATCTTTTTAGCCTCCCAATTACAAATTAAAATTAGCGAGGTATCAAAAAAAAAATAGCCGATTGATATCGAAAATGAAATTGTTTATAGATCTAGTAGGCCTACTGTGTGAGGTACCAAATGCCGGATATAAAATGTCTCTGAGGTCGTAGAGAACTGGAAACTGACAATTTGTGGAGAGAAAAAAAATGCCGTTAAAACTGTTTAGTCGTAAATTGTTGACCATGAGCAGAAAAAGGCTGCCAAAGACACTCCTAAATCTAAATGAGAATTTTCCTTTTTCCTCTGTCATTTCACTATTTAGAATCTATGTATCTATATATCTATGTATTTATTTACTTATCTATATATCTGTCTGTCTGTCTGTCTGCATGCCTGCCTGTCTGTCTGTCTATCCAATCTATTAATCTAATCTATCTATCTAATCTATATATCTAATCATCTATCTATCTAATCATCTATCATACATTTATCTAACCAAATTTTGATTTACATTTATTCCTATATCTCTATATCATATTTATTTCTGTTTTCCCTAAGTACTTTTTAATGACAATGTCAGGAAAGGAAAAAAAATCAAGTTTCCATCCAAATGTCTCTATTGCGAGATTGAGTCGTGAGTTTTTCAACCTATTTAAACGCTTGTCAACATCAAGTTCAACAGTAGTCATTACTCACGCGCCTTTCAGACTCTGGTTTTGGATAGAAATAGAAATTCGTCCAGGAGTCGAAAATAGTTGAAAGATATAAATATGACGTAACATCTATTCGTTCTGTCGTAATGCAAACTTTCAGCTTTTAGGAAACGTGTTGAGAAATATACCAACTTCTAACTAACAACTAGCCATTGAAGTTTTTTTAGAACATCAGTTGATGTTCGACTCATGCAGAAGTCAGAAGGTACTAGAAGAAAATAATAAACAGTTTTTAAGTTTGTAAACAAGAGAGAAATAGTAAAAGCAAGTTAATCTTTTGATTAATCTATGTCTATGCTAAGAATGTATCGCATTACTTGTTAGGATTGTTTTCCTTAAGAAGTTCGTAGGTGTTACGACATATTAACACATTGCTGATTTTTTGTTATAGACTATGACTTTGTTGGTTGAAAAAAAAGTAATTTCTTTATAATGCATTCTATGTAAAATTAAATATAGCCTATATATAAAAAACAAACATTTAAAAAAAAAGGGGGGAGGAATATTTGTGCAAGATAATGTTGTACTGCTGAAAATAACACAAGGGTGTGTCTGTAATCTGTAATATAAGAAGATAATATAGAAAAAGGCCACTTGTTGTGCTGCGAGAGAGAGAGATCGGGGTGTGGGGTAATACTTGTTTTCTGTGTATACAACAGCTCTCTGCCCTAAATAATGAATTCAGGAACATATGAAATGTCCTCTCTATACAATGGAATATGTTATAAATAAATAAATAAAATACATAGATAGAAAGACAGAGAGAGAGAGAGAGAGAGAGAGAGATGCAGAGACAGAGAGAGAGTCGGAGAAGAAGAAAGAGTTACAAAGAATAAAATAAATTGTTCAAGTGACTAAATTTATTATTTTAATCAATGATGTCGCCCAAGTGTAGCCGATCTGATTAAGGCTAAGGTGACCTAAAATATTAAAATGAAATATTCTGAATCAGCAATAGTGACATTAAACATAATAAAACCTACTATCATTCCGCTTTTCACTTGACCTCTTAAATGTTGGTGAACTTCTTTATACCAAATAGACTGGCCTAATATATACCATATATACCTTAAATAAATAATTAGAAGGGGGGAAGTCATCGAATTTTTCTGTATCTATTCAAAAGCATACAAAGCGTTAGGTCAAGTGTGTAAATCTTGCAAACTAGAAGTGATTGGGTTATCAGATTGTGTACACGTTATTTCTTCCACTCCTAGTCTCGGGTCAAGTGTGTAAATCTTGCAAACTAGAAGTGATTGGGTGATCAGACTTTGTACACGTTCTTTCTTCCACTCCTAGTCTCGGAACAAGTCGAAACATCACACAATTATTTAATGGCATAGAAAATCAATAAAAACATTTCACCAAACAATAAATTAATTACTGATAATTAACTACCTTGTTTGAAAATAACCATTCTCGATGACTTTATGTTATATGTTTAAACTTTCAACAATTATTTTGTTACCAAAACAATTTTCAATCATTAAAAAAAAAAATAACCAATTGGTCAATTAATATTCCGTAATTAATTATTTTTTTCAATATTGAAAAAAGGAATTATTTTCTACATTATTTTAAAATATATTTGTAAGTGTGGAGTTTTTGTTTTCCTCAGATAAGCTTTGTTTGCTTAAATTAAAGGATTTTTTTATATTTCGTTTGTTGTTTTTTTTTCATTCGAGACTTAAAGCCCAGCAATCTTTAAGTTTTTTTCGTTTTTCTTTACTCTTGTTGAAGTAAATAACTCTAATTTGATTCAATATACTGTTTATATCGCCTTGTATTCAATAAACGTAGTGAGAAGGATGCATAATAAGTATGTGAAAGTTGAAGAGGCTGCGTAAATATTCATCCCAACTACACCGCCTACATGCTGTCTTCTTTAGAGTCATTTTGAATGCGTCTCTTTTTGGTGACCATGAATATGACGTTCACAGTTAGCTTAATTAATTTGTTTTTGTTAGCTTTCTGCTTCTTCTGTTCATTACACCTAGAGCATGAGATAGTATAAGACCAAATGTATATAGAATTATTAGTAGAAGAATCTTTTGTCTTAGTTTGTCGCCTTCTCTTGTCTTAGTTTGTCGCCTTCTCTTGTCTTAGTTTGTCGCCTTCTCTTGTCTTAGTTTGTCGCCTTCTCTTGTCTTAGTTTGTCGCCTTCTATTTTTGTCATTTATTTATCTGGGGACATCCTTTTGGTAGTAAACTAAAAGTCTGTGTAATGTGGGCTAAGCAGTCTACGTAATGTGGGCTAAGCAGTCTGTGTAATGTGGGCTAAGTAGTCTGCGTAATGTGGGCTAAGCAGTCTACGTAATGTTGGCTAAGTAGTCTGTGTAACGTGGGCTAAGCAGTCTGTGTAATGTGGGCTAAGCAGCCTGTGTAATGTGGGCTAAGCAGTCTGTGTAATGTGGGCTGTTTTCTCTATTGTCTAGTCACTATATTTGAATACTTTTTTTTTGGCATTTTTTACTTCTGACTTCTAATTGATTGAAGAATTCCACAAGATTTTTCTTGTGATTGCTATTACCTTTGTTAATTTTGTTCTATCGTTTTGATATTTGTATTGGTGACAATAGTCGTAATAGTCCTCATTCTGCATGCAACAATAGAGAGATATGCTTTAAATCACGGGTGTTCTACAGACGATAGCTATTCCACATGACAAGTACCGTACTGATCATCAGAAAACATGAAGAATACAGGCGTGTGAAATAGACAGCTATGTCACAAAAGGCGGTATCCAAAGGATGCCCAAATGTGCCAGCGATCACAGCTAATGTCAGGTATGCTACCGATGAAATATATGCTACAGATGACATGTATCCTTCAAGCATGCAAAAAAAATGACAGGTGTGCAATAGATGACAGCTATGCTAAATACGACATGAATGATAAGCATTAGAGCAATGCCCCAAACGACAGGAATGCTGCATGTGGCATGTATGCTATAAAAGACATTTATGCTACACCACTGACTTTCTACTTCTCCTGCCGCTACTACTAGATAACGAACAAAGATATTGTAATGCTACTATGAAACAAATGTGAAATAACATTGGACTTGGCTCATTTGCCATTCTGCACCATACATAACATAAAAATACCTTATACCTAACTTTACTTAAATTGTATTTTAGCGTTTAGTACATAAGGATACAACTTCTGGATCAGCACACAAGTACATTACCAACGCCTACTCCGAACTCAAGTATTTGATATATTATGGACTTTCCATTGCAATAGTCATCTCTCAAAAATACAATTACATCAAGTCCATATTTAAAGTCTACAATATTTATGCATGTCCATTTCTTGCTATCCCTGCTTATCAGTTTGGAATGGTGAATGCCATCAAGTAGTCCGCTATTCATGTATTCCTACGCAACAAGTTGTATAAGGATGAGACAAAAATGAAATCGATAGAGACATTGTCATTGTTTCAGTTGATTTCCTGACCTTCTCAAGAATGTATAGTTCCAAATCTCAAGTTTCCTATGTTCTGATTATATTCTTTAACCAAATGGGGGGAGGGGGCTGTCAAATGATATGGAGTTCTCACAGACTTCCTTTCAATGAAGATAAAGGCCAAGGGATGTAATGGGTAAGGGGAGGCTTCATGTATAAAAGTATAAAGGACGGGGGGGGTGGGCTTAAGGGGTAGTCACATCTGTAATTTGTCGTTCCTGCTTCCTGACCATTGGAAACCGAGAGAAGTGTGTGGACATGTGTATGTGTGTAACTATCTTTGTAGGTGTGTGTCAATGTACAAAAAAAATTTGTGGGCGTTTTTTCCCTTTTTTTTTTACCATTATCTACATTTTTATTTTCATGCTATGTGCACATGAGATTTGATGAAAAAAATCTCCGGTACCTAGTCAATGTTATTAAGTCAATAAATCTTTGCTCATATCTATTTCTGTGAGTAGTGTATCCAACCATATACTGAGTAACGCAAAACTGTAAGACTAATTTGATAATTCTTTTATGCATTTGTTTCCTACCCAAGACAACGAAAACATTAACTAAACAAAAGATTTTAGCATTATGTTCATTGATTTAATCTCCACATTTATATGTGTGTGAGTATGTCTTTATGTGTGTATGTCTTTATGTGTGTATATCTTTATGTGTGTATGTCTTTGTGTCTGTGTGAGTTCCCTATTCTCTGAAAATAGAAACAAACGAAAACGTATTCTGAATGAAATGGACTATATGTCTTCCTTTGTATATAGTTACTAGATTTTAAACTGCATATACAAATACAGTAAAGTTACCCTTTCAGACCGAGTGATCTATTGGGCAGATAATGTAAAGGTCATTTTTTTCTAAGGTCCACAGTTAACGAGGGTGTCTTGTGGCCAGCACAACAACCAACTGCCTTTATTTTTCCCAACAAATGTAGGGTACCCATTAGAGACTGGTGGACTCAGAGGTGCCCTAAGGATCCCAAAACTAAAAAGCCCAGTCTTTACCAGGCTTCGAGCCAGGAACCCTCGTCGGAAGCCAAGAGCTTTACCTCTTAGCCACCAGAAATATATATACAAATTTACTTTGTAGATCATCGAGTGTATACTATATTCCGTAAGGCTTTTATTGTCGTAAGTGGTTAAGGATGACTTAGGTCCTCCCGCGCCGTTCGGCGCATTGGGCGGCAAGCTGTCTCCATAATGATCTGTCACTGGCAATGTCTGGAGCCTCCTCCCATCTGGTGTCCACTGTTCTGAGGTCCTCCATGAAGGTGTGTCGCCAGGTAATACGAGGACGTCCCTGTTTGCGCTTTGGTTAAGGATGAAAGCCCCCGACTATTTATAAAATGTTTCCGATGGCATGCGTCTCAAATAGACAATGACAGCCAGACCTTTCACGGGTGTATCAGATTTTTGGCCCGGCGAAACATTTATCACTGACAAAACGCTCCAACCAGTAAGCTTTGGGCAAGATGAGCTTGTTAGTCTTGGCTGGCTACTCACCTAGGAGAAGGTAAACTCCGAATCCGCAGCTGCCTTGCGGCTATACACAATCATGGGAAAGACCTCGGGAGTCAAAAATTAGGAAAAATCAGGAGCAGGTGAAACTTCTGCAGCTTACAACACAGAGTGCTACACACTGCCAAAAGCTGCGACCCCCCACTGATTCCAAACTGTTTATGATATCCGCAATTCCTTTGGACACATTTTTGTAAAACCAATAAATTAATTTTATTACGCTATATAAGATAACTATAATCGTAAGATTCCCACTATACACTAATACTGTCTCCATAATACTTAAAGCTAAATAAGTTTAGTGGCATCATTATAATTCAGTGTCAAAGACACAGACATTAGTATTAGTTATGCTTATTTTAATTATTATTTATATATTTAAATGTTCACCATTACCTTTTTTTTTAATGTTTCATCTTAAAAGTTCTACAAGTTAAAATATTAAATTGGTTGTGACATTGCTGAATAAGAAATCAAATCACTTCGTACTTGTTTGATGCATCATTTGCCATCATTCTTTTCACTTATTTAAATGAAAACTTGAAAATGAAAGAATTGCAAAATATGTTTCTACCTCATGCGAAAAACGAAATAATATATTAATTTATTTTTCCTGAACACGTACACACAGACACACACAGTAAGACAAAGAGAGAAGGAATGGAATGTCAAAGAAAATATGCAGCGGTCCTTCTCCAATTTTGTGACCCAGATCCATCATCATAAGATTAGGTTCTGATGAGTATTACATCATATGTATCAGCTTACAAGGCACATATTTAAACGGATGCGTTTTCTTTAAAAAAAAACCCACAAAATCAGCCTAGTCACTACAGCTATAATAATACAATATTAATTAAATGACATTCTTTGGTCAGTTGATTTCTATTCTATTACTCCCTAAAATGGGACTAGATTTGGACTTAATGGCTCTCGTTTCGTAATATTATTCAATTTTAAACCTTTATTTTTGAAGAATGGATTTTTTAAAATTGCCAGTTTTGTTCCAAATCTTTTATATGTCACATTTCCAACTCTCATTGAAGCATTATTGTCATAATTGCCCAATTAGTTTTCAAGTTCTTTTTTTTTTAACCTTTAAAGTTAACATTAGATGGCTCTGTAGAGAAAAAAATTCTTAAAATGAAGCTTTGAAAAAAAGTTCAACTGATTTTTTAATGCTTATAACTATAAAAAAAAAGTCTTAATGACACCAATACTTTACTTAAATTATGCTCTATCTCCGCATGACTGATAACCGAGTGGCATGACAGGTCTGTAAGTGAGTACTTAATCTTCAGTCCATTTTCTGTCTTTTAGATAATACTCGCTCTTCTAGGATTTCGTACTTGAGAATTTTAAAGTACACTCATTAGAAAATATTTCGAGTCTGAAGATGTTGAGATGCTGAGAGCGAAGAAAGAGAGAGGGATGATTAAGTTGCTACGTCGATAGTATTGCGGTAAAATTATATATTTCTAAACCTAGAAAGATAGAGTTTCTAAACTTAGAAAGTTAGACAGACTGACAGACGAATGGATATATATATATATATATATATATATATATATAGAGAGAGAGAGAGAGAGAGACAGATGGATAGATGGATAGATGGATAGATAGATAGATAGATAGATAGATAGATAGATAGATAGATAGATAGATAGATAGATAGATAGATAGATATGGATGGATGGATGGATGGATGGATGGATGGATGGATGGATAGATAAAATAGATAGATAGATGGATGGATGGATGGATGGATGGATGGATGGATAGATAGATAAGATAGATAAGATAGATAAGATAGATAAGATAGATGGATAGATGGATAGATGGATAGATGGATAGATGGATAGATAGATAGATAAGATAGATAGATATATAGATAGATATATATATATATATAGATAGATAGATAGATAGATAGA
Organism: Biomphalaria glabrata; assembly: GCF_947242115.1. NCBI lineage: Eukaryota > Metazoa > Mollusca > Gastropoda > Planorbidae > Biomphalaria > Biomphalaria glabrata. The sequence continues at coordinate 17,109,220 of NC_074723.1, read as the reverse complement.
TAGATAGATAGATAGATAGATAGATAGATAGATAGATAGATAGATAGATAGATAGATAGATGGATGGATGGATGGATGGATGGATGGATGATGGATAGATAGATAGATAGATAGATAGATAGATAGATAGATAGATAGATAGATAGATAGATAGATAGATAGATATAGAGATAGATAGATAGATATAGAGATAGATAGATAGATAGATAGATATAGAGATAGATAGATAGATAGATAGATAGATAGATAGATAGATAGATAGATGTGTCAATAAAAAAGTACGTCCACTTATTAACCAGTATGCTCATAAAATAACCAATGTGTTCAAAAAAATAACCAATACGCCCTCTAATTAACCAGTACGTTAATGAAGTAACAGTACGCCAACTAATTAACCAGTAGTCCACAATTAAACATTACGCTATCTTATTAGCATTTACACCCACTATTTAAACAATATGTTCATAAAATTAACCAGTATGTTCACAAAATGACCAATACATCATCTATTTAATCAGTACATCGTAAAGTAATCATTATTATCCGAAAATGAGCAGTATGCTTACACAATGACCAATTCCCTCACATTTGGTATGCTTACAAAGATAACCAGTAGACTACGAAATAACCAGTATTTCATTTACTGTTAACCTTACTTACGGTGACGAACTCTATTGTACTTCCAAACATATATATACTTATATTTCGACCTTCAAAAATCATATACTTGTATTTTTTACCCAAGTCCAATAAGCAATAATAGCAATAACAATTGCACGAGTAATTTGATATTAAAGTTGTCAACTGTTCGTCGTATGTTTTGTGTATGTTTGGGCCAGATAAATTTTCAGTTGTCATTTTAAAAAATAATAATTAAAAAAAAATATATAGCCTTAGGTTTTGTTTAGTTCAGTGTTTCGTAATTATTTGTTTATGTACTACTGACACCCACTCCTCGTTTCAACAAACTAATTACACTTCCGGGATCCTGGGTCAAGCCCATGTTACAAGCTTTATCTTGCATTTCTAGCTGCACAGAAGCTTTCAGTTGTATCAGCGTACATTTTAACATGTAAAAAGTGTGCAGGTTCAGCCAAAAGGGAAGAACTATTAGTCGATAGTACAGTGAGACATTTGATAGATTAGATCAGTGATTCCCAAAGTGGTCCATATAGACCCCCAGGGGTCTACAAAGACCTCCAAGGGGTCTACGAAAGTAAAAAAATAAATTGGGGGTCTATGAGATGTCCACGGGGGTCTACGGTAATAGATTTCATTTAAGTAGGTCGTAACTTAATTTTCACATTCCATTAATGTAATTATTTCATACACTAATATATGATTTTTACCCGAGTTAATCCTTTCAATATTTATCCTGCTATTGAAACGAAACATTCTTGTATTCAATTTCAATACTTATTTAAATAGCTTAATTTTGTCTACATGTAACTAATATTAAAAAAAAAAAGAAATGTAGACTGTACAGCGTTAATTATTTAAAATTGGGATTCATTCCTTCCTTGTCAAACAACAGTTGCCTAAGTGACTTTTTATGACGATATGAAACCAGTTACGCTGACAAAAATTAAGATTTGAACAACTTTCGAACACTCAAAGTTCAAAATAGACCCACAAAATCTCTGTTCGACATCATATAGAGAAGATTTTGGTTTGTGAGCGTCTTTCAAGATTTCTTTACTTATAGCAAAATACGGAAAAAAGCAAAGGTCAACAATTGTTATTACCTTTTTACAAAAACCTACATCTGTTACTATTAAAAGAATTTCTTTAAGCGACAATACAGTTTAAGGTCGCTTCGGTGGCATGAGTTATAAAGATATAAATACAGTTTGGTCAGACAAAGTGTAGTGCTGTGTGCTACAAACTGTCTAATGGTCACCATCTTATCTCATCTCATCTCATCTATGCCTGTGGTCCTTTCTGGGCATAGGCCACCAACCACCTTTTTCCAGGCATCTCGACTCTGGGCGAGACTCTCCAACTGTCTCCACGTCTTGCCAATCTGCTTGGCATCTGCTTCCAAATCGCGGTGCTATTGTAAAGCTCAAGCAGCCTTCCATTAAGTGAAGAACACCTGGGGATCTAGGGAAAAAAGCACCACCACCAAGATTAGGCTATGTAACACCATTGTTAAGCCGATACTACTTTATGGAGAAGAGACCTGGAGAACCACCATCACCACCATGAAAAAAATCCAGGTATTCATCAATAGCTGCCTAAGGAAGATTCTTATAATCCGCTGGCCAGACAAGATCTCGAATGAGGAACAGTGGCAAAGAACAAAGCAGCAGCCCATTGAAGTAGATATCCTTCAGAGACGCTGGAAATGGATAAGTCACATCCTTTGCCAGCCTGCATCCAGCATAACATGGCAAGCCCTAGCCTGGAACCCACAAGGAAAGAAGAAGAGGGGACGGCCCAGGGATACATGGCGGTAATGGTGCCGTCTCCTTATATTTCCTTAAGGTTGACCGACGAGACCTGGTTTAGGCTCCAGTTACTCGCCTTTGCCCCTCTCCTGTTAATAAAAACAGTTCCGCAGATTTAATATTTGAGCCACACGTGAAAGATCAAGAAATACACGAGAAACTGCTCTTTGCGAAACCTTTTACTTAAAGCATATTAATTAATTAATTAATTAATATTTAATGTCAGAATGACTAACTAATAGAAAAACAGATTTGTGCATAAAACATTATATCCGTAGTTGTGTAGTTTTAAATTACTATTTCACTCTTCAACGCACTACAGTTAGAAATTTGTTTAAAAATAATGTTGATGAATTTGCAAAAATTTGCAAGTTGAGTAGGGGGTCTACCGAAAACCAGAAAACATGGCAGGGGGTCTACGAGACAAAAAAGTTTGGGAACCACTGGATTAGATCTTTGTAAATAAGTAAGTCAAGGCCGGTCTTAGGTATAGGCAAACTAGGCAGCCGCCTAGGGCATACAATTGGTGGGGGCCTCGCATAAAACAAAAACTCTTTTTTTAGAGAAAAATATTTCGAAACATGGATCAAATCTCAAACCAACAGAACTCCATGTCTCTGTCTCCTAGCCTAGTTCTAAACCACTACAACAGAACTCTATGTCTCTGTCTACTTGCCTAGTTCTAAACCTCTACAACATAACTCTATGTCTCTGTCTACTTGCCTAGTTCTAAACCTCTACAACATAACTCTATGTCTCTGTCTACTTGCCTAGTTCTAAACCTCTACAACATAACTCTATGTCTCTGTCTACTTGCCTAGTTCTAAACCTCTACAACATAACTCTATGTCTCTGTCTACTTGCCTAGTTCTAAACCTCTACAACATAACTCTATGTCTCTGTCTACTTGCCTAGTTCTAAACCTCTACAACATAACTCTATGTCTCTGTCTACTTGCCTAGTTCTAAACCTCTACAACAGAACTCTATGTCTCTGTCTACTTGCCTAGTTCTAAACCACTACAACAGAACTCTATGTCTCTGTCTACTAGCCTAGTTCTAAACCTCTACAACATAACTCTATGTCTCTGTCTACTTGCCTAGTTCTAAACCTCTACAACATAACTCTATGTCTCTGTCTACTAGCCTAGTTCTAAACCTCTACAACATAACTCTATGTCTCTGTCTACTTGCCTAGTTCTAAACCACTACAACAGAACTCTATGTCTCTGTCTACTTAGCTAGTTCTAAACCACTACAACAGAACTCTATGTCTCTGTCTACTTGCCTAGTTCTAAACCACTACAACAGAACTCTATGTCTCTGTCTCCTAGCCTAGTTCTAAACCTCTACAACATAACTCTATGTCTCTGTCTACTTGCCTAGTTCTACACCTCTACAACAGAACTCTATGTCTCTGTCTACTTGCCTAGTTCTAAACCACTACAACATAACTCTATGTCAATGTCTACTTGCATAGTTCTAAACCACTACAACAGAACTCTATGTCTCTGTCTACTTGCCTAATTCTAAACCACTACAACAGAACTCTATGTCTCTGTCTCCTAGCCTAGTTCTAAACCACTACAACAGAACTCTATGTCTCTGTCTACTTGCCTAGTTCTAAACCTCTACAACATAACTCTATGTCTCTGTCTACTTGCCTAGTTCTAAACCTCTACAACATAACTCTATGTCTCTGTCTACTAGCCTAGTTCTAAACCTCTACAACATAACTCTATGTCTCTGTCTACTAGCCTAGTTCTAAACCTCTACAACATAACTCTATGTCTCTGTCTACTTGCCTAGTTCTAAACCACTACAACAGAACTCTATGTCTCTGTCTACTTGCCTAGTTCTAAACCACTACAACAGAACTCTATGTCTCTGTCTACTTGCCTAGTTCTAAACCTCTACAACATAACTCTATGTCTCTGTCTACTTGCCTAGTTCTACACCTCTACAACAGAACTCTATGTCTCTGTCTACTTGCCTAGTTCTAAACCACTACAACATAACTCTATGTCTCTGTCTACTTGCCTAGTTCTAAACCTCTACAACAGAACTCTATGTCTCTGTCTACTTGCCTAGTTCTAAACCACTACAACAGAACTCTATGTCTCTGTCTACTTGCCTAGTTCTAAACCACTACAACAGAACTCTATGTCTCTGTCTCCTAGCCTAGTTCTAAACCTCTACAACATAACTCTATGTCTCTGTCTACTTGCCTAGTTCTACACCTCTACAACAGAACTCTATGTCTCTGTCTACTTGCCTAGTTCTAAACCACTACAACATAACTCTATGTCAATGTCTACTTGCATAGTTCTAAACCACTACAACAGAACTCTATGTCTCTGTCTACTTGCCTAGTTCTAAACCACTACAACAGAAGTCTATGTCTCTGTCTCCTAGCCTAGTTCTAAACCACTACAACAGAACTCTATGTCTCTGTCTACTTGCCTAGTTCTAAACCACTACAACATAACTCTATGTCTCTGTCTCCTAGCCTAGTTCTAAACCACTACAACAGAACTCTATGTCTCTGTCTACTAGCCTAGTTCTAAACCACTACAACAGAACTCTATGTCTCTGTCTACTTGCCTAGTTCTAAACCACTACAACAGAACTCTATGTCTCTGTCTACTAGCCTAGTTCTAAACCCTCTACAACAGAACTCTATGTCTCTGTCTACTAGCCTAGTTCTAAACCTCTACAACAGAACTCTATGTCTCTGTCTACTAGCCTAGTTCTAAACCACTACAACAGAACTCCATTTCTCTGTCTGCTTGCCTAGTTCTAAACCACTATAACAGAACTCTATGTCTCTGTCTCCTAGTCTAGTTATAAACCAGTACAACAGAACTCTATGTCTCTGTCTCCTAGCCTAGTTCTAAACCTCTACAACAAAACTCTATGTCTCAGTCTGCTTGCCTAGTTCTAAACCTCTACAACATAACTCCATGTCTCTGTCTGCTTGCCTAGTTTTAAACATCTACAACAGAACTCTATGTCTCTGTCTACTTGCCTAGTTCTAAACCTCTACAACATAACTCTATGTCTCTGTCTACTAGCCTAGTTCTAAACCTCTACAACATAACTCTATGTCTCTGTCTACTTGCCTAGTTCTAAACCTCTACAACATAACTCTATGTCTCTGTCTACTTGCCTAGTTCTAAACCTCTACAACATAACTCTATGTCTCTGTCTACTAGCCTAGTTCTAAACCTCTACAACATAACTCTATGTCTCTGTCTACTAGCCTAGTTCTACACCTCTACAACAGAACTCTATGTCTCTGTCTACTTGCCTAGTTCTAAACCACTACAACATAACTCTATGTCTCTGTCTACTTGCCTAGTTCTAAACCACTACAACAGAACTCTATGTCTCTGTCTACTTGCCTAGTTCTAAACCACTACAACAGAACTCTATGTCTCTGTCTCCTAGCCTAGTTCTAAACCACTACAACAGAACTCTATGTCTCTGTCTACTTGCCTAGTTCTAAACCACTACAACATAACTCTATGTCTCTGTCTCCTAGCCTAGTTCTAAACCACTACAACAGAACTCTATGTCTCTGTCTACTAGCCTAGTTCTAAACCACTACAACAGAACTCTATGTCTCTGTCTACTTGCCTAGTTCTAAACCACTACAACAGAACTCTATGTCTCTGTCTACTTGCCTAGTTCTAAACCACTACAACAGAACTCTATGTCTCTGTCTCCTAGCCTAGTTCTAAACCACTACAACAGAACTCTATGTCTCTGTCTACTTGCCTAGTTCTAAACCACTACAACATAACTCTATGTCTCTGTCTCCTAGCCTAGTTCTAAACCACTACAACAGAACATTATGTCTCTGTCTACTAGCCTAGTTCTAAACCACTACAACAGAACTCTATGTCTCTGTCTACTTGCCTAGTTCTAAACCACTACAACAGAACTCTATGTCTCTGTCTGCTTGCCTAGTTCTAAACCACTACAACAGAACTCTATGTCTCTGTCTCCTAGTCTAGTTCTAAACCACTACAACAGAACTCTATGTCTCTGTCTCTTAGCCTAGTTCTAAACCTCTACAACAAAACTCTATGTCTCAGTCTGCTTGCCTAGTTCTAAACCACTACAACAAAACTCCATGTCTCTGTCTGCTTGCCTAGTTTTAAACATTTACAACAGAACTCTATGTCTCTGTCTACTTGCCTAGTTTTAAACATCTACAACAAAACTCCATGTCTCAGTCTGCTAGCCTAGTTCTAAACCACTACAACATAACTCTATGTCTCTGTCTGCTTGCCTAGTTTTAAACATTTACAACAGAACTCTATGTCTCTGTCTACTTGCCTAGTTTTAAACATCTACAACAAAACTCCATGTCACAGTCTGCTAGCCTAGTTCTAAACCACTACAACATAACTCCATGTCTCTGTCTACTTGCCTAGTTTTAAACATCTACAACAGAACTCTATGTCTTTGTCTACTTGCCTAGTTTTAAACATCTACAACAAAACTCCATGTCTCAGTCTGCTAGCCTAGTTCTAAACCACTACAACATAACTCTATGTCTCTGTCTGCTTGCCTAGTTCTAAACCTCTACAACAGAACTGTATGTCTCTGTCTACTTGCCTAGTTCTAAACCTCTACAACAGAACTGTATGTCTCTGTCTACTTGCCTAGTTCTAAACCACTACAACAGAACTCAATGTCTCTGTCTACTAGCCTAGTTCTAAACCTCTACAACAGAACTGTATGTCTCTGTCTACTTGCCTAGTTCTAAACCTCTACAACAGAACTCTATGTCTCTGTCTACTTGCCTAGTTCTAAACCACTACAACATAACTCTATGTCTCTGTCTACTTGCCTAGTTCTAAACCACTACAACAGAACTCTATGTCTCTGTCTACTTGCCTAGTTCTAAACCACTACAACGTAACTCTATGTCTCTGTCTACTTGCCTAGTTCTAAACCACTACAACAGAACTCTATGTCTCTGTCTACTTGCCTAGTTCTAAACCTCTACTGAGTTGAGACTTCAACATTAACGTTTCGATCTACATGTTAGACTACATATGTTAAAGACCAATGTTTCTTCCTTTTGGTGAAATATCGAAAAGTTATTTCTAGTCTGGTGATCAAGAGTTGTCCATAAAGCACTTTAGTGCTATCGGCGTTTTAGGTATTTAACTTATTTGTTAATTTTGGTCTTAATTTGTTTTTCTAATTCTTTTTATTTCGCCTAGTGCTTCCCTGTTCGCTTCACATGGGGCCTCCTATTACCTTAGGCCGGCCCTAATTTAGTAGCTTTTGATGACAAAGAAAAAAAAACTCGTAATAATGTTGAAGCTCTGGGGAAATTCGACGCAAAAAAAAATTGATAAATAGAATAGCATTGGTAGACGCATAAGACATTTGTATCTGGAGCTATCGTTATGAATGATAGGTGTGCCTTGAGTGGTGGAGACAATGGCTTTGTCTGCATTAGTTGTGGCCAAATATTTAGGTCGTCACTGGGTTTTGCGTGATCATGTGAAATACTGCATTCGTCCTTAATCTTCGGAATCGAAGACATTGTCTCTATATATTCAAATGCGAATCGATTACTACAATGCCAATACATCAGATTTCACGGGGAAAATTCCGCCTATGGCTCCATCCCTTTCCGGTAAGCACGAGGCGCAGCCTGCTCCAGAGATTGAGAAATGCCGGTTTATCGTTTATTCATCACTGGTGCAATGAGTTCTCAAAGTTGGATGCTGAATCGGTCAAACAATACTCGAGTAAGCCGTTGCCAACAGAAGCAGAACTGTCATTTTGAATTGCCAGAGAGATGCTTTATTTCCCCGAGGGGACATTATCTGATTCTTTGTGGTTTGACAAAGTAATTAAATGATCATATTATGTGGGCGGTTAATTGAAACCTGCTCAACTTTTAGTGTTCTACGCGCTGGAGTCAACGTTGTTGTGTTGTTGTTTTTATTTGTCTTCTGGTCTAGTTTGAACAATGGAACTCTTTCTGTGAAGTGGAGAGAAATCAATGCTTTAGCGTGGGGGCGTACGAAACAACATAATCGTCGAGTGTACAGAAACTAGTGCGACATTGAGGGCTTTGGTGATGCTGGAATCATAAAATATTTCTAGCTTAACTAGATTGGTTTTTATTTATTGTTTCAGCTTTTGAAGGCTTCTTTTTTTCATTCTCTCTCTCTCTTTCTCTCGTATTTTTTGTCTATCTATTTCTCTATCTGTCTCACTCTAAGTCTCTCTATGTCTCTTTCTGATTCTAAGTCTCTTTTATTTCTCTATCTCTCTCTCTCTCTTTCTGATTCTAAGTCTCTCCATTTCTCTATCTCTTTCATTCTCAATCTCTCTATTTCTCTCTCTTTCCCATTCTAAGTCTCTCTATTTCTTTCTTTCTCTCTCTTAGATTATTAGTCTCTATTTCTCTCTTTCTCTCTCTTAGATTATTAGTCTCTATTTCTCTCTCTCTCATTCCAAGTCTCTCTATTTCCCTATCGCTCTCATTATGTCTCTCTATTTCTCTCTCCCATTCTAAGTTTATTTCTCCATCTCTCTTTTTCTCTCATTCTAAGTCTCTCTATTTCTCTATCTCTTTCTTTCTACGTGTCAGTTTGGTTGAGTTGTACACTAATTGAACTCTCGTCATGTCACGTCCTTAGTTTGAACCCTACGCGCTGCCTTTTGAGCTGTGACGTAATTATTTTCAAATCTATCCGAGCTTCCAAAACTTAAAAAACAAAAAAAATCTTTCTATCCCTCTCCTCTCCTTACCTCTCTCCCTCTCTGTCTCTCTCACTCTCTTTTCTTTATTCTTACTCTTTATGCTTATCTCCCAGGCTCTCACAAATTGTCCGCTTAAAAAAACATTTACAGAATTTCACACTATTTAGTGGATCAAATTTTTTAATTTGTTTGTTTGTTTGTTTGTTGAGCAGTAATACATATATTTTATAATTACCTACTTTGTTTTTTTATTGTTGAACACCTATAAAATGAATGTCTATTAAATTTTCTAATTGTTTAATAGAAATTATCTAGTTAACTGGGTTAGAGTACTCATGTAAAACACTGCACTCATTCTTTATCTTCGGAATCAGCCCCATAACGGGTGGTACTCGGTGTGGACTGCATCCCCCAACCCCCTAGTGACGCCACTGATTTACAGTACTGCTAGAGATATCGTGTGTTTCATGCAGTGTAATCTCACGACCAACTATCAAATACAACCTTGAGCATAGAATCACACAGCGTCTATTTAGATTCGACATTGCTGTAATATTTGGTTCAGTTTATGAAATTCATTTTTTTTCTCTTTTACCTGACCAGGAAAATTATAAACTTCATTTGTTTCATACATTACCCTAACACTAGAATTGAATTTCATTTTAACCACACCTCCACAACTATACATACACTTTAACATAAATGACGAATAAACGGTTTTACAGAAAGTTAATCCTCTGACAACTCAATTCTCAGCCTTCGTGTGAACTGCGAAATGCTCTAAAATGCCGCACTCCTGAACACATTTTTTTTTACCTCACAGCTATACCACACAGCTGTACTACACAGCAATACCACATAGCTATACCACATAGCTACACCACACTATTCCACACAATTAACTCCGCTCTACACAGGATTTTCTAAATTCAGGCAAGCTCGCCATGAGAACACTTTCTTATTCACTTCACATCACTTAACTCCCCCTCCCCGTTTCTTTGTATTCATTTATTCATTTCATGTCTACAGTTTTACTGTTTCTTTTGTTATACACATAAGTGATGTTTGTGTTCTTTGAATTACTGTCTGCATCTGTTCCCCCTATAAACAGGTCTTTTGTCTTTTTCTGTCTCTGTCTCTCTCGTCCCTTCGATGTCTCCTTCTATCTACTTTCTCTTTTAGTCTCTCTCTCTCTCTCTTTTTCTCTGTCTCTCTATCACATAATCTTGCTTTCTCTCGCTGTATCTGTACCCCCTCTCTCTCTCTCGCTTTATATTCAGGATTTAATTTTAATTAAGTTTTAAGCTTAATTACTTAAACATTGTCCAATGGTATCGTCACAAAATATCGCTGTTAATGTCCCCAGAGAGACATTCAGTTTTCACCAATACATTTTTAATTCGACCCAGAGGTTTTAACTTTTAAGTTTTGCTACGGGAAAAAATAGAACGATTTTATTTCCCAACCCAAAACAAAGATAGATCAAGCTCTTTCACTGCTGACATTCCTGTGCTAAACAATGGGATTCTGCCAATTTAGTTATTTTAATGCCAACATTGTCGTTGATAAACACCATTGTTTTCACACGAATTTAATTCATCATTTACATGAAGCATAACAACAGTGAAAGTGTTGTCCAATAAAAGTAATTGTACGGAAAATACTCATGGGTAATCATTTTCAGTTTGTTTCTAATACTTCTTTTAATGACATTGTCGTTTCTGGGGTCTGCGAGTACCAACATGTTATAATGATAATAAGCCACTGTCTATGATGAGTAAAGTGCCTAGCTCAATATGGCTTTGAAGTACGGTCTTTAACATCCAATTACACTCTACTGCAATAGTGCTTGCTTCTGCAGAAGGTTATGAATATTCACATATTTATGTATGAAAGCAATAAACTAAAGGCATTAGGTCGTTGTGCTGGTCACATGACACCCTGCTCTTTAACTGTTGGTAAAAAAGAACAAATGGCCTTAACATGATCTGCCCCATAGATCGCAAGGTCTGAAAGATGTACTTTAATTGTTTAATGTACACTACACTAATGATAGTATATGAGGTTAATTTGAATTCTCCATCATTTCTGTGAATGTTATGCAACACACGTTACACAAGCGCTGATAAGATTCATTTCTTGTCCATCGTATCTTCAAATACTGAGTGTCTGTTTGATACGTTTCATCAGATTCTTCACACATGAAAAGTAAAAGGACGGGATGGGTTGGTGCCAGGTTCGAACTCGGGACCGTCTTTATGACAGTTCGAAGTATATACCACAAGACTAACTAGCTTATATGTAGTTGGGTACATGTTATAAAGTGTGTGTGTGTGTGTGTGTGTTGTGTGAGTTTCTATGGTGACGGTGAGGAGAAGTTAGCGATTGGTTGGTGGCTATGCAGTGTGAATGATGCAAGATAAGCTGTCTTGGGTAGGCGACACACGAGTCCAAAATGCCAGACTGAAAAGAAGTGTTTTGTAGTGAGTTAGATTTTATTTACAATATCATTTCTATATAATTAATAAAGTCTACTACATTTATTATTTTCTTTTAAGCTAAAATTTGTCAATATTGTAATTAAAGGTGATATTCAGCATTGTTCACAAAAGAAGCTATTTACAAGCTATTTTTCAAGTGTACATAAGTTAAGATATAATACGCTTACAGCGGTTTAGTAGTCTATCAGCAGTTTGGTGCTACAAGTCATCAACCGTACACAACAGTACGTTAAAGACTTAGCACTTTTAACAATCTTACACCATCTTTCGGTCATTTCTTTGTCTCATTATTTTGTCTCAGGAAATATTTTAACTCATTTCTTTTCCGAGCATTTGGAGTTTATTTCGAAATGTTTCTCTTCACATTCGGAACCTCCAATAGTTCTCAAAATCAAATCTAAGAGATCTATATGCTACATTTTACACTGGCAGGATCTGTATCGATGATACGTAACCCGAGATGGTGAGAATGCTCTCCGATGACCTTAAATCATTGCACGCCTTCCCTGACATCCCACATCTCCTGTTACCCTGTCAACACAGTAATTACATCCCACACTCCTAAGTTTTAGCCTATTTGTTTTGTGGTATTAACTAGTCAATATATGTAGGTCAAACTAAGCCACACGTCCATATGTTACAGTTTATCTTTTGAAATCTTTGAATACTTGATTTAAAAAAAAATAGTATTTATTATCGTAAAGTCAAAGTAGTCACATAAGTCACACAAGTCACATAAGTCACACAAGTCACATAAAAAACCAATAAATAGACACTTTTAAGTTGTTTGTTTTTCTTTGTATATGTCATGTTTTTGAAATCTTGACTCGAATATAAACCATGTAACCACTCATCTCTTCTTAATTTAAAAAATAACTCTGTATATAAATACGGAATTATTATTTTTTTTAAATTAAAAAATAATTAATTTATTGCAATATCTATCCTCTTATTCTCCCATTTGTCAATCTTTCTACATCAAGATTTAAAAAAAAAATTTTCTACCCATCGTAACAGTTTATCCTTTAACCTGCTTTTAAAAAAAAAAAATTCTGTTGTCTCTGTAATTCCATTTGTATCCTTTACTTTGTGTTTATTTGCCTTTTTTGTTTGTTTTTTTTACTCTATAATAAAACAATTACTGGTAAACATTATAAGAACTAATTCAATTACTTACTAATGTTGTTGTTGCTATATCTCTATTCTCTTTTTGAGAAATAACTTGTACAAACTTTATACCAGACAGAGTCAGTTAATATTTCGCTTTTCTTCTCCGTGTCAACAAAAAAACAGTTTGAAAGAAGAACAAGGATGGAGTCTCTAGATTGAATCACTTGATCTTTCCGTAGTGCCACTACCTAGAATCGTAACATTTATTTTGAGGCTGCCTTGCGACGTAGTCATTAGAGATCAATTTGTTCTAAATTTTCATGTAACTTGACTCATGTATTGTTAGACATTTCTTCGGAAAATTAGATTTAATTTTTAAGTGTCCAAGGACGGCTGGAGAGGAAGGCGGCCAGGATTCGAACCTGGGACAACCGAAATGACAGAAAAACATACCACTGGACCATGCAGACTTCCGAACAAGAGAGAAAAAAAATCTTTATTACCCAAATAAATTGTACCCTACCTAAATAAAAAAGAAAAAGAGAAAGAAAAAACCCACAGAAAAACAAAAGACTGGCATCAAAACAAACACAAAGGCTCCTTGAAAGATGTTAAGCCAAAAAAAAAAAAAAAAAATAGAACGCTGTTTATTTTAGACCAGCGTTTAGTTCTGACACTGCCTACATAGGAGATGTTCTATTTTTTGTCCACAGCAAATGTTACAAAGAGTTCTTGTGCATAGGAGATGTTCTCTTTCTTATCTCCATGGAACTGGTAAGACGAGCTCTTGTGCACTCACTACACCATCTCTACGTTTGGTTAATAGGATTCAGGGATCCTCCAAATGATTGACTTTTAGTGACATTGTGTTGCACCTGCAACACTTTATATAAGAGGATCTATTTAGGGTTTAAGCTCACCCCCATGAGAGTTGAACTTATTGATGCAGATATCGAACGGTCACTGCTGTTGATGTACGAACCAATGAAACGACAGTAAGAAATAGAAGCTGTCACGTGTACAAGATTGACAGAAAAAAAAATGTACGTTTTTAAAACTCTGGCTTTTAGTAGCTTCGTGTTTTTACATGAAAGAGAAAATATTGTAAGGGGAGATGATTGGTTTCGAGTTCCAGTAATGTAATGAACATTCGACTTTTGAGATTAAGGAAAGCTATCAATAAAAGAATCGAGTTTTGTTTAGGGTACATTCAGTACATATGTTATGAGCTTTATGTGAAGTATAGGTTTGTGAATTTTTTTTTATTGAATTTGATTTACAAAGTGTATCAATGTAGCCATAAAAAATTTAAAATGTTATGATATTGGATTTTCAATATTTATCTAGATTTTGCAATTTAAACTAGCCCGGGTTAACTAAAAGTGAGATCTATGAGGCAGTTAAAAGGGTCCTAACAGGTTCAGCTAAGAAAAAAAAATTCCATTGTTTAGGGACGTAATAGAAATAACTTATTCTAATAAGGTGATGTCTAGGTCCTGATCAGAGCGAGTTAAAAGTGGCTTTTGTACTTGGGACGAAAAAAAAATATTTTTTTTACAAATCTTAAACATTTTTTTTGTGAGATTTCTGTAAGTGATTAGCACGTCGGGTAGTTCAAATTCAGGTCGTTAAGATCGTCATCAGTGGTCTGTACAGCGGCAGCTCAGCCTATACTTTGAATAACTGCAACGTTATTGTCGCTTTGAATTATCTACCACTTATATGCATATAAATAGATTTTTTTCTCTTCAAAAAAAAAGTAAACACTTTTTTGTAAATGTAATAGTTAGTATGATTATAACTTACTTAACTTAGCAATACAATTGTAAAAAATAAATAAAAATAAAAAAATTAAAATGAAAAAAAAAAATAATATAATAAGACCGTTTGCATAAATGTGTTAAAAATATGGTTAATAGTTATCTTCATTTCTAAATAGCTTCCCGTACTTGTTACTATTAATAGTGCATAGTACAAAAAATGGTGTATTTTTATGAAAGAAAAAAACATCTTGCATAGTTGATTTTAAATTTTTCGATTTCAGAAAAGAAAAAGTAGCCGTTGCATCAGAATTTTGAACGGTCTAAAATATCATGATGTCTGATTTTCAATGTCTTTTCTAGTTTACGAGATCTAATCGGGACGGACGAACGGATGGACAGACAGTCCACACAAAACTAATAGCGTCGTTTCTCCTTTCTGGGGCCTCTAAATATATTTCTAGTCTCACAGATTTGTGTCTAGACCTATTGTAAATTTAATTAAATGACTGATCCAAACTAATTGATACCATTACACTTCGTACACGCTTTAGTGTTGTTGTTTTTTTAAAGTATTTTTTGTTTTGTTTTTCTTCTTAGTATTCAAATAGGGAAGACATCAGGCTACTAAAAAGTAAAAAAAAAAAAAGTTCCCCTTTCAGACCTTGTGGTCTATAGGGCAGATGGGTCAGAGTTTTTAGTTTTTTGGCACATCGGCATAATTTAGGCCATGTCGTACCCGTAGTCCCTAAAAGGTTACTCTCCCTTCATACCACAAGGGCTAAATTTTATTTAGTTAAGTCGTTAAAAACAAGGTCTATTCACAGTTAAAATAGTAAAGATAGAAAAAAATAATAATTTAGTAAAAATCTTTTGTAAAAATTACAAGTTCACAATTTCACAAATCAAATCTTCGTAGACAACCCCACCTCCCGGACAAAGCCCAGTACCTTCCCAGGGTCGACACTATCAAAGTTATAGGGCAGATGGTGTAAAGGTCATCTGTTACCGTGGCCTACGGGTAACGAGAGTATCAAGTGTCCAGCACAACGACCTTTACTTTTCCCCAACTAATGTCAGGTACCCATTAGAGCTGGGTGGACTCACTAAAAAGTGCAGTAAAAATAGTCCCGTGTTCTAATGTGAACTGCTTTGAATGCAGTAGCCTCAGTTTGTCATGTCGTTTTAAAAATATGTAACCTATAAAAAAAAAACGACAACAACAACAAAAGTGTTTTATCCATTCTTTTGAAGTATAATTACATTAGCATGACTCGATTTTGTCCTTCCATTCAATCTGATTATAGATGTTTTTGTTTCTAACAAAGCTTATATCAACTCTGTCTGTCTGTCTGTCTGTCTGGAAAAAAAAAGGTAGAACACGTTATTTATTCCACACCCAATTTCGGATCAAGTTGAAAGTTTGCACAATTATTTATTTCTGACAAAACAATAATTAATAAAAACGATCTGAGCAATTAGTTAATTAACTATTGATGATTAATTATTTTGTTAGGAATCGAACAAGAAACTATATTTAACAGAAGTAGTGGTATAAGTTGAATAAGACCCGTTTAGGCGTCGCTTAAAAGTTTGAAGCTAATAGTAGATAATTATAAAATAACTCTAAAACTTTTTGATCAGCACTTCCTAGACCCAATTGGACAATTATTCTCATTGTAATAATATGTATAATCATACTGAATTTTTTTTTTGTTGGTCTATTACAAATTGAATACCATAACAAATCTAAACCTTTGTTTATTTTTCTTGTTTTACACGTGTTTGTACAAAGCTTACATCACTTCGATCTGTCTGTCTGTTTGTCTGTCTGGTAAAAAGTGTGTACACGTTATTTCTCCCACACCAATTCTCGGATCAAGTTTGAAACATCGCTCAATTATTCATTAGTATAGACAGGACATGAATCTGTAAAATAAAAATTAACCAATTAGTTAATTAATAACTGGTAACTAATTATTTTATTTGATACGAACAAAGGAAATTAATCCTTAACCATTCACATATATGACTAAAATTGTTGGGTTTAGCCCCATTAAATATTTTTTTTTTTTTACGCTAATTCTCCCTCGCGTATTCCCAGATCAAGTTGATACTTTAAACAATTATTTATGTATCTAAAAAAACATGAATCAATTCTTTAAAAAAATACCCAATCTGTCAATTAATTATTGTTAATTAATTATTTTGTTTGATATCGAATAAGGGAAATAACTTGTGAATTATTGAAAGATATAGTCTTAAGGGCGTAATTCTTTCCCTTTACATAACCTATGTTTTTCTTTTTTTATTGATTTTGTATAGTTTGCTTGTCTCTTGTTCCGTTCTAAATCCTGAACTACATTTAGGGCAGCATTCTCTTTTAAGTTCAACCTGGCCTTGGTTTGAGAACCCTTGCATTAACAAACAACACATTTATCTCAAGTCCCCTAAGTGTCGCATTGATGAAACAGATCAATTTATTGTCCAAGGGACTGGACCAGAGGTATAACATTGTCCAAGGGACTGGACCAGAGGTATAACATTGTCCAAGGGACTGGACCAGAGGTATAACATTGTCCAAGGGACTGGACCAGAGGTATAACATTGTCCAAGGGACTGGACCAGAGGTATAACATTGTCATAAGGGTGGGGGGGGGGGAAGTCGATAAGACGGGACATCATGCTGACGACTTCCGAGTCTCCCATTTGAGATTTGATTTCTTACTGCTCATGGTTAGGTTAGAACTGATTCATGGTCAGGTTATTACTGACCGCTTCCTTTGCAGTACAACCACGTATTACTATAAGATAATGTACGATGTTCCTTTGCTTGGATTAATTTGATAGTGACCTTTTTTGTTTTCTTTTGTCTGGTCTATTCAGTTTTTACAGAATTCAGTAGATTTAATTTTTTTCAGAAAGATGAACCTATAATAACTTTTGTATATTAAGCCAGAGGATTTTATTGAAAATTAAATCCATTAAATCATAGGAATGGCTGTTAAGTTAGTGAAATTTTGCAATCTTGTCGTGCAATAGGAATTAACCATTCAATAAAATCGATATGAATTTAAATATCAGCGATGGTCGATGGTATTTATTGCGAAATATCAAAATCGATTGCAAATGATAAAGAAATGCATTATGATATTCCTTCTTTGAACTTTGTCTGTTCCGTAGACTGATGGCCCCTAAAGACATACAATGGTGGTAACGTTGTTTTTTGTTTTTTTTTATATAACAAAAATAGAAATTTCACATTTCAACAAACGAATGAATCTTTTCGTTCATTGATGTCATCTTCAAATGGTTTTATTTGTTTGCAAGGTTTCGGGCCCTAGAAGTCTAGTTTCAGCATCATATCTGTTGTTGTCACTCGCGACTCTACTAAAATACGTTCCTCTTGACTTCTCATGATGTGACTGTTTAAGTTTGACTTCTTGAAGAGGGACAGAAGTTAGTAGGAACTGAGATAAAAACATTCAACCTGAACGTGTGGAGATTTAGAGACAAAGTCTTATTGAGACATAATGTAGCTCGAGTAATGTAATGAGACATAATGTAGCTCGGGTAATGTAATGAGGCATAATGTAGCTCGGGTAATGTAATCAGACATAATGTAGCTCAGGTAATGTAATGAGACATAATGTAGCTCGAGTAGTGTAATGAGACATAATGTAGCTCGAGTAATGTAATCAGACATAATGTAGCTCAGGTAATGTAATGAGACACAATGTAGCTCAGGTAATGTAATGAGACACAATGTAGCTCGAGTAATGTAATGAGACATATTGTAGCTCAGGTAATGTAATGAGACACAATGTAGCTCGAGTAATGTAATCAGACATAATGTAGCTCAGGTAATGTAATGAGACATAATGTAGCTCAGGTAATGTAATGAGACATAATGTAGCTCAGGTAATGTAATGAGACACAATGTAGCTCGAGTAATGTAATGAGACATAATGTAGCTCGAGTAATTTAATGAGACATAATGTAGTTCAGGTAATGTAATGAGACATATTGAAGCTCAGGTAATGTGAGCCTAGCGAAGGACGGCTTATGCTAGAGCATTGAACTAGCGCCAGTGAGAGCAATTATAATGTTAGTAATGCAATTAATCAAGCTATTTCCCTGACCAACTCCTACGTTTGTAGCGACTTCTGAAACTATTGAGACATTGGATACTGAACTGGGTCTTGAGTGTGTGTGTGTGTCTGTGTGGGTGTGTGATGATATTTTCATTCAGTGTTGTAGTTGAGTGAGTGTGTATCTCTCTCGAAAGACCAATAACACAGCTTGGAAATTAAGAACAAATTTCTCTTTCACAAGCTATGTTTAGATTGATAATGGCCAGGAGTTAAGGAGCTTCATGTAATGACCTATATTAACCAACAAGTACCAGAAGTGGTTATTCAGTTATATTTTGGTCACTCTCTACTTTCAGCCTATTTCACTAAACTTTTTGGGGAAATCGGGACTTCCGGTGTTGTCTTCTCTTAAAGGCTGAGTATGTGTTCAAGCACATTCAATGAGATGTGGATGATCCATCAATCAGGTAGACAGTGTTAGAATTTCTGTAGGGCTAAGATTATCTTTCTAAATAAGGAAACCCCCACTTTGAATTGCTAATTGAGGATTTCAAAACTACATTGAGAGGAAAAATGGACGCAGTTTTAATGTATTCATATTTTCAACCCTGCACGATACATATCACAATTCTTTTTTTTTTTTTTTTTGAGCACTGCGCTATCAGGAAAAAGATGATTTGAAACACAGGATTCTGAAATGATGTGATTAGCGAATAAAATAGTCTGGAAAAGGGATTGCAGTTTTAAAAAAATATAAACCTCTTTTTCTTTTTGAATATTTACTCATGCTTTTCAAAACTGTCGGGTCTAAATGCGACATATTGTCTTCAAAGTTGTAGTACAGACACTGTTTCATGTACATTGTCTCTTAAAGAAAAAAACAACAAAAAACAAACACTTGCAGTTTCTGTTACAACTGTAATGGAGAGACGTGATGTTGTTGTTTAAGTTCAAAAAGTCAGCTTTATGTTTTGTTTTTTTAATGTTCTGTTATTTTGATGTACACATGAAGACCAAACTTTCATGGCCACATTTTTATATGCTTGTGAGTCTTGGACGCAGACTGCAGAGCTAGAGAGGAGAATCTTTGCAATGGAATTGAGATGCTACAGAAGGATCCTATCACATTCAAAGACCGTATCACAAACCAAGAGATTAGAGTGGTTACAACAGCGATTGGACACCATGATGACATGCTAACTATCGTAAAAAAACGCAAGCTAAATATCTATGGCCATATTACAAGATCTTTGGGACTCGCTAAGACCTTCCTTCAGGGAACAGTACCAGGAAAGGGAAGAGGCAGACAGAGAAAGCGATGGGAGTTCAACATAAAAAAATGTAGGGCATGTCATTGAAAGAGATTCTAACTAAGGTAAAATACAGAGAACAATGGAGAAAGACGGTCGACGAATCTTGCATGGTGCCCCCACCGGCCCAACAGACTAAGAGATAGGTAAAGATAAATAGAGGCAGAATTTATATTTTCGATTATTAAACTACACAGCTATTTCCACAAATCGATCAGCAGTTAGCGAGCCTTATTTTGGAAGCACTGATCTAGTGCATTATGTCAAACATAGTGAGAGGTTCCTTTATCCTTGTAAGACATAATATATATATATATAACTAAAGATAGATCTGTGTAAATAACTCTGTTATTATGAACAATTATCATTTCTGTTTGTTTTGAACGAAGAGGCGTACAGACAGAGATGTCAAACACTGTTTGATTTATTTAGAAAATAAATACAAAATTCCTTGATCCACCATCTTAAAATAAACTAATTAACGGTATTCTCTCTCTCTCTCCCTCCCTGTCTCTCTCTCTCTCTCTCTTCCAATATTTCTCTTGTTGTTTCTTCCTCCTAGTGTCTATATTTCTGTGTTTGGTTTTTACTTTATTTCAGTCAGATTTCTGTGTGTGTAATTTGAGCCATTCGCTCGTTCAATCTTTGTTTTCCCCACTGTCTCCCTCTTTCTCTCTCTCTCTCTCTCTCTCTCTCTCACTCTCTCTCTCTCTCTCTCGTCTTCTTCAGTCCCTCTAAAAATACTTGGACAAAAGATATGGTCGTAAACTGACTGAAACATAGAACTAAGTGAAGAGAGACAAGATTTCGTTTCTTTTTTTATTTTCATTAAAGACATAAAAACGCCTACGCTAGACAGCTATGCTTGAGAGGCCAGTGTCTTTATGTTTTCACTTGGTCATTTCTTATTGAACGAACTAAAGCAATAACATTTGTTTGCTTCTAGACTACAGCTAAAATAGAATTTCGCTTCACTGGCTTCATCCAGTAATGTTGCATTGCTTTTGCTGATTACATGGAACTAATATTCCTCTTTTTTTGTTTTATTGATATAGAAACAAGATAAAGTATATAAAGATATTAAAAAAAAAACACAACTGATGGTTGACCAGTAAAGCGCTTGGCTTCCGAACAGGGGACCGGGGTTCGAATCCTGGTGATGATTGGGATTTTTAATTTCGGGATCTTCGGGCGCCTCTGAGTCCACCCAGCTCAAATGGGTACCTGACATTAGTTGGGGAAAAGTAAAGGCGGTTGGTCGTTGTGCTGGCTACATGACACCCTCGTTAACCGAAGGCCACAAAAACAGATGACCTTTACATTATCTGCCCTATAGACCTCAAGGTCTGAAAGGGGAGCTTGACTTTACTTTTTTTTTTACTATATATATATTTACTATATACAATTATAGTTATGTACATAATATTTATCTCGCTTGATAAGCCCACATCAGAACATTTCTTGCTTTAAAACAACAACTCAATCCTCTCAGCTTCTTTCATGGGTCTTCAATGGTAATATCTTCTTATAAAGAACAAAGTTAGAATTTTCAAAATGAAAAAGGCAAAAGTAGTCAGTAACACTTCTATTCAGATTGTCGTCTTATTATTTACAAAGCTTAAATCAACCCACTCTGTCCGTCTGTTTGTCTGTCTGGTCAAAAGTTAGTGCACATTATTTCTCCCACACCTAATGTCGGATCAAGCTGACATTCGGCACACTTCATTTCTTTTACCTGACAACGCAATAAAAAAAAAAAATAGTAAATTTACTATTATTAATTAATTATATTGTTTGTTATCTCGAGCAAGAGGAAAATGTACTTCCTTGAAGTGGATGTATAAGCTGAATTAGTCCCCTTTATAGGTCGCCGCTCTAAATTGAAACAAGTAATATATAGCTGCTATACAATCTTCTCTAGTCATATGTACCTCACTAGTAGAGTTGATAGCACGTTGGTCTGAGTAGGTGTAAGCCACGAGTTCGAATTCAGGTATATATCCCATCCCCTATTTTTTTTTTTTTTGTAAATGCTTTTAAAAACTAATTATGATACACTCCACACAGATATCCATTTCTTTCTCACCCCACACACACACACACATTTTCTCAACTGGTCCAGACAAGTGATAGGATCATAGAGAATTGAGAAAACTAAAAGCATGAAATAGCGTTAAACAAAAACAAATGGTCAAAATATTATTAATCGCACAGATTTATTGTTGTTTTCCTAGGGGATCTATTTCAAAACTTAATGACATGACTGATCCAAACTAATTGATACAATTACACTTCGTATAAACTTTCTTGTTCTTGATATATTTGTTTTGTTTTTCTTGTTTCCTGTTAATGTTTTTGTGTGGTCTATTTTGTTCCTGAAAAGACAACACTTATAGTTTTTCATTACGATAAAAGTTGGTTTTTTTTTTGTCTGAAGTGAACCGGATGTAGTATTTGTTTATCTCCCTTGCCTTTAGTCCTAACAATAGTGTTCAACCTTTAAAGTGGTAGAGCCGTTTCCAACACTTGTCAAGCGTGACATCCGATCAGTCTACGAGACCAAGTATCTGCTGCTTCATTCTGCAATGTTGGTCAAGGTTTCAAGGGGTCAGCACCCCATCATGGGACGGATATGGTACGCTGGACGTAAATCTGTGCATCTCTAGATTATACGATGTGTAAGGATGACCTTGGTGACTATAAAAGACAATGTAGCTAGACAACTTCTATACTACCGATGCTTGTGAATGTCTATCTTTAACGTAGAAACGAATGGGTTAGAATTATAAACTAAATGTAATGACATTTCGACTTGGCATCTTGTTGAATTAAACATGAAATATATTGAATATGAGTTAAATTGAGCACTAGAAAACTATTTATATACTGAGATCGTTTGAGCAAACCAGTTGCACATAAGTCATAAAGATTTATAGAACTAAATATAAATGAGAAAGGATGATATAAAATTATGTCGCTAGTATTCTATTGTGGGATTTTAATTAGAGCAAATTTAAAATATACAGTGAAAAGAGAGGGGAAAAGAAACCCAACCCGAAACTTAATGAAACAACCAAACCAGATCCGAATTTCGTAAGATAGGTTCAAATCGAGACCAGTCATTACAGTAGGCAGCAACACTGACGTCGTGACGTAAGACCTGTGACATGGCAACGTGCTGTTGGTCTCCACTGCCCACAAGGTGCAATGTCGCAGGTCAGCCAGTGACCGATTGGTCTCAGTTTGATTCCAATCTCCAATAGTGGCACGAAGTTTTGTCCACTGAATCTCGTTATTTGAAAACAATAAGAGATTTTTAACATAATCATTTAGATTTAAGCAAAATCTAGAAATGCATGCCAGATACTCATTGTGAAAGCACTACTTTTAGGCCAGGTCATGCACTCGAATTTTTAAAGCACTAAGTTTCCGGCACTTAAATTTTAAGTATTTTCTGATTCAGGGCGTAACTGAGAGGGAGTCTTTATCGCAATGCAGACAAAAGAATAGCACGCTATAAGTTTGAAGCAGGTCAACAAAAAACTTCATTATAATTCCTATTTCCCATGATTCCCACTCAACAATTTCAGTCTCTGGTCATGACGCAATTCAAGATTAACGGGAAAGTACAATTCACATCAACAGCACTCATAGATCTTCACTTTCTCTGTGTTCCAAAGTCATCTTGACCTAGAATCAAACATATAAACAGCAGAAATGACGTTTCTCCGCTAAATCTAATCAAACAACGGACGACATTTTCAGCCTTTAGTTTAGGTGAATCAATCTGCAGCTTTGCCGACGTCATGGCTTTTATTCGCCCATTTAATTCTAAAAACAATTAACTCAATTATCCCAGCCTCCCTCCACCAGCCCATCATTTTCCGTTTTTGGACTATAAATACAAATATCGTAATAATTGAATGGAAAACACCGGAACACGCCAGAAATGATTTCGAACGAGAAGACGGCTGGACATCAGAGTCCAAGTTTGCTCAACACTTCAGATGCTTCTCTTGTCATGTTCAAGTTTGATGAATGACTTCCACGTCGGACAGACTCGCCATTAGAAGCAATAGTATTAAGCCTCGTCATCAGATGCACGAGTATCGCCTCGTAACTCAATCAACGAAATGGATAATCGCAGAGTAAATGGAGAATTTCCAGACGTCCAACTTTCTTTTTTTTTTGTAAACCTGATTACACATTCATAAATCGTTTCAAAGATATTGTGATATTAATGTCAATAGCAAATCGTTATATCGTTCTACAATGACAACAATTGTTACTGTATTGAAGTTTGAACAAGCAAAATATAAAAAATCATTTAAAGAAAAAAAAAAGCTCATGTTAACATATTTACTTTATGGCTCTAACGGAGGTTTCTGATATTTTGGGTCAAATATTATGAATATACCTTAGCCGCCACTCCCTAAGAAATTATGAAATCATATGATTTATCCTTATATTTTATATATACAAAAACAAAGAATAAAATGTGTGGGACTAGTTCTAAAATGTACAATGTACTTTCTTTCATTCTTTCCAGCCACTTCCTATTTCTTGTAGAACGAAACTAAAAACGTGGCATTGCTTTTTTTTTTTCAATATTTATTCAGTTAAAAGAACTGGAGAAAAAAAAAAGGCCAAACACAAGAGCATCGAGTTGTCTAAAGGCAAGCATCATTAAGGGAGACAAGTATAGAGTGTCCAGGGTTAATTTCCCTTGACAGATTTGATTGAACTGAGCTAACGGCCTAGGTTGTCGTCGCCTGTTGGTAACGAAGCAGAAACTGGGAGCCGGGGAGAGGTTTAAATAATTAGGAAAAACGAATCTTGTCGAATGCGGCGGCCCAACGTTACATTGATGGCCTAACAAGTTCACCAACCGTGAATTGCCGTGAATAGTGGCATGTGACTCGACTACAAATAGAGAAAAAGATTCGTCTGTAGACATGGTAGGGTCAAATGAATAACACATATTGGTCTCTGCGGTACAGTGGTCCATGAGCGAATCTTCACACTTTAATCTGTCAATATTTTATGGCTAACCAGAGATGCTAGTTTAACATACAAATCTCATTTAGAAAAGTATTACACAATTGTTAAAAGTGGTTTTGCACACTTTTTAAAAAACTTAGCCAAATACACCAAAAAAATTGTGATTGTCACCGAAAACGTGATATTAACTCTGGCTATTATATCTCAAGACTTTGGTTGGTCTTCATCTCTTGGTCTTGGTGATAAGTTTGAAGACAATTGTTACTAATAGCCTTCGAATACACACACACACATATACATTCGACATTTCCCTTCATTATTATTAAACTTCTTTTTCGACATTTGCTATCAGTGAGGACTAACTTCTATTGTTCGGCCTTTCGCCTATTTTATGTCATTTGTTTGAGTATTGCTTCTGTGATATATATGATATATGATATATATGCATGGGCGCCCGCAGGATTTTTTGCAGGAAGGTGCAAGTAGCCACCTATGGCTCAAAGTAGCGGAGAATATTAAAGAACTGCAGAAGTTGACATTTGCTGCCAATACTGTCAATAACTTTACTAATGAACTGTTTTACGTCGCAATAAAAAAGCTGTCAAAAAACGCTTATAGTGCACAGTGCTTCAACACGTTACAGCTCTTGTATCTTTTTGGAATAAGAAAAACAAGTTGAAAAGCGAGACGTTAATGAAGAAACTAACCAATCAAGAAACCTAATGTAAACCGTGTTCTGTAGTAGCTTCCAAAATCCAAACATGTGGCTTTGTGTGTCGACTATAGAACAAACTCAATACCCGGTACCAAGTTTGTCTCGCCGTCTTCAAGATGCCAAACTCAATACCCGGTACCAAGTTTGTCTCAACTTCTTCAAGATGCCAAACTCAATAACCGGTACCAAGTTGGTCTCAACTTCTTCAAGATGCCAAACTCAATAACCGGTACCAAGTTTGTCTCAACTTCTTCAAGATGCCAAACTCAATACCCGGTACCAAGTTTGTCTCGCCGTCTTCAAGATGCCAAACTCAATACCCGGTACCAAGTTTGTCTCAACTTCTTCAAGATGCCAAACTCAATAACCGGTACCAAGTTGGTCTCAACTTCTTCAAGATGCCAAACTCAATACCCGGTACCAAGTCTGTCTCAACTTCTTTAAGATGCCAAACTCAATAACCGGTACCAAGTTTGTCTCGCCGTCTTCAAGATGCCAAACTCAATACCCGGTACCAAGTCTGTCTCAACTTCTTTAAGATGCCAAACTCAATAACCGGTACCAAGTTTGTCTCGCCGTCTTCAAGATGCCAAACTCAATACCCGGTACCAAGTTTGTCACGCCTTCTTTAAGATGCCAAACTCATTACCCGGTACCAAGTTTGTCACGCCTTCTTCAAGATGCCAAACTCAATACCCGGTACCAAGTTTGTCTCAACTTCTTCAAGATGCCAAACTCAATACCCGGTACCAAGTTGGTCTCAACTTCTTCAAGATGCCAAACTCAATACCCGGTACCAAGTTTGTCTCGCCGTCTTCAAGATGCCAAACTCAATACCCGGTACCAAGTATGTCTCAACTTCTTTAAGATGCCAAACTCAATACCCGGTACCAAGTCTGTCTCGCCTTCTTCAAGATGACATCATTTAAGTACTCTTCACATGGACACACTGGGTTTGGATTATGTTATGAACGTGACTGCTGGTGTGCTGTTGAGCGGCCACTATGGACAATCTGCAACATGAAGGTAACTAGTTCAAGAACAGATGAAGAATTGAAGAAAATTAAAAGATAAATCAGAAACACGTTTGGAGCAGGCACAGATTGATGTGCAGTTTGTCTGGTTTCACTTGCAAACGTTATTTTAAGATCCGCCAAACAGTTAAAGATCTTCTCAATGTTGTGAATTAAAGCGCGAATGGATTTATATTCTCATCCATTAGCGTCTCGCACACAAGAAGTAAGTTTAGCATCAACACTTTCTTTTTGGACTGCTACGGAAGAAACAGATGATCTTCTTGATGACGCCAACATGACGTATATCTGAGATACCATTTATGTCATTGACAACAAGGTTGAGTTTGTGAGACGCTCAATGGACGAAGGCCTTGTTTAATTTTAAAAAAAAATAATTTGAAGAACAATGGCCTGAACATAGCTTTGAATGCTATCCATCAAGGAGCAGCCATCGTAGCCTTGGTAGCTTGTCCATGTCTAGACTGTACATAATGTATTTGCTGACAATGACGTTAGACACAGGCTGTGTGTCTCTCTGAACTACAGGAACAAATACAATCGCAATCAACAAACCTAACGCTCATAGACACCTTCTCAGTGCCTGAAATACCTACAGTTTCATCACTTACAGACCCAACAAATGCAGTTAATTCATGCCGCTGCTCGTATTTTTTATTTCTTGCTGCTTCTAGTGCTCCGTCGATACAAATCAACGTTTTGACTCAGAATATGGCATGTGAAGAACTTGTTTTTGTATATCTCTTCTATCGAAAACTGGTGGACGTATTTTACCTGCAATTTTATCGAGCGCAACTCTGCAAGACGTAAATACATTGACCCAGAGGACTGCACTCTTCACTCTAGTTCAAGAAACATTTCACATCTATAACATCGAAAGACAGTTGGTAAGGATTTCTCCAAAGTTTCTCAACAAGCATCATATCCTCAAGACTAACGTGCAAGAGAATATTTGATAGCCTTTATCCTGCAAAGAATTGCTAGCCTATAGCACAAGTCTTAAATAGCATATTGAAGCTTATTACAATAATAGCTTATCCTTACAACTGTGGAAGCACTACTTGTTAGACTTAGAATAAGTTAATTCATTTGAAAGTGTAAACAATAGGCTAAAATTTGTCTACTTAAAACTCAGACGGGTGCAAATACATGGTTCGCCATTAATTGCTGATAAGCTTAAGCTAGTCTACTAACAGATCAACCTATCTTTACATCTGTATATCAGTCACCAGTGGAAGCACTACTTCTTCAGTTGCTACTTAGATTTTAATTGGTTTAATGGTGCGAAAAAAAATGGCTAGAATTTGACAACTCAGAATCCAGGGGGGTGCAAGTACACCACCTTGCAGCCCCATGAGGGCGCCCATATATATATGTATCATAAAAAACACATTTGTACGTTTGATAAATGACAATTTTCTGCTTAGATAGAAACGTTGGTAGTGATTTCTGGTCGGCAAGCAATTCCATACATCTCTGTTTCAAGTCTTTTCATCGGAGTAAATGAAATTTAATAGTGAATTGTAGAAGAAATTCATCTGTTTTTGTCTCGGCTAAAGCAATAATGGCCCGCGGGTCAAATTCGACCCATTGGAAAACTTGTTTTGAAAAACAAAGCGTATGTTGAGTGAAGGGAGACCACTACTGTTCTATTGCTACCATAATAATAATTCACATTTTTGTTTTTTCCTTTTTCTATATGAAATAAAATTATTTTATTACCACTAAACTACTAAATTTTTTAAAATTATTATTTCACGTGTTGTCTCGACTATGAATAATTGCGCAAAATTTCAACTTGATCCCTGAATTAGAATTAGGAGAAAAAAAATTTAAAAACTTTAATCCAAACCGACAGACAGACGGACAGACGAAATGAGTTAATGTAATATTTGTTATTCAAAAAACAGAAAGTGTATGATTGGTTCCAATGGATTCGACAATTTCTCTTTGTGACAGTGTAGGAAAAGAGCTTAGGCTACACTGATCTGAAACATTAGTTACATTCACTTACCATCTAAGAAATGGGGAATTTCTGCATTTTGAGGCAACTCGAAATAATAAAAAATGTGTATATATTATAATAATAATAAGTTTTCGATTCCAAAGATTAAGGATTAGTGCAGCTTTTCACATGGGTACCCAAATCCAGTCGCGTCTTCTGCGATGCCTTCAATAAGGTCTTTTCTTTGGGTCTCCGCGGCCTTTGTCAGAGCTCTCCAATTATCTTTTCCAAACATAATCTTCTGCTAGCTACTTTTCTCTATGCCAGTAATGGCGAGTTAAGCTTTATAGGTTAGCAACTAATGTTAAGTTGAGAGAAAGATTTAAATGTTTGCGCAATTCTGACTTTTTAAATTTTTTTTTTGCGCCCACGTGCTGACTGTTCCCATTTGGCAATAAAATTCAAATGAATGTGGCTACTTTCACAATTCCTCTTCAAATAAATAAATCAATATCTGACGCCAATTATACAGAAAAAGCAAAGAATCATAGCCTTTTTTTTTTAGTAAAGTGAAAGAAGGAAATACTGTCTTGATGTTTTCTTCACTTACAGCCTGTCAGTCAACAAGACTATTACCGGACTGCTTCATTTATTATTCTTTACTTAGTGAGTCGCACAACGGAACGGAAAAGACGTTATTTCAGCCTTTGCGATCTCTCTTGTAGCATTCATACTGGAAACCCAAAATAGCAAATAAAAATTTGATCTGAACACCGTCTTTATCATGTTTCAAGTGATGAATCATTTCTTTTCGATTTTCCGAAAACTGGCCCGTTTAATTTCTAATAGCTATAAGCCTAAGCAAGTTTGTTCTATTTTTTAAACAAACCATTTGAACTTTCGAGAACTGAGACCCCGTCAGATATTTTTTTAAAATTTATTTTAGAGAAATTGCGAAAGTAGCCACAATCATTTAAATTTAATTGGGAAATGTGAATTATCTTTATTTTTCTCCATTGTTTGGGGATTGTTTGGGTCATAATGATTCTTCACTCATCTTTGCGTCATTTATATGGGAATCGCAGGTTATTTGAAACTTATTTACCCCCAATACAAGGAGGTTTAGGTTTGCAATAAACTAATTGAACATAGTTGATAATACGATAAGTTAAATTTTCTTTATTAATAAATATAATGTTAACAAAATATGTACAATAGCTCGTTCAATGACAATAATTTAATGTACAGGTTTATCTTATAGCGATTTCACTTGAAAAGCAAAGAAACTATTAATTCATTTAAAAGAAAAAACTGCAAGCTTTGTATTGTTGCCTAGCAACCTTAAGCTTCCGAGATCTGCTTTGAAAGTTAAAGAAAGTTGTTCCAGTATGCTCAATTTTAGTTATGGGAATTCCCGTTTTGTATTCGCCGTGTTATCGTAATCTACTGTGTAATCCATGTGACGTGACAATTATACATTTGCTTCAGTTCGACTAACCAATGTTGTCTTTCTTGTGTTCTAGAATATAGAAGACCTTATTAATCTTAGCTATACACATTAATCAAATTGATTTCCCTCCCATTAAAACTTGATGGTTAAAGGTCACGTAAAGTCAGTTTCGTTAGTTCATGGCAAGTTATGACATGAAAAGTGTATTTGCCCCCCCCCCTAACCCCCCAGGTTTCTATTGTCATGTGAGTAGGACTATATGAAAAGTTAACTTCCTGCTTAGGTCCTCACTATTGATTACTGTCCATTGAGTGGTTTACATTAGCTGTCTGGCATTTCAACTCTATTTATATCAATCTTATTTCTTTTCTCTCTGTTTTAAATCCAACTTTAATTTAACAAATGTCGGAGTGAAACTATCAATCACTCATGGCGATAAGAAAGTTTAGAACGTAACAAAATGTAAAGGATTTTTTTTTTTACAAACATATCTACTGTCACGATATTTCATTTCTTCTAATATTGTACTTAATTTACAAGAGCAAGTTTCAAGAGGAGCACACGGGTTTAGGCTTTTGTAAGGAGAGGAAGCAAAGTTTGGACTTGTGTTAGAGTAGCATCAAAGTTCGGACTTGTGTTAGAGAAGCATCAAAGTTTGGACTTGTGTTAGAGTAGCATCAAAGTTTGGACTTGTGTTAGAGAAGCACCAAAGTTTGGACTTGTGTTAGAGAAGCATCAAAGTTTGGACTTGTGTTAGAGAAGCATCAAAGTTTGGACTTGTGTTAGAGTAGCACCAAAGTTTGGACTTGTGTTAGAGTAGCATCAAAGTTTGGACTTGTGTTAGAGTAGCACCAAAGTTTGGACTTGTGTTAGAGAAGCAAATTTTGGACTTGTGTTAGAGTAGCACCAAAGTTTGGACTTGTGTTAGAGAAGCATCAAAGTTTGGACTTGTGTTAGAGAAGCATCAAAGTTTGGACTTGTGTTAGAGTAGCATCAAAGTTTGGACTTGTGTTAGAGTAGCACCAAAGTTTGGACTTGTGTTAGAGTAGCACCAAAGTTTGGACTTGTGTTAGAGTAGCACCAAATTTTGGACTTGTGTTAGAGAAGCAAATTTTGGACTTGTGTTAAAGTAGTATCAAAGTTTGGACTTGTGTTAGAGAAGCACCAAAGTTTGGACTTGTGTTAGAGAAGCAAATTTTGGACTTGTGTTAAAGTAGTATCAAAGTTTGGACTTGTGTTAGAGAAGCAAAGTTTGGACTTGTGTTAAAGTAGTATCAAAGTTTGGACTTGTGTTAGAGAAGCACCAAAGTTTGGACTTGTGTTAGAGAAGCAAAGTTTGGACTTGTGTTAGAGTAGCATCAAAGTTTGGACTTGTGTTAGAGTAGCACCAAAGTTTGGACTTGTGTTAGAGTAGCATCAAAGTTTGGACTTGTGTTAGAGAAGCAAATTTTGGACTTGTGTTAGAGTAGCATCAAAGTTTGGACTTGTGTTAGAGTAGCACCAAAGTTTGGACTTGTGTTAGAGTAGCACCAAAGTTTGGACTTGTGTTAGAGTAGCACCAAAGTTTGGACTTGTGTTAGAGAAGCAAATTTTGGACTTGTGTTAGAGTAGCATCAAAGTTTGGACTTGTGTTAGAGTAGCACCAAAGTTTGGACTTGTGTTAGAGTAGCACCAAAGTTTGGACTTGTGTTAGAGTAGCACCAAAGTTTGGACTTGTGTTAGAGTAGCATCAAAGTTTGGACTTGTGTTAGAGAAGCAAATTTTGGACTTGTGTTAGAGAAGCAAATTTTGGACTTGTGTTAAAGTAGTATCAAAGTTTGGACTTGTGTTAGAGAAGCACCAAAGTTTGGACTTGTGTTAGAGAAGCAAATTTTGGACTTGTGTTAAAGTAGTATCAAAGTTTGGACTTGTGTTAGAGAAGCAAAGTTTGGACTTGTGTTAAAGTAGTATCAAAGTTTGGACTTGTGTTAGAGAAGCACCAAAGTTTGGACTTGTGTTAGAGAAGCAAAGTTTGGACTTGTGTTAGAGTAGCATCAAAGTTTGGACTTGTGTTAGAGAAGCATCAAAGTTTGGACTTGTGTTAGAGTAGCATCAAAGTTTGGACTTGTGTTAGAGTAGCACCAAAGTTTGGACTTGTGTTAGAGAAGCACCAAAGTTTGGACTTGTGTTAGAGTAGCATCAAAGTTTGGACTTGTGTTAGAGAAGCACCAAAGTTTGGACTTGTGTTAGAGTAGCACCAAAGTTTGGACTTGTGTTAGAGTAGCATCAAAGTTTGGACTTGTGTTAGAGAAGCAAATTTTGGACTTGTGTTAGAGTAGCATCAAAGTTTGGACTTGTGTTAGAGTAGCACCAAAGTTTGGACTTGTGTTAGAGTAGCACCAAAGTTTGGACTTGTGTTAGAGAAGCAAATTTTGGACTTGTGTTAGAGTAGCATCAAAGTTTGGACTTGTGTTAGAGTAGCACCAAAGTTTGGACTTGTGTTAGAGAAGCAAATTTTGGACTTGTGTTAAAGTAGCACCAAAGTTTGGACTTGTGTTAGAGTAGCACCAAAGTTTGGACTTGTGTTAGAGAAGCACCAAAGTTTGGACTTGTGTTAGAGTAGCACCAAAGTTTGGACTTGTGTTAGAGTAGCATCAAAGTTTGGACTTGTGTTAGAGTAGCATCAAAGTTTGGACTTGTGTTAGAGAAGCAAATTTTGGACTTGTGTTAGAGAAGCAAATTTTGGACTTGTGTTAGAGAAGCAAATTTTGGACTTGTGTTAGAGAAGCAAAGTTTGGACTTGTGTTAGAGTAGCATCAAAGTTTGGACTTGTGTTAGAGTAGCACCAAAGTTTGGACTTGTGTTAGAGAAGCAAAGTTTGGACTTGTGTTAGAGAAGCATCAAAGTTTGGACTTGTGTTAGAGTAGCATCAAAGTTTGGACTTGTGTTAGAGAAGCAAAGTTTGGACTTGTGTTAGAGTAGCATCAAAGTTTGGACTTGTGTTAGAGTAGCATCAAAGTTTGGACTTGTGTTAAAGTAGTATCAAAGTTTGGACTTGTGTTAGAGTAGCACCAAAGTTTGGACTTGTGTTAAAGTAGTATCAAAGTTTGGACTTGTGTTAGAGTAGCATCAAAGTTTGGACTTGTGTTAAAGTAGTATCAAAGTTTGGACTTGTGTTAGAGTAGCACCAAAGTTTGGACTTGTGTTAGAGTAGCATCAAAGTTTGGACTTGTGTTAGAGTAGCATCAAAGTTTGGACTTGTGTTAGAGTAGCACCAAAGTTTGGACTTGTGTTAGAGAAGCAAAGTTTGGACTTGTGTTAGAGAAGCATCAAAGTTTGGACTTGTGTTAGAGAAGCAAAGTTTGGACTTGTGTTAGAGAAGCATCAAAGTTTGGACTTGTGTTAGAGTAGCACCAAAGTTTGGACTTGTGTTAGAGAAGCATCAAAGTTTGGACTTGTGTTAGAGTAGCATCAAAGTTTGGACTTGTGTTAGAGTAGCATCAAAGTTTGGACTTGTGTTAAAGTAGTATCAAAGTTTGGACTTGTGTTAGAGTAGCACCAAAGTTTGGACTTGTGTTAAAGTAGTATCAAAGTTTGGACTTGTGTTAGAGTAGCATCAAAGTTTGGACTTGTGTTAAAGTAGTATCAAAGTTTGGACTTGTGTTAGAGTAGCACCAAAGTTTGGACTTGTGTTAGAGTAGCATCAAAGTTTGGACTTGTGTTAGAGTAGCATCAAAGTTTGGACTTGTGTTAGAGTAGCATCAAAGTTTGGACTTGTGTTAAAGTAGTATCAAAGTTTGGACTTGTGTTAGAGTAGCACCAAAGTTTGGACTTGTGTTAGAGTAGCATCAAAGTTTGGACTTGTGTTAGAGTAGCATCAAAGTTTGGACTTGTGTTAGAGTAGCACCAAAGTTTGGACTTGTGTTAGAGAAGCAAAGTTTGGACTTGTGTTAGAGAAGCATCAAAGTTTGGACTTGTGTTAGAGTAGCATCAAAGTTTGGACTTGTGTTAGAGAAGCAAAGTTTGGACTTGTGTTAGAGTAGCATCAAAGTTTGGACTTGTGTTAGAGTAGCATCAAAGTTTGGACTTGTGTTAAAGTAGTATCAAAGTTTGGACTTGTGTTAGAGTAGCACCAAAGTTTGGACTTGTGTTAAAGTAGTATCAAAGTTTGGACTTGTGTTAGAGTAGCATCAAAGTTTGGACTTGTGTTAAAGTAGTATCAAAGTTTGGACTTGTGTTAGAGTAGCACCAAAGTTTGGACTTGTGTTAGAGTAGCATCAAAGTTTGGACTTGTGTTAGAGTAGCATCAAAGTTTGGACTTGTGTTAGAGTAGCACCAAAGTTTGGACTTGTGTTAGAGAAGCAAAGTTTGGACTTGTGTTAGAGAAGCATCAAAGTTTGGACTTGTGTTAGAGAAGCAAAGTTTGGACTTGTGTTAGAGAAGCATCAAAGTTTGGACTTGTGTTAGAGTAGCACCAAAGTTTGGACTTGTGTTAGAGAAGCATCAAAGTTTGGACTTGTGTTAGAGTAGCATCAAAGTTTGGACTTGTGTTAAAGTAGTATCAAAGTTTGGACTTGTGTTAGAGTAGCACCAAAGTTTGGACTTGTGTTAAAGTAGTATCAAAGTTTGGACTTGTGTTAGAGTAGCATCAAAGTTTGGACTTGTGTTAAAGTAGTATCAAAGTTTGGACTTGTGTTAGAGTAGCACCAAAGTTTGGACTTGTGTTAGAGTAGCATCAAAGTTTGGACTTGTGTTAGAGTAGCATCAAAGTTTGGACTTGTGTTAGAGTAGCATCAAAGTTTGGACTTGTGTTAAAGTAGTATCAAAGTTTGGACTTGTGTTAGAGTAGCACCAAAGTTTGGACTTGTGTTAGAGTAGCATCAAAGTTTGGACTTGTGTTAGAGTAGCATCAAAGTTTGGACTTGTGTTAGAGTAGCACCAAAGTTTGGACTTGTGTTAGAGAAGCAAAGTTTGGACTTGTGTTAGAGAAGCATCAAAGTTTGGACTTGTGTTAGAGAAGCACCAAAGTTTGGACTTGTGTTAGAGAAGCACCAAAGTTTGAACTTGTGTTAGAGTAGCATCAAAGTTTGGACTTGTGTTAGAGTAGCATCAAAGTTTGGACTTGTGTTAGAGAAGCAAAGTTTGGACTTGTGTTAGAGAAGCACCAAAGTTTGGACTTGTGTTAGAGAAGCAAAGTTTGGACTTGTGTTAGAGAAGCATCAAAGTTTGGACTTGTGTTAGAGTAGCACCAAAGTTTGGACTTGTGTTAGAGAAGCAAAGTTTGGACTTGTGTTAGAGAAGCAAAGTTTGGACTTGTGTTAGAGAAGCAAAGTTTGGACTTGTGTTAGAGAAGCAAAGTTTGGACTTGTGTTAGAGTAGCACCAAAGTTTGGACTTGTGTTAGAGTAGCATCAAAGTTTGGACTTGTGTTAGAGAAGCAAATTTTGGACTTGTGTTAGAGTAGCATCAAAGTTTGGACTTGTGTTAGAGTAGCATCAAAGTTTGGACTTGTGTTAGAGTAGCACCAAAGTTTGGACTTGTGTTAGAGTAGCATCAAAGTTTGGACTTGTGTTAAAGTAGTATCAAAGTTTGGACTTGTGTTAGAGTAGCACCAAAGTTTGGACTTGTGTTAGAGTAGCATCAAAGTTTGGACTTGTGTTAGAGTAGCATCAAAGTTTGGACTTGTGTTAGAGTAGCACCAAAGTTTGGACTTGTGTTAGAGAAGCAAAGTTTGGACTTGTGTTAGAGAAGCACCAAAGTTTGGACTTGTGTTAGAGAAGCAAAGTTTGGACTTGTGTTAGAGAAGCATCAAAGTTTGGACTTGTGTTAGAGTAGCACCAAAGTTTGGACTTGTGTTAGAGAAGCAAAGTTTGGACTTGTGTTAGAGAAGCAAAGTTTGGACTTGTGTTAGAGAAGCAAAGTTTGGACTTGTGTTAGAGAAGCAAAGTTTGGACTTGTGTTAGAGTAGCACCAAAGTTTGGACTTGTGTTAGAGTAGCATCAAAGTTTGGACTTGTGTTAGAGAAGCAAATTTTGGACTTGTGTTAGAGTAGCATCAAAGTTTGGACTTGTGTTAGAGTAGCATCAAAGTTTGGACTTGTGTTAGAGTAGCACCAAAGTTTGGACTTGTGTTAGAGTAGCATCAAAGTTTGGACTTGTGTTAGAGTAGCACCAAAGTTTGGACTTGTGTTAGAGTAGCATCAAAGTTTGGACTTGTGTTAGAGTAGCATCAAAGTTTGGACTTGTGTTAGAGTAGCATCAAAGTTTGGACTTGTGTTAGAGTAGCATCAAAGTTTGGACTTGTGTTAGAGTAGCACCAAAGTTTGGACTTGTGTTAGAGTAGCATCAAAGTTTGGACTTGTGTTAGAGAAGCAAATTTTGGACTTGTGTTAGAGAAGCAAATTTTGGACTTGTGTTAAAGTAGTATCAAAGTTTGGACTTGTGTTAGAGAAGCACCAAAGTTTGGACTTGTGTTAGAGAAGCAAATTTTGGACTTGTGTTAAAGTAGTATCAAAGTTTGGACTTGTGTTAGAGAAGCAAAGTTTGGACTTGTGTTAGAGTAGCATCAAAGTTTGGACTTGTGTTAGAGTAGCAAATTTTGGACTTGTGTTAGAGAAGCATCAAAGTTTGGACTTGTGTTAGAGTAGCACCAAAGTTTGGACTTGTGTTAGAGAAGCAAATTTTGGACTTGTGTTAGAGAAGCAAATTTTGGACTTGTGTTAAAGTAGTATCAAAGTTTGGACTTGTGTTAGAGAAGCACCAAAGTTTGGACTTGTGTTAGAGTAGCACCAAAGTTTGGACTTGTGTTAGAGAAGCAAAGTTTGGACTTGTGTTAGAGTAGCATCAAAGTTTGGACTTGTGTTAGAGTAGCATCAAAGTTTGGACTTGTGTTAGAGAAGCACCAAAGTTTGGACTTGTGTTAAAGTAGTATCAAAGTTTGGACTTGTGTTAGAGTAGCATCAAAGTTTGGACTTGTGTTAGAGAAGCAAAGTTTGGACTTGTGTTAAAGTAGCATCAAAGTTTGGACTTGTGTTAGAGAAGCAAAGTTTGGACTTGTGTTAAAGTAGTATCAAAGTTTGGACTTGTGTTAGAGTAGCACCAAAGTTTGGACTTGTGTTAGAGTAGCATCAAAGTTTGGACTTGTGTTAGAGTAGCATCAAAGTTTGGACTTGTGTTAGAGTAGCACCAAAGTTTGGACTTGTGTTAGAGAAGCAAAGTTTGGACTTGTGTTAGAGAAGCATCAAAGTTTGGACTTGTGTTAGAGAAGCACCAAAGTTTGGACTTGTGTTAGAGAAGCACCAAAGTTTGGACTTGTGTTAGAGTAGCATCAAAGTTTGGACTTGTGTTAGAGTAGCATCAAAGTTTGGACTTGTGTTAGAGAAGCAAAGTTTGGACTTGTGTTAGAGAAGCACCAAAGTTTGGACTTGTGTTAGAGAAGCAAAGTTTGGACTTGTGTTAGAGAAGCATCAAAGTTTGGACTTGTGTTAGAGTAGCACCAAAGTTTGGACTTGTGTTAGAGAAGCAAAGTTTGGACTTGTGTTAGAGAAGCAAAGTTTGGACTTTTGTTAGAGAAGCAAAGTTTGGACTTGTGTTAGAGAAGCAAAGTTTGGACTTGTGTTAGAGTAGCACCAAAGTTTGGACTTGTGTTAGAGTAGCATCAAAGTTTGGACTTGTGTTAGAGAAGCAAATTTTGGACTTGTGTTAGAGTAGCATCAAAGTTTGGACTTGTGTTAGAGTAGCATCAAAGTTTGGACTTGTGTTAGAGTAGCACCAAAGTTTGGACTTGTGTTAGAGTAGCATCAAAGTTTGGACTTGTGTTAAAGTAGTATCAAAGTTTGGACTTGTGTTAGAGTAGCACCAAAGTTTGGACTTGTGTTAGAGTAGCATCAAAGTTTGGACTTGTGTTAGAGTAGCACCAAAGTTTGGACTTGTGTTAGAGAAGCAAAGTTTGGACTTGTGTTAGAGTAGCATCAAAGTTTGGACTTGTGTTAGAGTAGCATCAAAGTTTGGACTTGTGTTAGAGAAGCACCAAAGTTTGGACTTGTGTTAAAGTAGTATCAAAGTTTGGACTTGTGTTAGAGTAGCATCAAAGTTTGGACTTGTGTTAGAGAAGCAAAGTTTGGACTTGTGTTAAAGTAGCATCAAAGTTTGGACTTGTGTTAGAGAAGCAAAGTTTGGACTTGTGTTAAAGTAGTATCAAAGTTTGGACTTGTGTTAGAGTAGCACCAAAGTTTGGACTTGTGTTAGAGTAGCATCAAAGTTTGGACTTGTGTTAGAGTAGCATCAAAGTTTGGACTTGTGTTAGAGTAGCACCAAAGTTTGGACTTGTGTTAGAGAAGCAAAGTTTGGACTTGTGTTAGAGAAGCATCAAAGTTTGGACTTGTGTTAGAGAAGCACCAAAGTTTGGACTTGTGTTAGAGAAGCACCAAAGTTTGGACTTGTGTTAGAGTAGCATCAAAGTTTGGACTTGTGTTAGAGTAGCATCAAAGTTTGGACTTGTGTTAGAGAAGCAAAGTTTGGACTTGTGTTAGAGAAGCACCAAAGTTTGGACTTGTGTTAGAGAAGCAATGTTTGGACTTGTGTTAGAGAAGCATCAAAGTTTGGACTTGTGTTAGAGTAGCACCAAAGTTTGGACTTGTGTTAGAGAAGCAAAGTTTGGACTTGTGTTAGAGAAGCAAAGTTTGGACTTTTGTTAGAGAAGCAAAGTTTGGACTTGTGTTAGAGAAGCAAAGTTTGGACTTGTGTTAGAGTAGCACCAAAGTTTGGACTTGTGTTAGAGTAGCATCAAAGTTTGGACTTGTGTTAGAGAAGCAAATTTTGGACTTGTGTTAGAGTAGCATCAAAGTTTGGACTTGTGTTAGAGTAGCATCAAAGTTTGGACTTGTGTTAGAGTAGCACCAAAGTTTGGACTTGTGTTAGAGTAGCATCAAAGTTTGGACTTGTGTTAAAGTAGTATCAAAGTTTGGACTTGTGTTAGAGTAGCACCAAAGTTTGGACT
This sequence comes from Biomphalaria glabrata, assembly GCF_947242115.1. Taxonomy (NCBI): domain Eukaryota; kingdom Metazoa; phylum Mollusca; class Gastropoda; family Planorbidae; genus Biomphalaria; species Biomphalaria glabrata. The sequence goes on along the minus strand of NC_074723.1, from coordinate 17,070,135 downwards.
TGTGTTAGAGTAGCATCAAAGTTTGGACTTGTGTTAGAGTAGCATCAAAGTTTGGACTTGTGTTAGAGTAGCACCAAAGTTTGGACTTGTGTTAGAGAAGCAAAGTTTGGACTTGTGTTAGAGAAGCACCAAAGTTTGGACTTGTGTTAGAGAAGCAAAGTTTGGACTTGTGTTAGAGAAGCATCAAAGTTTGGACTTGTGTTAGAGTAGCACCAAAGTTTGGACTTGTGTTAGAGAAGCAAAGTTTGGACTTGTGTTAGAGAAGCAAAGTTTGGACTTGTGTTAGAGAAGCAAAGTTTGGACTTGTGTTAGAGAAGCAAAGTTTGGACTTGTGTTAGAGTAGCACCAAAGTTTGGACTTGTGTTAGAGTAGCATCAAAGTTTGGACTTGTGTTAGAGAAGCAAATTTTGGACTTGTGTTAGAGTAGCATCAAAGTTTGGACTTGTGTTAGAGTAGCATCAAAGTTTGGACTTGTGTTAGAGTAGCACCAAAGTTTGGACTTGTGTTAGAGTAGCATCAAAGTTTGGACTTGTGTTAGAGTAGCACCAAAGTTTGGACTTGTGTTAGAGTAGCACCAAAGTTTGGACTTGTGTTAGAGTAGCATCAAAGTTTGGACTTGTGTTAGAGTAGCATCAAAGTTTGGACTTGTGTTAGAGTAGCATCAAAGTTTGGACTTGTGTTAGAGTAGCATCAAAGTTTGGACTTGTGTTAGAGTAGCACCAAAGTTTGGACTTGTGTTAGAGTAGCATCAAAGTTTGGACTTGTGTTAGAGAAGCAAATTTTGGACTTGTGTTAAAGTAGTATCAAAGTTTGGACTTGTGTTAGAGAAGCACCAAAGTTTGGACTTGTGTTAGAGAAGCATATTTTGGACTTGTGTTAAAGTAGTATCAAAGTTTGGACTTGTGTTAGAGAAGCAAAGTTTGGACTTGTGTTAGAGTAGCATCAAAGTTTGGACTTGTGTTAGAGTAGCAAATTTTGGACTTGTGTTAGAGAAGCATCAAAGTTTGGACTTGTGTTAGAGTAGCACCAAAGTTTGGACTTGTGTTAGAGAAGCAAATTTTGGACTTGTGTTAGAGAAGCAAATTTTGGACTTGTGTTAAAGTAGTATCAAAGTTTGGACTTGTGTTAGAGAAGCACCAAAGTTTGGACTTGTGTTAGAGTAGCACCAAAGTTTGGACTTGTGTTAGAGAAGCATCAAAGTTTGGACTTGTGTTAGAGTAGCATCAAAGTTTGGACTTGTGTTAGAGTAGCACCAAAGTTTGGACTTGTGTTAGAGAAGCAAATTTTGGACTTGTGTTAGAGAAGCAAATTTTGGACTTGTGTTAAAGTAGCATCAAAGTTTGGACTTGTGTTAGAGTAGCACCAAAGTTTGGACTTGTGTTAAAGTAGCATCAAAGTTTGGACTTGTGTTAGAGTAGCATCAAAGTTTGGACTTATGTTAGATGAGCCCCAATGTCTAGGTTTGTGTAAGAAATGCTAGATGAGGATAAAGCCTGCTGCCTATCCAGTGCTATCTTCAGAATAAGATTTTTCTTGTTTGATATAAGCAACTGTACTGACGTTTAAATGATTTGAAAAAGGTTGCAATCTTAACAGTGCAATAGTATTTCAGATGTGAATTTCAAAATTCGACAGAGCTGTGCAGGTCGAACAGTTGCATGTTAGAAATTTAGAACACCCTTCAATGAGATTGTGCTTCTTCTGGTTTGAATCCTGGTTAAGACTGGGATTTTTAATTTCTGAATTTTAATTGTAAAGGCGCCTTTGAGTCCACTCAACTCTAATAGGTGCCTGACATTGCTATTGGTCCGTTGTTCTGGCTACATGACACACTCGTTAACTTCGTTAACTTCGGAGAACAGAAACAGATGACGTTTGCTGAACTTGCATCATCTGAAACAGGTACTTTACCACTACATCTATCTACAACCTTTAACCTTTCATTGATAAAAAAAAGACCACTGATGAGTCCCAATATATAAACATTTTAAAAATCTCAATTGAGGTGGATTTGCTATAATATTTCAGAAACTACCTGAAATAGATATATAAAGAAATAAAATCGGACGGTCAGTTTTATTTTGGACAATGAAGGTCAAAGAATATTATTGTGAGAAAAACTAACTCTCACATCAAGATATGTATTGACAAGAAGTGAAGGAGTAATACAACGCATGACAGTAGATTGTGTTACGTGTAACTCTATAGTGCACACTCCAACACAATTGTTTCACTGCAATCCTTGACCATAACTGTTCATTGTTTACAAATATGCATTCTTTACCTAATCGCGCATTTTATACCTAGCGTCTGGAGAAAAAAAAAGAGAAAATCTTAACTTGAAACTCCGCAACTGTCTTTCAGGCCTAGCCACGTTAAAGCACTGATACGCATTTCTTTTTTTTTTTTTATATGGGTTGATATTAAGTAAGAAATATACATATTGCCTGCGTTCTATCTATGTTCTAGTTATTGTAATATATAGCCTAAGATAAGATAATCGCATGAATGATAAACTACTATGTTGACTTTAAACATAACTCACTAAATTTGTTTTGGACTTAAAGGAAAATTGGAAATCATCTAGCTCTTTTGTTTCTTCGTGTCGTGTCTTCATTTTTTTTGTAACGTATTCGACCAGTCCTTCTTGTCGCCTCCTGTCCTGTCCAGTATTTCCACCTCAGCGCGCACTTCTTGTGACTAATACTACTTAGAGCTATGGTCACGGCAACCTCGTTGAGAAAACGGATAACAAACTGGCGTGATACTGCGGAGGTCAAGGGTCAACCCAACTTTCATTTTCTTTTTTCTTTATGAATGACTTTTTTTAAAGCTATATGTACGAAAGTGTTAGCATTGAATGACTAAACTGGAGGCGTCACGGGGGTCGTTGTCACCAGGTACGGTTAACTAATGTAGTTACCCCAAATAACCCCTTTCCATTTGCTCCATGTTTTCAATAAAGTGTACTTTGTTTTTAAAAGTTTATAATCGTGTTTGAGAAGCTATCTAATTTCAGATATTTCACAAACAATTGTTTGTTGTAAAAAACAAAAAACAAAAAAAAACAAAAAACGCTTTTGTTTACATTTTGGTGTCATCCCTTTATAGCTATTGCTTGATCGTCTGTTATGTGTAACCCCTTAGCGACACCACATAGGCTATCTAAAACTGAGAGTCTAGTGTATCATGCAAGGTAGATAACATAAAGACTATAATTTGGATAATTAACTTCCATGTTTTGCTGATACTGTTCTGTTAAAGTCCACACAACGACAATGCATTACTTTTTTAAAATGTAAAAGGTATCAATGAAAATAATAAGAATGAGTATAGCTGTTATATAGCTCAACTTTCATTGCTTATAGCATGCTCAGATCGCTTTGGTCCAATCTCATTTGTGTACCAGTAGGGGGTGGGGGTACCTGGGAGCAGGTTTCCGTGCTGCCTATAGGCGCTCAGTAAACACAGCTCTGCCAGAGTCGGGTATCGAACCCCTTGATTGTTAGCCAAGACAAGTTCAATCTTACTTCACCTCTGGAGAACACCTCATCACAAAAATGTAAAAATATTATAATTATTAAACCATTTCTTGTGACATTGATACGTTCAACATACGATTTCATTTTTGTTTTATAATATTTCTTCAGCAATTTCTTTTTGTAATTTCCATGTTTTGCTGACATACTCGTGGACACAACTTTTATCTCCCTTCCCTGTGTCATCCTTCTTCAGCCAATCAAATGTTAGGTTGAAGTTTTTAATTTGTAGTTTTGTATCTTTTCTTATTGTTGATATTTTAGAGTTGTCATTCTTGAATTTTGCTTTCAATCGTTCACAACACGAGTCGTGGACGTTAGTCACGTGTTTTTCACTGTAACAGGAGAATAGGACATAAAAAGATCTTTGGCTTAAAGGTTGATACAGTTTCCAAGATATTGAAGTTTCTCCAAGAATTAAATGTTCTCACGTGGGACTGACTGAGCCTGGAATACTTATTGGACTTATTGACTGGTTCAAAATGAAAGTTAGGATGAGTGCACTATTAGATATTGGATGAAGTACGTAACAGGTGCATGCATTTAGTGCACATTAAATAGTTGGATGCATTTAGTGCACATTAAAGAGGCGGCTGCATGTAGTGTACTTTAAACAAATGCATACTCTTATTGTAAACAGGGGGATGCACTTAGCTTTCTTAAAAACAATAAGCAGGTGCATGAATTTAGTGTTAAATATGTTGATTTATTTAGTGTACAGTAAACAGATGCACGCATTTTGTGTAAAAAGTTGGATGCATTTTGTAAACTTTAAACAAGTGGATGCTTTTATTAGCGGCCCCAGAAAGGGTAAAAGACGCTATTAGTTTTGTGTGAAATGTCTATTCGTCTGTCAGACCGTCCGTCCCGTTTAGATCTCGTAAACTAGAAAAGATAGTGAAAATCCGACATCATAACATTTTAGTCCATTCAAAGTTTTGATGCAACGGCTAACGGCTACTTTTTTCTTTTCTAAAAGCGAAAAGTCTTTTTTTATAATCACTTATGCAAGCAGTTTTTTTCATAAAAAATACACCACTTTTACAACTATTCACTATTAATAGTAACAAACACTGGAGGCTTTTTAGTAGGGGAGATTACCATTTGCCATATTTTTAACACATTTAAGCATATGGTTTTAGATTTTTTTGTCAATTTTTTTTTTTACATTTGTATTGCTACGTTATGTAAGTTCTGTCTTACTAACTACTACATTTACTCACAAAAAGTGTTTATTTTTTTTAAGAGAAAAAATCTTTTTAGTATGCATATAAGTTGGACATAATTTATAATCATAATTAATAAGTAGTTTTTCATATTATGGCGGGAATTACAGCTATCAATTAGGAAGTCAAAATACCAAAGTAAAAAAAATAAATTTGTACGGAAATGAAACGAGGAAAGCATAACGATTCCAATAAGAGATTGGCCCTTTACAAAACAATTAGATCAATTAGATATACATTATAAGACATCACTTAGGCCAGGTTTACATCTACCTTCACATTCACTTACACAAGATCTGTCAACCTTCTTTCTCCATTCTTCTCTGTCATTTGTCTTTGATATCATTTAATTCTGATGTTCTTTCTGAAAATATTGATACCTGCCTTTTTACCTGCCTGGGTGGACCACTTTGGGGGCCGATGTTGAGTCTGTGTTTCCACACAAACTGTCTTTGTAACCTTGTTGTACAGTTAAAAGGTAGTTAGTTAGTCTTATTTAGTTTCTGGATGCACATAGTCTACTCTTCTTTAAAATATTCATTTAATGTACAGATACCCCCATTTTATATAGTAATCTAAATTTGGAAAGTTTGGAGGATATAATCTCTGCTCTTGTGGTTTGCGCTTGGAACTGTTTCCCAAATGGTCCTGAAACCCTAAAGGAGTTCTGACCTCTTTTTTTCTAGTAAGAATGTTCGGAGCCGTTAGACTAAACCAAAACAGAACAATACACATATACACAAGAAGTAACATTGTTCTTTTAATATTGTTTTAGAAAAGATACCAATTTTTATATGCCCAATATAATTTAATATACAAGAATTATTTTTTTCAAATGTATGGAAACGATCTCTATAAACCTCTACGCTAAAGAACCTTTTTCAAGACAATGGGAAGTGCAATCCACGCCAATTGTTGTAGTATACATCTACCGAATAATTGTATTGTTTTTAAAAATGTTTAACAACTATAATGTTTTCGATTCCGAAGATTAAGGATGAGTGCAGCCTTTCATATGATGGATGGCTGCCTGGCCGTGCGGTTTGCGCGCTGGACTGTCGTTCAGATTTATCGATGGTCCAGGGTTCAAACCCTGCCCGCTCCCATCCCCCGTCGTCCTGCGGGAGGTTTGGACTAGGAAGTAATTATCTTCAACTCTGAAGGAACATCCGAAACATGTAATACATTTGACAAACATATGACTACGTATACCCAGTAGCGACCTACATATTTTCCCGCATCCCGTACAAGGCCGTTATCCGCCGGCTTTCTATTTAACTTTTATTTCCGTCTTCTGCGCATGTCTTTAAGTAGAGCTCTTCTTTTGGGATTCAAATAGTTGCCAGTGACATCGATATATTCTAATTCTCAAACCTCGTATTTGGTATTCATCCTTGGATAAAACAAATTCGAGTTTTAATTCTATAGTTATGAGGCATACTTAACATGGAGCCCAACATATTAATTTCTTGTGACTTTTTTATAACAATCAACTATATAAAGACTACAACCTTGTAATAAAAAAAAAAAGAATATAAAAACAAAGTCATAAAATGGTCAATAGACGGAATTAATCTATCAAAATATAAAGTAAATAACATCCCATCTTTTATATCCATGTATTGGATCCTACATCTGTGATAATTTTAAACAAACTGCAATATTAATTTTATCTTAAAAACGTCACTATTATTCATATACTTTAGACAAAAACATTAACTGTATCTTACTAAAACATCAGTGTCAAGTCTTGCATTTATTCTTTCATTTCAGGCAAAATGAAGACTAATCATTGAACACTGAAACTGGCTGCTTAGACTGATTAGAGATTTGCCTGGGATGCTGAATGCAACACTTCTAGACATGGGTGTGGATGAGACTGAGGATTCTACTTTAACTCCTCTGTTAATAGATGAGTCGACTCCCAAAAGGTACAATTTTTCAAGGCAGAACAGGAATGATGATACCACCGACGAGAGCATTGGGACTCTGCAGGACTTTCACATCTTTTTCCTGGAAATACACGGCTATGCCAGTCTTGTCGTTTGTGCCTTTGGTATATTGACCAATGTCCTAAACATCACAGTTCTGATGGCAAAGGATATGAGAACTGCCACCAATCACCTGTTGACCTTCCTGGCCATCGCAGACATTTTAACGATGCTTCCGTATATTCCCTTTGTGCTACACTTCTACTGTCCACCTGCTGACCCTTATGATTCTCCGGAAAAGTTTTCGTACAGTTGGATCGTGTATATGATTATTATAATCAGCTTACTGGCCACGACGCACACAATAGCCATCTGGCTGGCGGTCACTCTTGCAGCGTTTCGATTTAGTCAGATTCGGTCACCGTGCCCCAGAGGACCAATGGCTAAAGAAATGCGCGTCCGGCAGGTGAAGATAGCCGCGGCAGTGGTGTACATTACATCAGTAGTGGTGATGATTCCTAATTATCTCTCTCATGAGATTATAAAACTTCCAATGCCTCGCCACATCAATGTTTCTGCCTTTGGTCTTAAAGAAATGCACTACGGCACCAAAGACATTGATTTGATCATACTCACCAACATCCTTACATACGCCATACTTGCTAAAATTTTGCCTTGTATCTTGATTCTCGTGTTCAGCGGTTCTCTGTTATACCACATGGGTATAAAGGCGGCAAGGAGGCGCCAGCGGCTTTCCGTCTCCTGTCAACAAGTGCAGACCACGAGGATGCTCCTGGTCGTTCTACTCATGTTCATCATCACCGAGCTTCCACAGGGCGTCTTGAACGTCCTGAGCGCCCTAGTGCCGGATTTTTACCTAAACTTTCACTACCCGTTAACCGATCTAATGGATTTCGTGGCGCTGGTGAACAACGCGATCAACTTCGTGCTGTATTGCGTCATGAGCCAGCAGTTTCGGGAGAAGTTCTTCAGCATCTACATCAAGCCCATCTGTGAGAGGAGGAGGACGATGATTACCTCCAACTCGGAGCTGCTGATTCTGCGGGAACATCCGCCTAGGACCATGACGACCACGACCCACGAAGAGACGCTGAGAGTATGACTAAGAAAGAAAGTGACCAACTCGTACTTCTGACTTGCGGTCTAACAGCATAGCAATCAGTCCTGACATTATCAAGTGGACATTGCTCAAATAAAAAGAAAAGAGGAAGATTCTCATCTGATTCATTCTCTCTATGAGATCGATCTAAAATGTTTGTTTGAGTTTTCTGGCGGCGGAGATGGAAGTGGTAGACACAAGGTCGATACCATTATTGATCTAAATGAGTTAAAATCAGCAATGATCACGTACTTGCACCAACTAGCTGGATATTTCCTACAATCTGGAGTTTATAATTTACAACAAACACTCTTGTTTTGATCATCAGCAATTCATAAACAATCTTCTTTCTTTTCCTTTTTTATTTTTGGATCAGGTTAAAAATTCAACTACTTAAAAGTAACAAGTTAAATGTTTTCTAGCATAGATATGTAATGCTATTTGAAGTTATTCAAGGTTACTTTGCATGTTTTATACGTTGATAGTGTAAAGAAATGGATGTCAGGTGCATAATTTGCCTACATTTAGAAGTAACAGAAAATATTGCTTCAACAATGTCTGTCCACCTGCTGGCATAGCGGGACTTTTAGGCACAGTCAATGTCCATTACATGTGAGACATAGGAAAGATAGAGAGAACAAGAAAACTGTCCTTTCATTAATATAGTTCATCCCTTTTCCAATGGCTTGAGTACCAGTCTGAGTGTCCCATTCCTTAAAATTGTACGTGCTACGTCTGGCACTGTGACCAACTTGGTCCCTGGGACTCGTGTGTTTAATTCAAGTCACGTAGCAGTTTCAACAATCAAGAGCTTGTCATCACCAGCAGCTCTCTATTCCCAAGCGTGTTTCTCGAAGAGCTTGACTCACACACCGTTATGCGCATAATGAGTCGTTCTGTTGAAATCAAACAGATTTCGTTGGGTTTCTGGAAGATTTCATGTATTGACACTAAATCTTTTCTACTGGTTTAATTAGACTAAGACATATTCAGTGGCCTGATACAGAGATCCACTCTTTAACAGAGATGTTGATATTAGAGATGTGCCTAATGCTGTGTAAGCACCGGCTCATTTCGTTAGTTTAGTTAGCAATTTAGCCCCACTGTAGTGAGCAGTGGGACTTTGATAAGGTAAAACCTTGATTGCCTTTGTTTCGGTGTTGATATTGGGCGAGTATCGAACTGGGGCTCAGCGCGACGTGACTACGGTACTGCATGACCAGGCGAATAAAAATAGTGGGCCGTCTATTGAGTCCTATCTTTGAAGAAGTGTTCTGTCCACACGAGGTACAAACTTTTGTAAAACATGTAGGACCATCAACTTGAGCCCTTTTTTTGTATGCCATAATAGACAGAAAGTAACAGAAGAACAGTGATTCCCCAACCCAAGTTTATACTGTATGCTATAGCAGTGCTAACCTTTGTGTATGTTAATATACTGTAAAAAGTCATTATAAATGTTAAATTACAGCCACTTTTGTTCCTTATTTCTTCTTAAATTCAAAAGAAGAGATAATCAGTATCATAACTTGCAGAGTGCGTCTACATATCAATTCAGCATGATCACTTAGTAAATGCCAATTTTTTGTTGTTGTTTGTTTAGGTTATGGGGAGAAGGTTTGGTGGCGCAATCAGCCAAAACAAATAGATCTTTGAGTTAAACATCGATTTTTAAAACAAATATTCTTATCTACAAGGGGATGAAACTCAAACCTCCTTTTCTGTGGTGGTATGATTCAGAACCTTGCACTCTGATGATAATGATGATTATGATTATTGTGATAGTAGTAATAATAATAATAATAATAATTATTATTATTATTATATGAAAAAATATTTCAGTGAATACTTTTAGAGAAATTACAGTAAAATGTTTTTCTTTAAAGAATGTCGATTCTAGGCAGAGCCAGAGAATGTATTATCATTAAAAAGTAAAAGATAGTCAATCTCAAAACATACTGTAAATTTTAATTCGGTTTAAATGCACGATTTTCTAAGGTCAATTAATAGAAACTAATTTATGAGTAAAAAAAAAAGATAATTAGTAAATAGAAAAGTGTAGATACTAGAGTTTCATTTTTTTTTCGGACCTTATTACTGGGCAGGTTTGTTTGTCAAATGTTTGACATGTTTCCAATGTTCCTTCAGAGTTGAAGATAATTTAAATTTATGTGGTTAATTATATGTGAGTGAATTTTAATGTAAAATAAGTGGACATTAAATACTGGAATGAAAGAGAAGACAAATCGAAAGAGAGAGAGAGAGAGCGAGAGGAGAGAGAGAGTGAGAAAGAGAGAGAGAAAGAGAGTGTTATGTGTTATGAACATAATGATGACAGAGTCAGATGACAGAGTCCGAGAGAGAGATTAAAGAGAGAAAGATTTAGAAACAAGTAACAAGAGAAACAGTTTTATTTTTTTTAAAGAAGATATCTCCATTACACAACTTAAAATTATATATATATAAAGAAATTATCAAAACAAAATAGGTCAAGCTAATCAGGTCAATTAGGTATTGTATCAAACTCGCACCATGGCATTGTATGCTCGATATCCCTACGTCTCTACCCAATGGCTAGAGTTACTTTGTTTAGTTGTAATTGTTTTTTTTTATTTATTTATTGGCACTTTCAGTATATAGACACCTAGAGTTAGATCCTGGTCATGCGAATGTATATATCTTATACACTTTATAATCTTCCAATGATAGGCCATTTTTTAGATCTAGACTTTGAAGAGTATGCGCAAAATTTTCCTGAACATCAATTTATTTTAAAAAAATACTTTTAAAAAAAAGACAATACCTCTTTTATGCAATTTGTTGAGCGTTTGTTTTTCTCTTAAAAATTAATACATGTTAGATTTTAAAACATTTTTTCACCCCGCCGCCTTCTCTTTTGTCCCGAGAAGAAATCCTGGTGAAGCGAATGTATAGATCTAAAGCATTTTTGGATATTCCAATGATAAGCATTACGACCTAAATTTAGAAGACAATGCACAAAATGTTCCTGATCATTACTTTATAAAACTCATGAATCAATAAAGCCCTACATTTGGAAATTCCTGAACGCGATAGTCCTTACAAGAATGCGATAGTCCTTTCAAAACCGACGTAGGGTCTAGACTCTAGACCTTGATTTAGTCTCTAGCCAAATTTACATTTAATTTTTTTTACTTTGAAAAAATATATAATTCAAACTATATTTTTCCCCATGTGGCCAAAGAACTATTAATTCTTTTCTCAGCAATATACATCATCTGTTAAATTTCTAGGAAAATCGTTAGAGCCATTTTTCAGATCAGCAGTCCGCCCACTCTCCGCGAAGGAGTGACTAGAAAATAGATATTGTAAAAAGAGGACTTAAAAATTAGAAAGTAAGACTGAACAAAAAACTAAAGGAAGAGAGGAGTAAGTAAAAGAGAAGTACAATAGAAAGTAAAAGAGAAGACATACACGGGAAAACATAAAAGAAAAAGTGAAAAGAAATAAAGTAAAAGAAAATAAAAGATTTATTTACTCTAAGGGAAAAAAATCAAATTTCTTTCACTTGCATGTGTATTACTTGTTGGGAGATCGTAACTGAATTGAGTCTATTGAAACCAATGATTGTAAAAGGTAGTTCCTGTATTTCACTTTTTCTTTTTACGAAGCTTATATCAACTCAATCTGTCTTCTCTTAAAAAGTGTGTAGGCACTTCAATCTCGGTTCAAGTTGAAACTTTGTACACTCATTCATTAGCGTAGACAAGACGTGAATCAATTAAAACCAAAATTGTCAACATTAACAGATATTGCTAAATTTGTAGGATTTAGTCCCATTAAATAATCGTTAATGCTATTTCTATTTCTAAAGCTGATACTTTAAACAATTATTTTTTGTACTTTACAAAATATAAATCATTAAACAAAATTAACCAATTAGTGACTTAGTCAATTAATTGTTGGTAATTAATTATTTTGTTTCATATCAAATAACAAAATAACTTCTACATTATTGATAGATATAGCAGTAAGGACCAATTTGTTTCCTTAAAATAATCTCTATTTTTTTTTTAATTCAGTTTCTAAAAGATATTTTTTTTTTGTTAAAGTGTATTGATGCATAAAGAAAGTCAAGTTGTTTTTTTTTCATTCCTCTCAAACTAAGGGGGTGGGGGCAATCATATTCCTGAACCCAGGCCCTCGAGGACCTTTTCATATTGATTAATAGGTGGTGGAACATTTCACTTGCAGCATTTGAATAAGAAGTGGAAAAAAAGATTAGATACAACATTTATTTCATTTGTTGCGGTGTTGACAGTGGGAGGGAATCGAATTGAGCCTGATGGCCAAACGAGAACAGTTCGAAACACTTAGAGCTCGACCAGGCAAATCAGAGAAGTGACACGATCATAAGGCCACATGTTTCTTTTGGTTGTATTCTTAGTTGAAATGTTTATGTTTATGAAGATAATGAATTGACTAATAAACATTTGTATACAGAAAAAAAAATATTCTAAAAATGGTTTGTCTTTTTTTTTAACACAAAAATGAATGCACGAACAATGAAAATATAGGTCTATGTGTTTAATCATCTCTCTTTCCCTTTGACTCTCTCTCTCTCTCTCTCTCTCTTTTGTTTTTCAAATACGATTTTTTTTAAAGTATAATAAGCTAATAATTAAATATGGCCTGGAGTTCAAGACATTTTATATTTTTGAACAGGCATACGTCAGCGGGTATTCCCGCACGTAGTCATGATTAGAGAATGAAAGAAATATTTGGAAGTTTATGTTGCACACGGTCCTCTAAATCTGGGTCCATCGGCCTATTAAGAAGAATGTCATATACTCTGAGTAGATTTAGGTATTCGCTTTTTTTTTGTGGTTTGGGAGAGGGGTGATATTTGGAGAGGGGTAAAATGTTGAATTTTTAATAACATATAAAACATATGTCATTCATAAGTTATTAAGAGCAAAATACTCACTGTTACAAAGGTTGGTCAGCTGTACCAAAGGAGGATTGGTCTTCTTTTTTACACCTTTGACATGTTATTTCTACTAACGATGTAATAATAATAATAAGGCTTGTCTTCAAGTCCGAAGATTAGTGAGGAATGCATGATTTTCCTTGGCTGATCAGCCCCAGCTGTGACCTACATATTTTGCAACGTTCAGCGCAAGCATAACCATTGTCCGCCTATGGTCGATTAAGTTTTTCTTTTTGCCGTCTGCGTCTGTTCTCGGCAGCGGATTTTCTTTTGGTCTCAAATGTGTATTCCGCGGTCTTTGTGAGTGACCTTCAGCTGTCTCGTTTTTAGGCCGCATGCAACCAACGATGCACCATGACATTAAACTATGATTATTAATGAAATATAATTAGAAAACATTATATGGTCAAAATTAATACATATATAAACATAAAGAGTTCAGCAGGTTGTTTGGAAATAACGACAAGACGTCAGGTATCCTCGTGCCCTCACAACCAAACGAATGTGGCCAGGAAGTTTGGTCACAATGGGACGTAAAGCCTGTCTTCCTTGGCGAGACTCCCAGGAGAAGAGAACTGCACGTATCTAGCACGTCACAAAACATCTTCATTCAATGAACCTTTGGAAAGGAGATGAAATAGAAACTTGACAAGACGAGGAGACTTGAAATGAAAAAAAAAAGGTTGATAAGGAATATGACTTAGAATGGTTTTAAAAAAAACACGGCAAATAAAGCGGGAGGAAAAAAATGAACAAAGTGTGTTTGTGTGCAGGGGGGGGGGAAACTTTAAGTTGTTCTAGTAAAAGTTTATTAATTTTCAGACTACTGAGTACATGGTGAGTTCATGTGTAAACTATGGTACAGTGTAGCTAGTACAGCGCATTATCGACGTTAGTGTATCAATGAAGTTCAGTACACAGTCCTTGAAATATGCACACGGTGAAAACTGTTGAGGAATAGTACGCTGTGATACGATCCCATTGGGCTCGCCTTTAAAGACACTATATACAATTTGAATCTTTTAAAGATTATTATTATGTTAGAAATGAACGAGTAGTCATTCTCTGGCACTGCCAGGGTCGAGTTTCGCTAAAGAGAAACAAAATTCATCGTAGTCCCTTTAACAGTTTCCACTGAGGAATTGTCTGGTGATGTGGCAGGTCTGCAGCAGTACCGCCCTCTGACAGGCAACGAAGATGTTCCTAGGAATGTTAAGGGCCTTGAAGGTGTCTGTGAGGTCAGTTGTTATTATCCCCTCGGTTGATATAACAATGGGGTATATTGTTATTTTGGACAATTTCCATAGACGCTTAATCTCCAAGCCTAGGTTCCCATATTTTCTTTGTTTTTCTATCTCAGTTTTTCTCAAATTATGAGACAGTGGTACGGCGATATCGATAATGGTAGCGGTTTTTTCTTTTTTATCGATGAACAGCAGATCCGGGCGATTGAAATCTACCGTTTTGTCGGTCAGAATAGGCCTGTCCCAGTACAGCAAATGTTCAGTAGACTCGAGAACCTCTTGCGGAGAGTATTTATAATAAGGGGGAGTGTCCTTACCGATCAATTTGTACGTCAAAGCCAGGTGTTGGTGTATTAACTTTGCAACTTGGTTATGGCGACCTAGGTAGGCTGATTCTGATAGGGCTGGACATCCTGCCATAATGTGTTCAATCGACTCGCCCACATTTCCACATTTTCGGCATTTGTCGACAACATTGAGTTTCAGGATATGCTTCTCGTAATTTTTTGTCCTGATTACTCTGTCCTGTATTGCTGTAACAAAGCCTTCTGTTTCAGGGTAGAGATGACCTGCTTTGGGCCATGTTAAGGAAGCAGCCTTGTCGATGTTGTCCCCATGTAATGAAGCCGGAAATTTTCCGTGGAGTGTTTTTTCTTCCCATTGGCGAATCTCATGCCCTGCGTCGTCCAAACCGATATTGACATCAGCATTGTGTAGGTTCAGAGGGGTTGCATCGGAGTCGTACTTCCGTAGGAAGGAAACTAATTTGTTGCTGGAGGCGAGCAGTTTTGATCGTATTTTTAAAACTTGCATCTTACACAATTTGAAGATGTTCTGCAATCCACGACCCCCATCCTTCCTGGGCAGGTATAACCTTATGGTGGAGGACTTGGGGTGTAGGCATCGAAACTTGGTTAGTAATTTTCTAGTGAGTCTGTCAATGTCATGTAGGTCGGTGTCAGTCCATTTGATCACACCGAACGTGTAAAGGAGCACAGGGACGGCCCAGCTGTTTATTGCAGTGATGAGATTACTGCCAGACAGTTTGGTGTTGAGGATTTTATTCACTCTTTGCCTATATTTGCCAAGAAAGTCCTCTTCTAATTTCTTATGGTTTATCTTGGCATTCTGGTTTATTCCAAGATATTTATAAATAGAGGCGGAGTTCAATTCCTCGATGCCTTCAAATTCAATGTTGGTGTTCGTTGCCTTGCCCTTTTTAATGCTTATGATGCCACACTTATCCAGGCCAAAAGACATACAGATATCGTCACTAAAGCATTTTACCGTTTTGATTAAGGTGTGTAATTTTTGCTCGGTTTCTGCATATAGCTTTAGATCATCCATGTATAATAAGTGGGACACACATTTTGTACATTTAGTGTCAACCCTAAAACCGTTTGTAGAGTCTTGTAAAATTTTACTAACTTTTGTATCAAATTGTTCTCAGTGTAAAGTAAATATCTTCCCTTTTAAACGGGTAAAGCACCAATGCAATTATCAATGTATTTCTTCAAATCAATGACATCATTAATAAAAAAAATATTTAAAAAAAACATTATGTTCTGAATAGCTGCAGGCCCAAGATAAATGGAATACTAATTAGCTATATTCATTTCAAATTTTATTGACAAATGAATCGGTTTTCAGATCATCTCTTGTTTCTCGTGTCTACTTAGTGCGTAACCTAGTTGGTTTCTTTTTCATAAGATACTTAGTGTCAACTTTACAGCCTAGAATTTCATTACTAACGTTGCTCATATATCGTTAACACGACTTCTGATCTATGTGTGTGTATAATGTGTGTTATGTATAATGTGCACTAGATGTGGATAGATATGCAGGTCACAACTGGGTTTACGTAGCCATGTGAAACACTGCACTGATCCATAAACTTCGGAATCGCAGACATTGCCATTTTAAATCTTTATTTTAAAATTCACTGCAGCGCAAAACACTAGTTTAGTATATAGTTAAAACTACTATTTTTTGTGTGTCAAGACAAGTGTAGAGTTGTATTTAGTGCAGTGCTGTAAAGTGGAAATATTGCCTTATTTGTGCTAATACCTTTGCTTGGTTCCGACAAACTTAACTCCATGGCCTTACAGTTCAAGATTAACCTGGGGGGGGGGGGTCTATTATATATATACAAACTCAATAATGTTTTTTAGAAAAAAAAAAAGAAATTATATTCAAAACGTAGAAAAAAAAAAGAGAATCTTTGAAATGTGTATGAGTTGTACTTTTTTACCGAAATCATGATACACAAACAACAGGGCCGGTCCTACAGTTGGCGGGGCCCTATGCAAATAGTATTCCGCGGGGCCCAGTCTGAGTAAGGATAAGGATAATAAGTAAAAATTAAGATTTTGTATTGAAAATAATATCGTCTTTGCATTTTGTTAATACTTTACCAAGTACAAAACACGGTCACATTAACTTTACGAGCCATCTACAATAGATGATATTTTCCCAACGAAAAGCCGATAAACATTCACATCTGCCTTATAGATTTAGGTTACTATCCACTAACAAAATATCGCTTTTCAATTTATTTAAGAGTTTTTTTAAGAGATCTTTTTTAATCGCGAGTTGGATTGGCGTTAGCCATATTAAATGATACCACAAAAAGATAAATTAATTTGTGCACATTTTCCGCTCGTGTCTTACTTTGGTAATGGACTGTAAGTTAAAAATATAAACAAAACACACAAAAAACAGCACTTACTTCTTACTAAGTGGTTTATCTGGCTGTCTTTTTCAGGAGTAAGGAGTTTGTGTCTTGTATCTCAGCCGAATTGAAACTTATTTATCAGGTCAAATACATTACATTGGTTACAATTTTTAAAAAAATCAAAAGAATTTTCAACCTAATCTACAAATCATTCTAGACCTTGAGAGGTCTCACTAGTCACATGAGAACGCACAAAAATGCAGTAGAAAGCCTTAATCCACCCTGGATGACAAAATTGGTCATCATCGTATCACGGTGCACGAATTTTATATAAGATCTTAGAATTACGGTAACATAAATGTTTATAAACTAGTAATGACCTCTATATCTTCCAGCTGTACCTCTACCATGAAGGTATTGGGTCATCATAACTAACTGAAACTAGAACAGACAAAAAGAGAAGTGAGATTCATAACAAACGAATATTCACATTTGATTAGAGTAACACCTTTAGTAAAAATAGTTAAATTTAGAAAGCCTTCAGAATAGAAAACTCAAAAGTAAAGTAGCAATTACACATAAAACACTGAACCATAATACGAAAATTACAAAAACAAAACATAATAAAACGCTCAGAAAGACACAAAGGTAACACACAATCATTTTTCCATATGCTATGACGAATTTGTACAAAAAATTGTTATAATACAAAACACATATCTATATTAATGTATCACGCTATGACCCTAACACTTGTCTAGACTAGTTAGGGAAAGACAGGGGTATCAATGTTACAGTGATCACTTTTTAAAGCCTCCTAAAAGGAAATAATTCAACCTGTACCACCACATCAGTCAAGTAAGATTTCTTTCGCGTGTTTAATACCACATAAAATAATTAATTACCAAAAGTTAATTAATTAGTGGTTAATTTTTCTAATTGATTTTTGTTTTATCAGGTACAAGAAATAATTGTGCAAAATTTCAACTTGATCTGATATTGGGTGTGGGAGAAAAAGCGAGTACAATCATTTTACCAGACAGACAGACAAACAGACACACAGACTAAATGAGTTGATATAAGCTGTTTAAAAACAATATCTCTTTTCCTAGAAACACAGATTTAGTTCCCATTACAGAAACTGTCAAAAACCTCTAGCATATCCTTTTAATTAGTCTTTATTTTGACTAGTGCAGTGCAGCCTTATTCATGAAATGTCTTTGTCAAAACTCAATAAGCTAAACTAATCAGAGATGAAACCTGATGAACTCTTTATAACCTGACACACGGAGAGAGCGTTGACCACATTATCGGAAATCGGACTTCCAAGGGCTTCACATCCCCATGTCAATATGGCGCTATATTTAGATACCTATTATCTCCATAAAGACAATGCGACCCCCAGTATTGTCTTTGACGTCCGTTTTAATGACATTTCGGAGGGAAGAAAAAGAAGAAGAAAAAGAAACTGCCTTGTTTTAATAATGCCGCAGAGGAGTTTGGGTATTGGTTTTGGGGGAAGGTGGGGGGGGGGGCAGGGTTCTTTCGATTTCGGACTTCGTTTGATCGATCGCAGTGGCACCACTTTAAAAGTCGATTCTAGTATGGGTTAAAGGATGATTTCCATGAGATGATTTAAATAAAGGGATTGTTAATTCTAAGCCTTACATTTTTCCAAGGCAAAACATTTTATTTGTATACAACTACCAGTCAGTAATTTTGAAAATGTACAAAAAGTTACAAAAGTTACTAAATAGAGAATTACCATGACGATGGAAGACGTCAAATCCTTGATTTTTCTTACAATTGAGATTTAAAATTTTGACTAGATTGTGTACAATGTTTAAAGTTAATACCTCATGAGACGTGATGGACGCTCTGTTTTATTCTTTTTAACATTTGAATTCACCAATAGAAAACCAAATACAGATTGAAAACATTGTTTCATTTGTAACATGTAACAAGGAAAATAAAACAGTTCTTTAAAAAAAAGTTTATGTATGGGGAGTAACTCCGCATTTGCAATTATATATGTCAATAATGTAGATGTAATTTCTCTTTTGATATAAAAAAAAATGCCAAAAAATAAATTTACTATTTTTAATTGATTCATTTTTGTTATGTACAATAAATCATGTTTGAAGTTGCAACTTGACCCGATAATGGGTTATCTGAGGAGACCAAACCCTACATATTTAGTCAAATCTGTGAATACAGATTAATTTCTCTTGTGGTATCACAAATTATGTAAAAGAAAATTTATTTTATAAGTAATCAGTGGACTAATTGGTAAGTCCTTCTTTCGGACCTTGCGATCTATAAGGCCGATGATGTAAAGATCATCTTTTTATATGTTCGACGGTTGAAGAGGGTTTAATGTAATCAGCACAACGGCCAGCCACCTTTTTTTTTATCCAATAATGTCAAGGTACCCTTTATAGGGGCCTAGATTCAAGGCCTTTCCGAAAATCCGGAAATGTACACTTTCAGTGTACACTAATACCCTTGGTTAATGCTCATCGTACAAAATGATTTTTTTTACTAATTATTTTCCTAAATCCCTATGTGTTAGCGATGCAATGACCTAGCGTCTAAACCCTGGAGGTTTCGCATCAATAATGAGGTGGGAGCAAGGGTCGCATGCAATGCGTTTAAAGTTTTTTTCTAAACAGATACACATCTGAAGAACAAAGATATCATTATTATTTCAATTAGATACAAAAAAAAAACAACAACAACATACAAATACAATTCCATAGAGATCAAATAATCTAAATGAAATCACAACAAACAGGTTATGGGATAGAATCCTTGCATTTGGATTTAAAATATCAATTTGAAAACGAAAAATAAATGTGTTTCTAAATCACGGTGTTGTCTTCAAGTTTCCTTTATCTTCAGATGATGTGTAATCTAACATTCATATTAAACTGTCGTCAAAATTCTAAATATAATTTATTATGCTGAATCTTTGAATCTTAAAAAAAGATGTAAAGAAATTTAATTACAATTTCCATTATTAAGTAAACACTCCTATGGTCTGCAATATTTTTTATCCTTATTTAGTGTTTTTTTTTTTTTTAAACAAGCGTTTTTTTCTTGCTTAAAGAATAGATGCAAATACTCGTCAAGATCTGTAAACAATCGTGTTTATCTAAGGTTCGATCTTTGGCCTAGTTTTAGATCAATTGATTGATTTCGTAATTTTGAACAACGTAGGGAGATGGGGATAGGGGGGTCCTAATCCTAAGCATCATATTTAAATATAAGATTTCATCTAGGTTAGAAAAGTACACAATAATATAACACAATATCATCGTTTTGTTGGTTAAGAGTATTTCACTTCCTAATGTTAGTAAAAAAAAGATTTTAATGTTTTACATGTTTGGGATGTTCCTTCAGAGTTGAAGATAATCTACTTCCTAGTCCAAACCTACCGCAGGACGACAAGGGATTGCAGAGGGCAGGGTATGACCCCGGGACAATCGAGATGATCGAATGACAGTCCAGCACGCATACCGCTCGACCAGGCAGCCAGCCATCCACTGTAATTCCCCGTAGATCACACAAACGGAAACAAAATCCACTAATGACTTAACCAAAAACGATGGGAATTTGGTTGAGCTATGAAAGCTTGATAATGTGCTTTCCCCAAGATCTAGATCTGATATTGAGCTGACTTCTTCATCTTTGTTACAGGACTGGCCTTGACAATATCAATCCAGGAAAAAATATTTTGAAATCATATACAGAGTGGCCCAAAAGTAGGTCTACCTCTCATCATCTGTCCTTTGAATTGTAACCAAATCCTTCCAATTTTCCAGTCAGCAGCTGTTCTGAGCAGGATATCAAGAGAAAGGCCGGTCAGCAGCTGTTCTGAGCAGGATATCAAGAGAAAGGCCGGTCCATTATTTTACGTTGTCCAGCCAGCTTTTCTTTGGACGACCCTTCGTGCTCCCTCCACTGTACTTTGAAGAATAACTTTTACAATTTGACCAAAACAGCTCAGCTTTCGTTTTCAAAGTATTTCGTCCTTTCTTTTTCCAGCCGGAGTGTTGTCTTGTAATAATACAAACAAATTTTTCTTCTTTTCCTGATATCTGATACCCAGAATATTTTGGAAGAATTTACTCTCAAAATCTTGGATTCTTCATTAAGCCTCGGCGCTCAGTGTCAAACTTTCACAACAATATAGGAATACAGAGACCACTAAGGAAGAATAGTTTTAACTTTACTGGGAAGCTGATGTTACTACTCCAGATTGTCCACAGTTTGCTCATGGCAGCGGATGCCAAGCTTTAACGTGTTTTGTTTTTATCTCTTTTATTCATCCTCCATCTTTTGTTATGTTTGACCCTTTGCTTCCTCTACTTCTGAATCTAGAATTGGAGCCTCGCAAAGTTCTCTGTTGTCCCAAGGTGTTTTGTTGATTAGACTGTCCACCTTCTAAGCACATCTGCTTCTTCAGTTAGAAGAGTTACATCGTTGTTCTCAGTCACGGTGGCTCTAGTTTGTCTTGTATTGGTTAAAGCTGTTAACGTTTCATAAGATTTTTTTTTGTTGTTGTTTTTGCCAACTTTCAAGCTTCTATCGATTATAGTCACTAATCCATTTGTCTTTTGCTGACTTTATTTTCATGCGTTCTTCTTTGCTTGTTGATCTGTATTCTTCTGCTAGCAAGGGATTAACATTCTTTTTCAAGTTCCTTTTTTGCACCACACAAATCAAGGATGTCATGCGATTCTTTTTTTTTTAATTTAAATTTCAATTTCACAGTCTGTGGCTGTGATTGTGAAAGTAGGTCAACATGGCTGTGAAAGTAGGTCTACAGGGCTGTGAAAGTAGGTCTACAGGGCTGTGGCTGTGAAAGTAGGTCTACAGGGCTGTGGCTGTGAAAGTAGGTCTACAGGGCTGTGGCTGTGAAAGTATGGTCTACAGTTACTAAACTAACTTTTACTGGAAAACAGCATGACTCTTTGGATGAAATTATTAGGTCAGATGTCACAATGTTGAAGGAGGATGTTTTGATGATCTAGAAGATTCAGTTATTTGTGTTTATCTGAACAGGTAGAACGAATGTTCTAGTCTGGAGTTGTCCAATAGTCTACTCTACTTTTGTGATAACAGCAAACCTACTTTTGAGCCACCCTGTACCTCTAGATCTATTGACGATGGGGGGGGGGGGATCTAAAAATAGATTAATAGGTATAAATATTTATGGGTGTGATTAATGTCTATTTTTTTATTACAAAGCTTATATCAACTCACTCTTTCTGTCTGTCTGTCTGGTAAAAAGTGTATACACGTTATTTCTCTCACTCCCATTCTCGGATCAAGTTGAGACTTCGTACACTTATCTATTTACATAGACAAGACATGCATCAATAAAAAATGTAACCAATTAAATAATGAATTACTGGTAATTAATTTTTTTCTTTCGTAGCAGATACGGCTAAAATTGTTGGGTTTAGTCCTCTTAAATAATTGTTAACGCTATTTCGCCATCACGCATGCTCTGCTCCAATTGATACTTTAAAACAATTGTACATTGTACCTAATAAAACATGAATCTATAAACAAATATTTTCTATTATTGAATGAATTATTGTTAATTAATAATTATGTTTGATATCGAATAAGGGCTTGCACTTTGTTGGTAGATATATTTTTAAGGAAGGAGTTCTTCCTCTTTGGATAAGCTTTGTTTTTGTTTGTTTTTTAAATTATTTATTTATATTTTGCTTGTTTATAGAAAATAATTAATGCCCATTTCAGAAATACAGAAAAATGTAAGATTATTTAACTTTTAAACGAAAGATCATTGACACTGATTTTCTCAAAGTAAGCTACACGTTCGTATAGTCATTGTATTACTATTGAGAAAGTTATAAATATTAAAAAGAAAAGAAACTTGGCCTCGTGTCCGTGAGAACTACATAGGTAAACATTGATCTTTAATTCATGATTTTCTTTGTCAAAGTATATCCTGTAACATGCCCGAGGGCCTGGGACTAAGGACTTTATCTATATGTTCCACTTTGTAATAGTTTCTTATAGTTCATTTATTCAATCATTAAATGGAAAATAGTGTAATGTGGAGGCGCGGGGGCTGAGTGGTAAAGCGCCAGGCTTCTGTAGCGAGGGATCCTAGGTTCGAATTCTTGTGAAGACTGGGATTTTTACATTTCGGATCTTTAGGGCCCCTCTTGACAATAAATGGGGAAAAAGTAAAGGCGATTAGTCTTTGTGGTTGGCCAAATGACATCCTAGTAAACCTTCGGCCACATAAACAGATGACCTTTATATCATCTGACCTATACACCGCAATGTCTGAAAAGGGTACCTTTATTACAATATATATCTTATCTTATATATTTGAGACGTGACTTCAAAAAAGAAGATAATTACGTCCAACGCATCTCATGTGTCTATCCAGTCATGCACGTTAATTAGTGACTTTAACTCTGCTACGTCGTTGGTTTTTCTGGCTGATTCAGGAAACCCATTTCATCCTCTAATGATACTAAGGAAGAAGGAGCCCTTGCACGAAGTCTTACTTGCAAATGGAATAAGAAATGTGCCTCTATCTTTTTGTCTTTCTGAGTATTCTGTAGGCAACATTGTACATTTAAGTAAAAAAAATTCTTTTTGGTAAATGTTCTGTAATGTATTCTAACCATATACGAAGCCCGATAACCAGAGGATATTAGTGCTACTATTTTCAGACATAAAATACATGTTTCTAACAGCAATGAAGCGTTAATAATAGTGCCTAATGGATTATATTTTTTCTAAGCATGTAATGTACTGGTTTCATCCCAGAAGTTCTTACCCTAGTAACATTTACTAACTAAATGTAACAGACTTGGTAGCCCCCCCCCCCCCCAATTAAAATGTCGTAAAAGCATCGCTTAAGATATATGGAGGGGGGCGACATTTTACTGCGAAGTTTTCGCTGTCAGCCAGGGCAGACGGCTCCGACCAAGTTTCAACCATTTCCTGTTACAACTCTCAAGATGTCTGCATGGTAGTTTGACTCTGTCAAGAAGGACACAAGATAAATGACTCTATGGGGCGGCTGAACACACAGAGACATTTAGGAGTTATTTTGAGAGAATAGAGGAGGAGGCATAAATACGAGTATTCTCTATACTCTTTGTCAAACTTATAATGCAACCCTCTGAGTTATGATGCTCTATAAATAGATACATTTATTAGAATACGGGGACAGAGATTCCCCACTCGGAAGAAGTAAATGGCAAAAAAAAAATAAAAAAATCAGGTTTATTTTAAACAAAATAGCGAAATATAAAAAGCAAAAACAAATGTTATCTAAAGGGGAAGAACTCTTTACTAAAAACTATATCTACCAATAATGTATAAGTTATTTCACTTATACGATATAAAACAAAATTATTAATAGCCAATAATTAATTTACTAATTGAGTATTTTTGTTTATTGATTCATACTCTGTTAGTTACAATAAATAATTGTTTTAATTATCAACTTGATCGGACATGAGGGAGACATATCGTTAAACATTATTTAAGGGGAACTAAACTTAACAAATTTAGCCATCTGTGAATACTGAAGTTTTTATTTTCCCTTGTTGTTATTAAACAAAACAATGAATTACCTTTAATTATTTGTATAACTAGTTACGTTTTTTTTTTTTATTCACGCCTTGTCTATGTCAATAAATAATTGTGCGAAGTTTCAACTTGATCCGATAATGGTTGTGGGAGAAATAATGTGTACTCACTTTTTATTAGACAGTTTTTTTATATAAACTTTCTAAAAAACAATCACGTCTATTGCTAATATGCTCATTATACTTTTTCCTAGAAGCCAGCTGTGAGAAATAGATTTTTTTTCGATACATACATGCCTCTTCTTGGCGGTGATAAGGTTGTGTTTGTTGATAGTTTGTAGCTCATATTTTCTGATATTCATGCTGAAAAATATCGAAACCTGCCTTTTGACCTGCCTGAGTGGACAATCACGGGGCCGAGTCTGAGTTTCAACGCAAACTATCTTTATTTGGTTTATGTTACTCTTATATTATTAAGACTGCTGGTCATTACATTAAGTTAATTGGTTTGGTAAGGACAGAGATTTAGAGACTGTCCAAACACAATATATTTATATTATATTTATAGCTTTTATATAGCACTACTTTCATGTTTATAGCATGCTCAGAGCGCTTTGGTCCAATCTCATTTGTGGACCAGTGGGGGGAAGGGGTATGCAGGAGTTTGTTTTCCGTGCTGCCTTTAGGCGCTCAGTAAACACAACTCTGCCCGAGTCGGGTGTCGAACCTCGAGCCCCTTTCTAGGTAGCCAAGCCAAGCCAAGTTCAAGTGCACTTAGCCTCTCGACCACGCTTCCCAAGAATGCTGCCCTTGTAGATTTAGTAGCACCGTGTTTTCTTTTAAATTCATATGTAGCTAAGATTAGACATACGACATACTAATTTGGAGTCTGAACATTAAACACAAAGAACATAAATAAAATAAAGCGAAGGACTTCAGAAGAGGATATCAAACTCTGTTTATCAAGTGTCCAATAAAAAATATATTTCGATAATATCAAGAAATAGATATTTTCCAATTTGTATAAGGCAATCATATTTCATATTAAAATAAATACTGTTTGGTTTTGATCTGTAAAATGACTCCCAGGACGTGTTATTAACACCAGCATACATATCATGGTTTCAAATGCACTTATTATAGTGGATAGGAGTTAAAAATAAAATTTTACAAGTAAGACTACTGTAAGACACAGTCATTTTCGAGCCGATAACAAGAATCGTAGTGTTCGAATATATTACGTCTAAATGACATAGTTTATTTCTGTGTCCTTTAATGGTGTAGAGTAAGTAGATAATATTGTATTATTTATTAAGAAAACTGAATTTTGTTGTTAAAGTCTTTTCATTATCTTTTCGACATGTTTTACTTATGAAATAATATTGTTCTACTTATAGTGTCAAGATGACGCCTCATTAATCTTTCGGTGTCTTATTATAGTAAATAGGTCAAGCTAGTTTAACGTAGGAGGGCTCATATCGCGGATGATTTAAAGCTTGCTTATATTAATGGTAAATGGTCACTATCTTTATATTGTGATTAGTACAATGACTTACTTCTTTTCTTTCAGAAAACATTTTGGGATTCTTTACATCTGAGCTCATCTTAAAATCTTGAACTGGAAATCTATTAGTTCACCAGGACCGTTACTTAACATTACTAAATCCAGCTAGGAGTCTGGTATTTTTAAGTAAGTAAGTAAGTGTAACCCTTTTAGACCTTGCGATCTATAGGGCGATGATGAAAAGGTCATCTGTTTCTATGGCCGTTGGTTAACGATAGTGTCATGTGACAAGCACAACGACCAACCTCATTGCTTTTTCCAACCAATGTCAGCTACCCATTAGAGTTTAAATGTTATTTATTTCAAATCAATATACCAGCGATTCTCAACCATCGGAATGCGTCTCTCAAGGGCCGGATGGGCGATATGCTGAAAAGGGTCGGAAAAGTGGATTTTCTTTTTTAAGTCAACGATTGCAATGACAGATGCAAAGACTTCTTTTTTATTTTCCTGTTGGCGATGTGTGTGTATGGTAGACAATACATGCATTTGAAATGTGTCCTTATGAGTGAGTCTGTTGTGAATGTAAATATAGTTCTTTCCTTTATTATGTTTGTACACGTTTTTTTTTTTAAATATATATTTATATATTCGATGACAAAACATGAAGCAATTAAAAATTAACTTATTAGTTAATCAGTTAGTGGTAATAAATAAACTTTGTTTATATAGAAAAAAGGAGCTTATTCATGTAGCATTTAGATATATGCGGTATATGCCAGAGGTTTTTGCAGTTACTCCACTTTAATAGTGATCCCGTATGATTTGTGTGGAATTCCAGTTTGTTTAACAAAAATATTCGCTAAATCTGAATAGATTCGTAATGCTACATTTAAAGAAGTGAACAAAAGAATATAATCTGGATTCATATCTCAAATAGTATCGTTACAGATTTCATCAAGAAGACAGAATAAAACCAATTCATTTTCTTTTTTAGTTTACAATTGTGTCTCTCCTCTCTTTCTGTCTATGATGTATATACATTGTTCTAAAATACTCCCGGCAACTAATATCTATGGCCGGGGCAAATAACTAGAGCTCTCTATTGTTTAAGATCAAGGTTATTCTCATATTTCTCATTGCCTCAATTGTAGAATATTCTATCATGAGCTAGACAAAGTTAATCTCCTTATCGAAATTATACGAAACAAAAAAATAACGGCCACTTTTATTTCCGACTTTGTATAAATCTGGATGTTTGACACTAATCTCCTTTGAAATCAAACAATCAAATAGAGTGTTTGCACAAATCATGGCTTTCATCTTTTTCTCAATGTCGTCTAAAAACGCAAACAATAGAACTTCTTTCATACACAAAACCGGATGTGCGTCACAAGGACAAATAAGACAGATCGTTAATAAAATTCTAATATATTATATATCATTTGAGTATTACGAATTTAACAGAATATATCTAGAATGCACTAATGAATCTAGTTTAGATCTGTGCAGTCTGGCCTAGGTATCCATCTTTTTTTTTAGGGGGTGGGGTAATCTGAGAGAAGGTTTCCGTGCTGCATTAAGATGTTCAAGACACAAAGTCATTTTGAGTTAACCCTTTACATACTAAGGTATGAAGTCAACGTTGGTTAACAAGCTGGGCTCCTCTAGGAACCTCATTGTTTTCTTCAATTTCAATTTTTTTTTAAATTTTGTTTTGCATGGGATTATCAATATAAATTTCAGTACAAAAAGAATACAAAATTTATTTCAGAACAGGATAATGAAAATAATTTGCCCACTGTGGTATCAGGGGAACCACCCTCCATTAGTATGTGAAGAGACCACTGTTAAGATACCAAGCTTATGATACTACTGTCAATCTCCTCCAATATCTGAATAATGTCAGTACTATTGAAATAAATTCAACAAGGCATTTTCAAAATATAGCATTTTAAGGTCTACTGATGTATGCAAACGCGACATGAAGCTCTTTAAAATTGACAACAACAATTGAGAGAAATATGCACTGGATGGAGAGGTAGCATAAAGGATGGGTCCTGGATTGCTGATGGCGTACACACCAGAGGTAGAAAAAAAAAAGGTGAAAGTACAACATAGCCTGGTGAATACAAATGCCAAACCTGTGACCGCAGCTGTGTACGATGTATTGAGCTCTATAGTCACATGAAAATATATAAAGGGAAAAGATCTTCTCACGGTTCATATGCGCCTGTGCAGAGTTATTACAATTTACATATATACCTAAATGAAAGCGAACAGAACAACGTAGTCAGATATTTGTAAATCCAAATAGTTGACCAAAGTAGAGTCAGTAGACAGGAGTAGAGAAAGAACAATTCCTAACAAAGTTATCATTGCATAACGTTTACTATCTTGGGAATAAGTGCTCACATGTATTTCATTCTCCTAGAACAGCGGGTCTCAACCTGTGGGGCGTAAGGCAAACGATTTAAAAGTGGTTGTCTAAAACCATCAAAAATATTTTTAAAAAATTAGAATTTGTTATTTTCGACATTGTTTAAAACTATTTTTTTTTTCATTGACACTTAATATTTCTTTTACTATAATTGTCATTCGATGGCAGACAACTGAATCGACTTAAAACAAAATTTATTCAAACAAATATTAAACAGTTACTTTCCATTCAACGGTCAGAACTAACAAAAGTGTTTGCAGGTATTTCTCGGTCTGTTTCACTTTCTATAAATCACTTCCAACAACATATCTTTGAGAAACAGGGTTTTCCCAGCGTTATCAAGTCTAAAATACAGAAGTAGACTTGTCGCAGAAGATGAAATTCATTGTATAATCTTGCAAAGACGGTCCCGATTTCCTAATCTCTTGAAACAAAACCTTCACACTAACGTCTCTCTCTCTCTCTCTCTCTCTCTCTCTCACTCTCTCTCTCTCTCTCTCTCTCTCTCTCACTCTCTCTCTCTCTCTCTCTCTCACTCTCACTCTCTCTCTCTCACTCTCTCTCTCTCACTCTCTCTCTCTCTCTCTCTCACTCTCTCTCTCTCTCTGCTTGACGGAACTATTTGGTAACCATGCTCTTTAAATGGTCACATAGATATGCAATTAAAAAATATATACAATGTAAGTCTTGCTATATGTAATGTAAATATACTCAGAAATATATACTGGTCAAAATACAATTGAATATTGATTCGTCATTAAACAGAAATCAATGAAAATGCTGTCAGATATGTACATTATGATTACAATTTCCTAATATTAATAAAATCACAGTTATTTAGGCTTATAAATGAACATGATTTTATTTTTGAGGATTACAGCGTGAACTTTAAAGGCTGAGAACTATTGTTCTATACTTGAACAAGGTAGAGGCCCCTCCTCCCTTTCCCTAGCAGCATACCCGACAATAGTCACAATAAATAAACCACGGGCCTATTATGTGGTGTAGCAGCCACTCTAAACCTGACAGTTATAGCGTCTGGGTTTTGTCTTCAGGAAGTGCTGGGACCTACTGAAGAGCAGAATTATGAGGACGGTGCCAAACGTAGCCTACAGTGTAGCGGTCAAAATAAGAAATGTTGTTATTGACTCTACCACCACCAACAACAACAACAGTAGCTTTGTACTGATGACATCTATCATTTACTTTGTTTTGCCCAGAAAGAGGGGTGTATATACACATAGTAGCAATGTTATCTGATATTTCTAATCTCATAATTTAGTAAGCAATTGAGAAGCAGAATGTTTATTAGATAATCTTTTCTTCTTATAAATTGCAGCCGTTCCTCAACAGAAGATACTTAAGTAATTAGCATATCCATGTTAATTAGAGTCTTAAACTTAAGCTTTCATTGGTTTTCCTTATTGATTCAGGCACCCCTTTATACCGCTCTAATGGTACTTTGCAATCAATCAATCAATCAATCAATCAATCAATCTATCTATCTATCTATCTATCTATCTATCTATCTATCTATCTATCTATCTATCTATCTATCTATCTATCTATCCATCTATCTATCTATCTATCTATCTATCTATCTATCTATCTATCTGTACAAAACAAACACACTTCTCTTATTACGTAGTCGGATTAAACTTTCCTTCCTGTTATTTAAAGTCAAAGATTTACATTAACATAAAAAGAAAGAAGAATTGTTGTTTTTTTTTTTGAAGCTCTTCATTTATCTATGACGTCATTAGGAAGTGGATTTCTCCATTGTGTCATGTTTTCTTAGTCAGTGTTACATTATTTACGTCAGAGTTCAAATGTCACAGGTCTTTAGACAGCTTATTAATTGAGCCAAACGGGTGTCGCCTTTGTCATGGCTGTCAACCTTACACGAACACATGCTTAACTAACTGACAATTAGGACGAAACTGCGAGTCACACTGTGACACAAGCGAAGAGTGGATGTCCAAAGAGCTCTAATATACCACCTTCATATAACTTACGGACCGATTATGTTGTTCTTCAAAACTAATGAATGTTAGATTTTTTGAAAAAGGAACATTTTATACCTTAACTTCCCACGAGAAAAAAATTTGGTTAAGCAAATATATCAATTTAACAGACTTTAAAATATTCTAATGATGGCCTTTACATCCAGACTGTTAAAGACGATGCGCTATATGTCCCTGAACATTAATTTGTTGAACTCTTGAATGAATAGGGCCTACATGTGGAAATACCCAAAATACTTTTAGTCTGTTCAAGATAAATATTTTGAAGTCCGTTATCAAAATTTATATTTATTTTTATATTTGAAAAAAATATTACTAATTATTACTAGAGTTTTTTCAAAAGTGGCTAATGAGCTAGTAATTCTTTTACTAATTTGTACGAAAATGGTTAGAGCCGTTAATGATAATCACGTCGACTCACTCAGGTTTTGCCTACCCATTCGGAATGTGTGACTTAGAGGTTAGGGTTGCAGCTACGTTGTTAGATTTAGATCTTCTGCACCTGATGCAATACTAACAAGAAGTTATTTTGGCGGTAACTAAACAAAAACATTGCATGGCAAAACTGATAAAAGTTTGAAACCTTCGACTAGCTAAATACTTTTTGTAACATTAAATATAATTGGTTATCTGAAATTCACTACAGTCTCACTATCTGTCGAAATATTGACTATAGTAAATACACTACTTTTATCCATTTCAGAGACACCATTAGTAAACGAAGCTTGCTAAGATAAATCCCTTAGAGGAAGTGAAAGGAAGCGGGCATTACATTTTAAGGTCGCCTTCTCCCAGTAAACGACCGACCCATTCGTCTGAAGGAAACACCAATTGGACAGTTACTAGGACGGCCTGCTCCGCACGATTAAGTGTCCACCACGCATCCTTTCGGTCTGGTCTACTCATCTGTCTATGAAGCTCACGGCCTTTGCCGGAAGCGTCCCAGCCATTGTACCAAAGTGCCAAAAATCGTTTGTCGGCGAGAGATCGTACGTTTTCGTAAGTGCACGGTGCATCTAGTAACTAGTGCCGTCCGGAGCGCTTTCGTGCTAAACTATCGGCTCTGTCGAAGCCGATCGAATCAGTGAAAATGGCTACGTCCTCAGCTGACGGAGTTCCATTATTGACTCTTGCCTCCACCCATTCCTCTTTTCTATTACGACATTGGTAGAAAATAATCTCTGAAAGTCTAGATTGCCAATGTATACGGTGTACAGAGTTAAGAATGTGTCAATAAGCTATGGTTTTTGTTTTTTTTAGAACCCCAACGATTTTTTTTTAGTTTTTTTTTTTTTTGTTTGTTTGCACTACAGAATCATATGTACTAAACTCATCCGTTTGTAGATCATTTTTGTTTTATTTTCCCACCAACATAGAAGTTTAGTGTTTAGGTTTAGCGAGAAATGACCCATAAGATATATAGAAACTATCTGCATAACTCAAACTAGATCTACGAAGGATTTTTATTTTATGGCGGAAAAACAATAAACAGGCAGTAGTTTAGTGTCTCCGGTGTACGAAATAAAGATTTTAGTGATAAGATACGTTTTAAAAAGGTATAGGATAATTTCATGCAATTTTTAGCACTGCTTATTTAAATTTCTTAATGACTTATTTCACTACGGAGATAGTATTAGACTTTCAATCTATGACTTCAAACTTAGTTGAAAACAAGTTGAATAACTAATTAGCGGTAATAAATAAGATCAAATGTAACGCAATGAGATATTGTTTAAATTATATCTGAATTTTTTTCACTTAGTTGTCAAAGAAAAAAGGTCAACATATTGTCCTTAACATTATTTAGTTTATCGTGAAAATCTTCAATAAAGCCAAAACCAAATTGATTGTTTTTTTTTAGACAAAATCTAAAAAAAAAAATCACATACGAGTGAGGGAGTTTTTTTTTTATAGGCCTACATTTCCAATTATAATTTTCTGGAGAATGTATCAGATGAGGATATGGAAATATATATAAGATAATATATTCCTTCCTTCTCTACCGTATGAACGGACTGTTTGGGACTGGGGCCATGAGCTGACAGTTTCATTTCCAGTTATGAAACCTTCGAGTTTGTTTTTTTTTATTTATAGGCATGGCTTTAACGAACTTGTCCAAACTGTTCATCACTCTACCGGTCACTTGGGGCAAGAAATTGTGCCAATTTTTTTTTTCGGTTGCTCAATAAACTATCAACATTTGTGATTTGTGTATGTGTTTATGTGTGTGTCCGTAGGTAAAAAGAACGTTACTACTTAAATACATTATCCGACGTATTAGATTTTAGATAAACACAAAAAAAAAACAGAACCAGACATTAGAATCAAGAAGAAAAAAAAGATCCTAGTTGTTTTTAGTTGCTTCTTAAGTGGGGACGCCGCTATTAGTTTTACTTTGACTTTTACGTCTGTCTGTTCATCTGCCTGTCACACTTAAATGTAAAAATTAAGCTAAAAACAGAAAAGCTATAGAAAACTCTAATTCATCCTAATTTGTTGATTGCTTTAATAAGGTTTCAACAGCCTCTCGAGTGATCCTCCGTGTCTCTACAATGTACCGCACCCAGTCATAAGTAGGCCACATACAGTGTACGCGTGGTGGATAGTGGTGGGCAATGTACTCGGTCAGGGCCGGATTTACCAATAGGGAATTGAAGCTATAGCTTAGAGCCTCAAAGAAATGTGTAGCACCTACTTATGAATGCTGGACTTTTAAAGGTAAGGGGCCTAAGGGCCACAGAAAGGCTCCGTATCTCAAATAGCTTCAGGTCTTTTGTAGTTTAAATCCACCACTGAGTGAGTTAAGTCACCTTAGTGACTTGTTACTTTGGAAGCCTACGTTAGTTTATTGTTCATTTTTCTCAGTATGCCTGGCTTTGTTATAGATCTTCAATGAGGGGTCCTACAATTAGGGTGGTTAAGGATGTTACTATCAACTAATACATCTCATTGTGTCTATGTACAAAGTCAAGCAATATAAACTCTGGCCCTATTCAGACAGCGGACATGGCCTTTTGCGTTAGGTGTAAGTGATCAGAGGCTATCGGTGTTTAATGTACATTTTGTATGGAGTGAGATAGGATTATGGTCACTGATTTTGTCCTATCAACACATGACTACGATATTTTTATAACCCTCATAAACGTCTTTACTTTATATGTTAACAGTTTGAAAGCTACAAATCTGAAAGTGTTATTGAAATTTTAGTCTTACCATTTTGTTCATATTACTCAAAATATCAATACCTGCATTTAGAATTGCATTGCTTACAAAAAAGGTGATCCCAAGGGGCCAACTATGAGTTTGTGCTAAAACTAAAAACAAAAGTTTTTTGTGATATTTTTTTACACGATATCTACCTTTGTCTAAAGCCAATATTGAAAAAAGATATATTTAACAAACTAAGAAAGATTCAATAACTATAGTCCTTTTTTATTTTCTTGGCATCCCATCTCCTTTAGCACTCTGCCCTTCACTGTTTGGCATCTCAACTCCTTTAGCACTCTGCTCGTCACTGTTTGGCATCTCATCTCCTTTAGCACTCTGCTCTTCACTGATTGGCAACCCATCTCCTTTAGCACTCTGCTCTTCACTGTTTGGCAACCCATCTCCTTTAGCACTCTGCTCTTCCCTGTTTGGCATCCCATCTCCTTTAGCACTATGCTCTTCACTGTTTGGCATCTCATCTCCTTTAGCACTCTGCTCTTCAGTGTTTGGCATCCCATCTCCTTTAGCACTATGCTCTTCACTGTTTGGCATCTCATCTCCTTTAGCACTCTGCTCTTCAGTGTTTGGCATCCCATCTCCTTTAGCACTCTGCTCTTCACTGTTTGGCATCCCATCTCCTTTAGCACTCTGCTCTTCATTGTTTGGCAACCCATCTCCTTTAGCACTCTGCTCTTCAGTGTTTGGCATCCCATCTCCTTTAGCACTCTGCTCTTCACTGTTTGGCATCCCATCTCCTTTAGCACTCTGCTCTTCATTGTTTGGCAACCCATCTCCTTTAGCACTCTGCTCTTCACTGTTTGGCATCCCATCTCCTTTAGCACTCTCCTCTTCACTGTTTGGCATTTCATCTCCTTTAGCACTCTCCTCTTCACTGTTTGGCATCCCATCTCCTTTAGCACTCTGCTCTTCACTGTTTGGCATCCCATCTCCTTTAGCACTCTGCTCTTCACTGTTTGGCATCCCATCTCCTTTAGCACTCTGCTCTTCACTGTTTGGCATCTCATCTCCTTTAGCACTCTGCTCTTCACTGTTTGGCATCTCATCTCCTTTAGCACTCTGCTCTTCACTGTTTGGCATCCCATCTCCTTTAGCACTCTGCTCTTCACTGTTTGGCATCCCATCTCCTTTAGCACTCTGCTCTTCACTGTTTGGCATCTCATCTCCTTTAGCACTCTGCTCTTCACTGTTTGGCATCCCATCTCCTTTAGCACTCTGCTCTTCACTGTTTGGCATCCCATCTCCTTAGCACTCTGCTCTTCACAGATCCCCTTTTCTATGTCATCAGTTACACACGTTATTATCAACAGTAAAGGTTTAGTTTGTCCATATAGCTCCTCCTACGTGATCCAAGATGAGCACATTTCTCATATTCTATGGACTCAAAGATAACTGTCAAGTCCAATCCTCGCTTTCAAAAGCCGGCCGCATACGTGGCATGGCTGGGTTAGGTTAGCTGTAGATTGGCCTGCTTCTTCTCTCAGCTTTTTTGTTGGTTCGGCGCTCTTTCACCCTGGACACTCTTCTTGCTTCAAATCTAGAGACTCCGAGACTCACAGCTTCACGCAACGAGGGGCGCTCGAGAGATATTTCTTCCCAGCCGTGAATGTCGAGATTGCATTCCTTGAAGGAGGTCTTGAGAGTGTCTTTGTAACGCTTGTATTGACTTCCCTGGGAGCGCTTTCTTGCACACAACTCCCCGTACAGAAGTCGTTTGGGAAATCGATTGTCTGGAATGCGGACTACATGTCCCGCCCATCGACCTTAGGACCTTTTTACTGTGGCATTGCTACTGGTCAAGTTGGACAGTTTGTCCGTACCCAGTCACACACAATACACTACTAGTCACTCAAAACAAACACAAATCCATTCTCATATAAGTATCGTAGAACATTCAAGATGCATATCATGGCACATAACGATGGCTTCTTTATTATTTTTTTTATAGTTGATTCTTTTACTACTTCTATTTTTCGGCGATCTGTAGCTGACTCTAGATTTAACCCTATAACCACTGGGCTACAAAAACATTTCTTGCACTTTTCATTTTGACAATCAATTTCATGAAAACATATTTTGCAGTGTCGGCCCAAATAGGTAAGATATAGCCTCTAGTCCAGCGGTTCTCAACCTTTTAGGCTCGGCGACCCCTTTTTACACCCCCCCCCCCACTCTGCCGCGACCCCACCCCCCACTCTGACGCGACCCCCCCCCCAGCACACACACACAGCAATAGAAGAATGGACAAAAACAATCCATTTTTCTATGGTCTTAGGCGACCCCTGGGAAATCGTCAATCGACCCCCAAAGGGGTCGCGACCCACAGGTTGAAAACCCCTTCTCTAGTCTCACCATGTAATCCTATGTCATGGGTGTTAATGTATTATTACAATAGTAACATCTTCGATTCCGAAGAATAAGGATGAGTGCAGTGTCACTTGACTACCAGACCCAGTTGCTACAGGCGTAACTGATGGATACCGTTGTCCTTCTGAGGTCTATTGAGTTTTTCTTTTCCTCTTATGCGTCTGTCTTCAGCAAAGGCTATTCTTAGATCTCAAATGTGTGTTCCGCGACCTTTCGAGAGAGCTCTTCAATTGTCATTCGTGTCTATTTCAGTGAGGTCAAAATGGTAACTGAGTTGATATTTATAGAGAATCAAGGTGGGGGACACGTGCTTTAGGCCGCCCTCTTTTAAGCTCGCCACAGATATGTGAGGCTAAGGGGGAGAAAAACACTTGGCTACGTCATCATATTTCTACGTCCTAAAAAGTCTTCTCTTTTTAGCACAGTATCACTTTTAAGAGTGCAAATATAATTACCCCCCCCCCCCTCAGTTTTTAAGTAGCTAACACAATACATTTTTAAAAATAATAAGCTAGATTAATTGTCTGCATCTGCCCCCCCCCCCTCGTTTTTAAGTTAGCTGAATCGAAAATGTCTCCTTTAATTATAAATAATGCTCAAAACGTTCTTCTTCATTAATTAGCTAGCACATGTTACTAGAACACTGCTTGACCTAAATACATAATGATTCAGCTAAAAAGACTTTTTTTTTTTACTTATGCGGAAATCTAGATAGGGTTCTTACTCCCCCCCCCCTCTCCTCCTTCCACCTCTGTTTTGGCTCTTACTTTTCACCGAGGACAGTCCCCAACTGACAGGCTTCAGGAAGTAGGGATTATTAATTTTAAAACTACGTTCCTGTTAAGTCAAGAAGATGAGATTTAAAAACAGGTCATTTATTAATTACGCCCTTGAAAAGGGAAGAAAATTTTAATTGCAAGGCAATGGAAAAAAAAAGAAAAGATTCATGTCTAAACAGATTGTCAGTTCCACTTCCTGTGCGGCGCCCCCCTCCCCCCCCCTCCCCATACTAATGAAATGTCTCCATGTCTTCACACTTACAGCTACACACCTTCTCACGTATCTCAACACACACACATCTAATTATGTAGGCAGAATATATAAACTTAAGACGACCAAATGTCTAGGCATTTCTCTCTTGTCATTTTGGGCGCTTTTGTCCTGCTCAGGTGTGTCCAGTTTGTACAAGATTTGAGGTAAGTGCAGTGTTACAATTAGAAACAACTCACAGAATGTTCACGAACATTTGATGTGCTTCTAGACAAGACCCAAACAAAATACATCTCTGTAGACCAATATCTATATATATACAATACAACTTTTTTTTAGCTGTACTTTTTTTTTTTTTTTACAGTTGAAATCCAAATAGTACACTTCACTTTTGTTACTTTTTTTGTCTAAAAATTTTATTTACTAAAACCTCTTTTCCCCATGTATATTATTATGCTACAATTGTCTGCACGTGCATGTATGAACAATATCTATCACAGTGGTTCTCTCACAGGGGTCCTCAAGACGAACCTAGGGGGGTCCGCAGAAAGATAAAAATTATATATAATTAAAAATAACTTTTTCAACTCAAGTTAACCGGATAATTTAACTCTTTTTCTCTGTAATTATTTACCACATTCTGGTGGAATCAGCGTTGGTAGGAGTCAGTTAGGAGAGAAAGAGTTAAATAATAATCAATTCGCCACGCAATACTGTTTAATATGACTATTACGAAATATTCTATGACAACTTAAACCAAAGATATGATTCAACCGTTTAGCGTGTGTACAAACTCAGATCCCAATCACAGATGAATCCATACTAATGCAGGAGCAGTTTATTGAAATATACACAAACAAGAAACTTAAACCAATGTCTGATCAAGAAAACCACAAATTCTAGTTACAAAAACATATTCCCAGTTTTTATCCTGCATTATGGGTCATTGTAAAGAAGTTGTTGACTGCTTGCCCGTCAACATGGTACACCATGGATTCATTCACGTAATAAACTTTATCACAAATCAAAGAAACCAACTAGACATATGTGCCCGTTTAAAAGCATTGAGTCGGACACAAATAACTCTCATAAAATCTCATCAACCTTATCCAATTTTATTTTTCGAATTTCATTTAATGAAGAGTCTTAATCTCAATAACAATCCTCATAGAGAATTATTATTGTTTTAAATTTTGTAACTTATATACTCTGCATTTATATTGCATTTTCACTTAGCGGTCCGAGGGTAAGTTTTGATTATTTCAATAAGTCACCGGGTCATAAAGGTTTGAGAACCTCTGATCTATTAGACAGAAAAGTCCCAAAGTACATCACTAATATCATGTCTAGATTTCAGGGCCTCCAGATAGTAAGAACCCTTACTTCAACATAAATACATTTCTTGAACTCTATTTGATAATATAGAAACAAGAGTAGATGACAAAAATAGAACTCAAATTGTGGCTAAATTTGTCAATCACGGCTTGGTTTGCCTAGCCCCACTGCACTCCTCCTTTGTCTTCGGACTCGAAGACAAACCAATATTTATAGGCTGCAGGCGGCTTCGGAATGAGACAGCTGGTGATCACTTACAAAGGCCGCGGGATATACATTTTAGACCAAAAGAACATCCACTGCCGTGGACAGACGTAGGCGGGCAAAAGGAGAAACTAAATTGACCATCGGAAAACAAAAGGTATAACTGCGTTGGAAGTAGCGAAATATGTAGGACACAGCAGGGGCTGCGTAGCCACTTAAAATAATGCACTCATTAATCTTCGGACGTGAAGACTTGCCTTTGTAAATATATAGAGCAGTCTCAGTGAATGTCTAGCCAGCCTACTCATTGTATCATGGGGGATAAAACCCTCTTGGGTTTTGGTTCTGAAAGAAATGACAGGACAAATGGATAGCTTGATGTATGTACGTAGTTGATGAGGCAGACAAGTAAAAAGGTTTTATTCATAGAGTTTGTTGATTGAGGCGTGGACTGGTTAGTGATTGTAGAGTTGAGTTCGGCTTTGTCTTTGAAGAGTAAACGTTATTTTGTGTGTTTCTCTTGTCTTTAAATGAGGACTCCACCGAAGTTGTAAGGATTACCGAAACTTTTTGAAAAACATGGAGGATATTATTGTTTCTTTTCGTTCTTCCATTTTTAATTAAATCACAAATGCGTTTGCAGTTTAAATTATTCAAAGAAATAAAACATTGAATTTTTTTTTCGTTTCACTTATTCAAATAAATTTAAAATGTTTACAGCTTCTCCTCTCTCTCTCTTTTCTCTGTCTCTGTCTCTCTCTCTCTCTGTCTTTGTCTCTGTCTTTGTCTCTCTCTGGCTTTCACTCACTGTCTTTTTCTGTCTCTGTCTGTCTGCTTCTGATATATTGAAGAAACCCATTATCTGCATCCTTTATTAATCAGCTGCCACATGAACCAAAATATTCAAATCTATTGAGTCACTTCAAATATAAAAAATATATCCTGCTTCAAGTGTGATCAAATGTTACTCATTGACCACAAATACAGGGAACTCTACCGGACCAAAGAAAAAACAAAAGACATTTGGACCACAAATGAAACAGAAAAACAATGAACACAAAATAGGCTTTTAATTATTTTATCTGTTTAATTAACTTATCTGTTTAATTAACTTATCTGTTTAATATTGTCGTCTATCAAATCCTGTTATTCAGATCTTCTTCTAGGTATTCTTAGACATTAAGTTTGTGACTTTTAACGCACACGTGACAACAGAAAGTGACTCCCCAATAAATTACAGAGAGATAATCTTTTCTTACAGTGTGTTACCTAAAAAAAGAATTAAAGCTTCTCGTGTATGCTTACGTCAAATACTCAATCACACTGGAGTGTCTCTTTGAGAAATACGGAACTTTAAGTGTCTAATTTACTGCTATAGTTTAGCTCTTTTGTGGGAAGTGTGGTCGAGAGGCTACCTATGAAGGGAGTCGAGGTTTGACACCCGACTCGAGCAGAGTTGTGTTTACTGAGCGCCTAAAGGCAGCACGGAAAACCTACTCCCAGATATGCCCTCCCCCTACTGGTCCACAAATAAGATTGGCATGAGCCTGCTATAAGCATGAAAGTAGCGCTACATACGCTATTGTACGCCAAGTTTGTATAGTTGACTTTGCCTTGTATGTGCGTGGACGTCCTCCTGTGTTAGACTTTGTTCTCCTGTTTGTGTCCACCTGGAAGGACGGTACAATCGTCTGCAACTTGACCTAACTTCTCTTTCTAGAGAAACCACTTTTCCTAACATTTAATTTACTTCTTTTATTCAAATTTCAAGAATGAACCAAGTAGGAACACATCTCTTTCACTGTTCTTGAAAAAAGAGAGAAAGAAAGAAAAGAAAATAAACGTAAAGAAATATTTTGCTTTGGCTTTAGAGCCAAAAAAAAAAGAAAAAAAAAAACTCGCGTTATAGTTGAACTTGTCAGGAAGAACAAATGACACAAAGGTCTAATCCAGGAAACTTCACCATTCTTTGTCATTTATATGAATTTCTTTGTCATTTATGTCAATGTCTACGTAGTTTGTGTGAATGTCCTTGTCATTCATGTCATTATTTATAACATAAATTATAAATCTTTTTGTAACTTTATTAAAATGAGAAAAAAATAGATGGGGGTTGGGAAGCTTACTACAAATATCAAATGCCTGTTCGAGATAAAGATTAGATAAGAGAGAAAAGATAAATTGTATTTGTCCAATCAAAAGGAAGTTCAGTTTGACTGCAATTTTACTCCTCACATTTCAGAGCTTCCGATTATGTAATCATCGTTAAATATTAGTGAGGCTGGAATATTTATATAGAACTGATTTTAAATATCTAATTGTTTTGTGTGAAACAGACATGACACATATACATAGATAACTATAGTTTCAAGAAATAAAAGTTATCAAGATAATTCAAACAAAGTGGTAAAAATGTACTTCAAATATATAACCCTAGTTATGTACCTTGTAAAAGAGATTGAAATTTCATAGCATAGACGGTAGACGAACTGTTTAAAAGGTGTAGCGAAAAGGAAATATTTGAGGAATAATGATAAGACATTTACACACAAAAAGAAAGGGGGGGAGGGTTTCAAGATTGCAGTTCAAAGGTTGCTGTGGTCAGACGTTAAATTAACGCCCCTGGCAGAGATTTGTAAGCTGAGAGTTAATTGGATACTTCTATGACACGTTGATACTCGGTGGCTGAGCGGTACAGCGCTTGGCTTCCGTACCGGAGTCCGGGGTTCGAATCCTGGTAAAGACTGGGATCTTTAATATCTTCTTAGTTGGGGAAAAGTAAAGGCGTTAGTCGTTGTGATGGCCACATGACACCTTCGTTAACCGTGGGCCACAGAAACAGATGACCCTTACGTCATCTGCCCTATAGACCACAAGCTCTGAAAGGGGAAATTTATTTTTTTGTATGACCGACTCGTTGTATCTTTCCATAAAATCGTCTGATTTGTCGCTAAACTTGTGGAATCGAGGAATGGGCAAGAGAAGCTAACTCTTTAGGACAGTTTGTTTTTTTACTTTTAAGAGCAAACTTCATCTCGTTTTCGTCAAGCTCCGTCTCCCCCCTCCCGTGTCATCCCCCGTCATGTGTCTTCCACCCTCCTGTGTCTTCACTCTCCTGTGTCTTTCCCTCCTCCTGTGTCTTTCCCTCCTCCTGTGTTTTCCGACCTCCTATGTCTTATTCTTTTTTTTTATTTTTCTAACAATTTTTTTTGTTCTTCTTTGAATGTATTTGACCCTCACTCTTTGTCTTTCTGTTTTCTCTGTATTTTGTACTTCTCAGTGAGTTATCTGGACTTCTTTAGGCTTCCCTCCACTTGATCTTTCTCTCTCTCACTCTGTTTTTCTTTTTCTCTTTCTCCATCTTCCTCTCTCCCATTGCCTTTCTCTGTCTCTCTCTCTTTCTCTATTGGTTTATCTTTCTCTCGCCTTTTCTCTTTGTCTTTCTTTTTT
The DNA here is from genome assembly GCF_947242115.1 of Biomphalaria glabrata. Classification (NCBI taxonomy): domain Eukaryota; kingdom Metazoa; phylum Mollusca; class Gastropoda; family Planorbidae; genus Biomphalaria; species Biomphalaria glabrata. The sequence continues at coordinate 17,028,301 of NC_074723.1, read as the reverse complement.
CTCTCTCCCTAACTTTCTCTGTCTCTTGGTATTTCCTTATTCCAGGAGAGTCAAAGGTCACGAGTTGAGGACGACACCAAATCCAGGTAAACTAATTCATTCTACAAAGTTAAACCTAGATGTCACAATGACAAATGGACACTGGGGGGTTGAAAAAAAAGTATCGTTTTAAACTGCCATCGTAAATAAAAAAACTTTTCCCCCCTACGTGTCACCTGGAATTAGAGCCTTTACTTGACCTACTTTCTAAACATGGTCATTTTCATCTCTGTTCAGTTCTGTTCAGTTGGTCACGTGACTGTACCACTTTTTGTTTTATTGCACACAAATTATCAGCCGAAATACTTTCAAAGTATAAATAATATAGTGTTTTAATTTCATAGGAAACCAATGAAGTAGTCACCAATGAAGTAGTCAGTGTTACTTAGTAAAAATAAGCGAATTCGATTACAGACAGAACGATACTACAAAAGCAGCTTGGACTCTATTCATCTTTACAAATGTAACTTCACTTTGGAAACCTCCAAAATTGATTCAATATGTAACTTTTAACAAAGTATTTTACTTGTCACGTGACGTCACCAGCATTGTGTGTGACATTAGTCGTGTGTGCCAAGCACCTAATCAATAAGCACTTAATCAATAAGCAAAGTGGTTGTGTTTATTTTAATGATCTATTTATTCAAATGTAGCACCAACTCTGAAATCTGAAAATTAGTTTCTCTAGGCAGAAATGTGTATGTGTGTATATATATATATATATATATATATATTAAGCAGAAATGTCAGTGAAGGAATGAGAGAGAGAGAGAGAGAGAGAGAGAGAGGGAGGGAGAGGGAGAGAGAGATAAAGATATAGGAGCACAAAATTTGCAAATTAAATTTCGTGTTTGTACATGATTTCACACTATTTTGGCTTTAATACATTTTCTATTCTACACTAACACTTCATTGTACATAGACTTATAAAGAACAGAATTGTCCATCGTTGTAAACAGAAATGTGCTTAGCCTTCGTACTTTTATATAAATCCATAATCCAATAGAAACTATAGATCTAAGTCTAGACTCGGTGGACAAGTTGTCATCTGATGTGACAAGAACCATTCCGAACGTATCTGTCACAACAAACCTCTTCCAGGATAGAACTTACACATGTAGACGTCACTCTTGTCCAATATTAGAATTCCATACGACATACTTCCTGGTCTGGAGGATGTTCTAGATTCCAGAGTAATGATTTCGTAAAAATAAAATAATATTTAAACAAAATATGGATCAATAGTACTTATGAATCAATCATGTCTAGGAATAATATATTCTAACAGAATTTAAAACTTTAGAATAGAATCTTAAAAGTAAATACTTCCAGCCTCCAATCAAGCAGTGCTCGCAAGTCTGAAATATTTTTTTTTGAAGTATAATCCCTTTTCTGTCTATCTATATGTCTGCCCGTCTGTCCGTCTTTCTATCTATCTATACTTGACAAGTAATCTTAAATTCTTAATGTATATTGAAAGGTAATCTGAACATAACAGCATAGCCAAAGAAGACTTGTTTCAAGTTCGATAGATTGAAATTTAGCTCACAGTTCTGCAAGTAATATACTGTTATGTACTAGTTTAGTGAGTAGGTTAGTTTCGGTAGACAAATATATTGTGTATTGTTTTTAGCGACGTTAAAAGTAGTGACGTAGTCAGACAGACGAGTGACGTAGTAGACTAGACAAACAAGAAGAGCGATATGGCGATAGCGTAGCAGAAGGTTGTTTAGTAGTACAGATAGATAAATAATAACGGTTAAGAGAACTAGGCAGACTTCCCAGAACTAGGCAGACTTCCCAGAACTAGGCAGACTTCCCAGAACTAGGCAGACTTCCCAGTTATGAATAAATGTGTCATTTACAACAGTCAAAAGTCTTTATCACCTGTAATGTTCGTTGGCTAATGTGAAGTAGTTAATGAAACAGCAGTGAAGTTGAACAAGGTATTAGCCCACAACAATACCGAAACATGAAATATTCAAATATTTAAGTGATAAAGTGGACTATTGTCCTAGCAGACGTTGAGAAAGTTCATGTATTTTAATTCATTTTATTAGCATCGGCGTCAAGGAATACAAGATCATCACCAATCATACAAGAAATCTTTCTCTTTCTTTTTTTTTTCTAATTTCTCTATTTTTCTCCCGCAACAATAAAAGCTGAAGGTCTTCTGAGCAGAGCTTTGGAACTCTAAATGTTTGTTTTTAGTTTGTGACTTGAAGGTTATAACATTTTGTATATACCTTATGCAGACGCAAATGAAATTTTAAAATTAATAAAAATCATTAACAATACAATTAACAATCAATTAACAATAATGGATGATTGTGTAAAAATACCTAATAACTATTGCACAGGAGATAGTAACAGTAAATAGAGTAGGTAATGAAAAGCTAAGTTTGTAGGTCATACAAAAGGCTAATCTTGCGTGGAGAAAAGACTTGTACCTCGAGGGCACACTACTTGTTCCTATTGGTCTAATTTTGACCCTCACCTCTGGACTCGCTGAATGATCTATATTTAGAATGAAGGGGGCATAATGTCGAAAATGAGGCCTTGACTTTTTCACGTACAACTCTTGTTGCCAGACAGACTCAAACACACAAGTCTCAAGTCTATTCCCATTATTTTTTCTTTTATTTCTATCTGTCTGTCTGTCTGTCTGTCTGTCTCTTTCTTTACCTGGTTGTTTCTATGATTTGATCTTTTCTTCTTTTTCTTGTTCTATCTTTCTCTTTCTCTCAATCTCTCTCTCTCTTTTTTTTGTTTTCACTCTTTTTCTCGCTTGCACTCTCTTAACCTTCATCTTGAGAGATCAATTATATATCGCTTTGTTTTTTTTTGTTTAAGTTTAACCAAAGTGAACACAACTATACAGAATCACAAGAGTAGAGCAGCTGTCTCAAAATAAAACAAGATCGCTTCCAATTGCGTGTTTAAATTGTGACTAGCGCTGACAAGCCCAATAGAGCGTTGTACAATTCTCACTTCTTGTGAATTCTAGAAGGTTCACGTTGATCAAACTCTTTCAGTTTTGTTATGGATCAATGATATCTTCATTACGTTTATATTGCCTGACCCTTCAACAGCGACACCAATCAAATATCAAACTTAATATCAAATATCAAACTTAACTTTTCGTTGGATTAGAAAAGAAAAGAAAAATCCCCAAGAAATATTATTTAATATGTTAGTGGCGTTAGGTAATTGGCATCTCATTAAGTTTGATCAAAGCTTCTTTTTCCGAAAACTAAATATAGTTTTAAAATTCTTTTCTGGCCTAATTTTTCTGGAAGACTCCATTCCAAGTTTAAAGAGACACGGAGTGAATTCATTATGTCTTTATACTCGATGTTCAATGAAGCCATATAATAAACATTTATTGAGTAGAGTAAAATGAAATTGTAGTTTGCAATCAGTAATTTGGTTTTTATATAATTGAAATAAATAGGGATAATGAAACACCAACATTTATAAAGACATTAAAATTTTAAAGCTACATTTTGTTTACGTAAGTTTTATTAATATGTTTATTGTTTTAAACAAATCCAGTCGCTAGCATTGTTACATTTAGGCCAAATAACATTTAATTTTATTGCTGCTTTCACACCTCGACGACTTTGTACGGACATTGCTATATGATGAAAAACGTCCTGTCAGCATTGCACAATTTTATAAGCATAAGTCATCTCTGTCTGTCTTTCTGGTAAAAAGTTTGAACACGTTATTTCTAAACACACCCATTCTCGGATCAATCAAAAAATTTCGCACAATTATTTCTTTTACCTGACAACACAAGAATCAATAAAACAAATTAACCAATTAGTTAATTAACTATTGGTAATTAATTATTTTATTCAGTATCTTGAACGAGGGAAAGAAATTGTACTTGACTGAAGTAGTGATGTAAGCTGAGTTAGTCCCCTTTATAGGTCGTCGTCTGAGTCTTAGTGAACACATGAAAAATAGACGAAACTTCTTAAAAAATAGATAACTCTACAATCTTCCATGTTCATAGGCTCTCCACTAGCAGAGTGGTTACCGTGTTGGCTTGAGAAGCCTGAGAAGGCTTGCGCTATGCATTTGAATTCAGATCGTTCTCCCGTTTATAAATTTTACTTTTGTATTGTTGTTACAAATTTAATTTACATGACTGATTAATACTTATTGTTAGAACTATGCTAAATATAAGCTTTGTTATTTTGTAAAAGTTTTTTTTTGTTTTGTTTTAAATTTACATGTGCATAAAGAAACATTTTTTCATTGTGAAAGTTGACTTTGTTCATCTTACACTTTCGCTGCTAATCTACAGTTTCTGTTGTTATATCTCAGAGAGACAATGTCATAGATTACATTTTTAAAAATCTCACCAAGGTAAGACGACTCGTGGTCTTTCGAGTAAATAACTTGCATTGAAAATCAAAAAGATTATTTGCAATTTGTGTAATTAGAAAGTGCTGTATGAATGTAAAGAAACAAGTATTAGAGTACTACATCAGTCATTATTGCTTACCCATGGGCTTCTTACTAAAATATGACCTTCGTGACCTTGTCAACGTTATTAGCCTGTCATTGGATTAACTGAACCCATATCAGTTACGTGATGGGGGTATCAAAATAATCATTGTGGTAAATTTTGACCTAGTTTTGGTTAGAAAAACATTACAATATTTTTATGTCATATTAGTCAATGTTATATTTTGGGGGCAAAAAGTTGCTAAAATCAAAGAGCAATTATAAGAATTAAAAACTGCAATCTCACGTGGCTCTGATTACAGGAAAATGTTATGTGACGTCAGAGATAATAAGATCATCTTCCGGTGCAAGGGAAAGCACTCCAAAGGGAGATCTTTTCATTGCGAGGATTAAATACTTTTTTTTTAAAGTAAATTAAAGACTGGGAAGATTGTTTGTATTAATTAAATTAATTCAAGACGTCTAAGAGATTGAACAAAATAATTATTGGAATCTCATAATAATTAAACAATTAACCTGTATTCCAAGGATAATTTTTATCTCACCTTATTTTGTATTTCTTCCAGCTACAAAAGTTTAGTTTACTGAGTAGGCAGCGTTTCATGTTCAGAAGAATAAAAAAAACAACAAGGTTACAAAGACAGGTTGTGTGGAAACACAGACATAAAATCGGCCCCCGAAGTGGTCCACCCAGGCAGGCTTCAATATTTTCAGAAAGAACATCCAAATGAAATTATATCAAAGACAAATGAGAGATAAGAATGGAGAAAAAAGGTTGACAGATCTTGTGTAGTGCCCCAACGGTCCAGCAGATCAGAGGATAGGTGCAAGTAAATGCAAAGTTAGATGTGAACCTGGCCTAACTAGTTCCCCTTTCAGACCCTGTGGTCTATAGGACAGATGATGTAAAGTTCATCTGTTTTTGTGGCCTACGGTTAACGAGGGTGTCATGTAGCCAGCACAACGACCAATCGCCTTTACTTTTCCCCAACTAATGTCAGGTATCCATTAGAGCTGGGTGGACTCAGAGGCGCCCAAGGATTCCAAAGTTGAAAATCCCAGTCTTCACCAGGATTCGAACCCGGGACCCCCGGTTCGGAAGCCAAGCGCTTTACCGCTTAGCTACCGCGCCTCTCCTGGCCTCACTTTTCATAATTGATGTAATTGTTATGAAAAAGGATGAATCTCTTATTCGAATCCTTAACAGAAAAACATTTATTTCCTATAAAAGGTTCAGGAATATGAACTTTACAAGATTACTATTTCTTTAAATTAGGTCTAACTTATAATGCATACTAATTAGCTTTTTTTCTTTAAAAAACTGCTTGCATAACTGATTTGAAAAATTAGATTTTTCGCTTTCAGAAAAAAAAAAAGTAGCCGTTGCATCAGAACTTTGAATGGTCTAAAATATTGTGATGTCGGATTTTCAATATTTTTTCCAGTTTACGAGATCTAAACGGGACGGACGGACAGCGGACAGACATTTCACACAAAACTAATAGCGTCTTTTCCCCTTTCGGGAGTCGCTAAAAATACTTCTCCACTAAGTAACGAGTCTATATAAAATCAGACAACAATCTGTTCACCACGGTGTGCCAACATGGAGTTTTTTTTAGAATCGTACACACCATCATACACCAGTGGTTTCCAAACTTTTTCTTTAACGGAACACTTCCCACATTCCCACATACATCTTAAGTAACTGCTTTAACAATTTTTTTTTATTTCCGTTCATGATAATGTATAATTTTTCATAGTTATTAATGAATACGTTTAAATTAAAAGTATTTAGTATTAACTTTCCCCCTATTTGTTGACCAGCCTGCATTGAGTAATAACTACAACCAAAATCTTACAGCCCAAGCCTGGCATTGAACTAATGCCTATTGATATCCTGCTCGCTTTGCTCGTCATAATACTTGCTCTCATATTGACCAGAGCACGTGCAGGGAACGTGACGTCAGCAATAGAGCTGATTGCGCGTGACCGACATTAAGTGGCCGCCATTGAACTAATACCGCCATGATCTCTTCTCATTTAGTCACTGAGTTCATTATGAGTCCCCTCGCTCGGCCTAACCACCGCGGGGACAACATTTTATCATCCTACGTCAGATCGTTCTTTTTTTTCTTTCTTTCTTATTATGATTCCTCCCCCTCCCCCTTTTTTTTCTAGTCTCATCCGTCGATGGTAAATCTATACTACCGACTCTTAAGTCACCCAGACGTTTGAACTTGCTGATTCATCTTTCTGCATATCGATATTAGGATCTTTATTATTCACGTATACATGTTTTATTATATGAATCTAAGCCTTCCCCCCCCCCTTTCGTTTCACTGGAATGCATATGTCTTACAAGTGACCTGTATATATTTAGTAAAGTAGAAGAAAAAAGATGTCACTGTTTACTTATTAATTCTTTTATAATTACTTGTAGTTTCTTAATTACTTTTTTTTTCGTTTTAAAATTATTTTGTTGTTTTATTTTTACTTTTTTTCCCACTTGATATTTTCTCTTCTGTATTTTAAAGACTTGTTCAACGCGTCTCCGTGCTAAAGCATTTTTTGTTCTATTTTACTTGTTGTGGATACACGATATACACTGTCATTTGTCAAGGAACGATAGCATTCTTCAGTAGTACAAAATTTCTTTAGTTCTCTGGCGACGTACAAGTCTAATGAAAGCGAGGCTCTGATGCCTCATTTTGGATTGTTTCAAGAAATAGTATAGCACCGCTATATGTATATGTATTTAGAACGGAAGGATGGACAGACAGACAGACAGACAGACAAACAGACAGACAGACAGATAGACAGACAGACAAATAGATATAGATAGATAGACAGACAAATAGATAAAGATAGTGTCATCACCTCAAAGTTGGTGCCATAGAGTAGAAACCCTAATTCTGTATTGTGTATGTTAATTCCATATTGTGAATCTTATTCACAACCCATGTTGCACTAAGGTGAACACTTTTGACCTTAGGTGAACCAGAGAGTTAAAGGCAGTCAGTCCACATAGAGATCTTGTAGCAAGCACTTGTATTGAGTCACTTAAGATATAAGCAGTAGAGTTAGATGTTTAAAGTAGTTGGTTATAGAATAAGTACTAAGTTGTGATATTCGTATATTACTGTTGGATTAATACTGACCATTCCTGGGTCGAATTGTATGGTGTATTCACTATGTGGTGTTATATTAAACTTATTGTGTCTGCTACACCCAGCGTCATTTCATTATTCTGTGATTTGTAACAAGAACCCAATGTCACCACCACGCCTACATTGATAACCACAGCCACATTCATGAGCACCAGAGGAACAAGTCAAGAATTTTTTTTCTATTGCTGTCAGAAGTATTTTAATACTACAGTTACTTACAGTAACATTTATACGGATATTTTTGAAGTTGGCAAGTGAACTATTTAGTTAACACATGAAAAAGTAACTCTAAAAAAATATTTGTTTATACAATGTCACCGCGTTGTTTTATATGTTATGAATGTGGCTGTGGTTATCAATGTAGGCGTGGTGGTGACATTGGGTTCTTGTTACAAATCACAGAATAATGAAATGACGCTGGGTGTAGCAGACACAATAAGTTTAATATAACACCACATAGTGAATACACCATACAATTCGACCCAGAAATGGTCAGTATTAATCCAACAGTAATATACGAATATCACAACTTAGTACTTATTCTATAACCAACTACTTTAAACATCTAACTCTACTGCTTATATCTTAAGTGACTCAATACAAGTGCTTGCTACAAGATCTCTATGTGGACTGACTGCCTTTAACTCTCTGGTTCACCTAAGGTCAAAAGTGTTCACCTTAGTGCAACATGGGTTGTGAATAAGATTCACAATATGGAATTAACATACACAATACAGAATTAGGGTTTCTACTCTATGGCACCAACTTTGAGGTGGTGACAGATAGATAGATAGATAGATAGATAGAGATGGATGGATGGGTAGTGAGATGAGTGAGAAATACATTTCTGAAGTACAATCGTATCCCTAGCATCCAATGTCTGTATTATATCGTGTCAGCCAACTTTCAAATATTTGTGTTGTTTTGACTCAGTTTGTAGAAATTCCATCAACAAACTGTCTCTTGTTTCTCTACAAATGTGGAAGACAAAACTCAACTTCCGAGCCCAAAGATTGTTCGGGTCGAGTTTCCTCTCCGCGAAATCAAATAAAAAAGCCAAACAGCAAGCTACTCAATTAAACGATCGATCATGTCCTGATTTTAGTAGTCGGTTGACCCATATCTCTCCCTCCATGCAATTCTCTCCCTTTTTATTTGCAGTGAGTTAATCTTTTTGTTTTAAATATTAACAAGAAATATTGTTGAAGGAAAAAAAACAACAACACCTTTGTCTCCTGTCGGCAGTAATCGTGCTTTTGGTTGAAGCTCTGAATCCTAATCTCCACCATGTTATGCACAGAAATACATTTCATCTCTCCTACGTATGACTGGTGTGTAATATTTTCTCTGTCTTAAAGTTAAAACATAAGAACCATGAAATATTCTCTACTACCTCCTCCATTTTATTTTCTTCTACCTTATTCTGTAATTGAGTAACCTTTACATCTATTAGGTCAAATGTTTCTGTGGCTAACGGTTAACTGTTATATGACCAGCGCAACAGTCAACAGTCTTTACTTTCAAAACGTATGTCAGCTAAAAATTCTAAAAACCCCAACTTCAATTTTCCAATTTTTTTCTGGGATTGGAACTCGAATCACTCGGTTCGGAGGCTTACACTTTACTACTCAGCCACCACACTACCTATAATTTAGTAGTTCTTTAAAAAAAAAAATTCATCGTAAGGAAACTAAATATGCCCCTATATCTATGAATATAATGGGGCTTCGAGACAAATATGAAGTAAATATTCAATTGTTTTAAATAAACTTACTAAAGAAAAGAAAAAAATAGACTATCCATCATTTTATTTCCAAGAGACCCACTACATTTAAAGATACTTTTGCTATTCTCACAAGAGAAACCTTCGTGCTTCTCTCTAATGTCCATTTTCTAGATAGATATAGATAGCTAGATAGCAGATAGATAGACAGATAGATAGATAGATAGATAGATAGATAGATAGAGAGAGAGAGAGAGAGAGAGAGAGAGAGAGAGATAAAGCTTTGACAGCTATTTGTTTAGGATTTTAATAATTTTTCTCAAATAAACTAATACTTTTAAAATCACTAAATGACCCAAATATTTCTTACTATCTTCAAGTTCAATCTTTCAAATAAAGACAACAAAGAAACGCAGATCCTCTTTCCATCTGATTTAAAATTTGGCTTAGACTCTTGTTCAGATTTGTCCAAATTAAGATTGCACAGTTAATCTAAATCACATCTCTCGCTGTTCAATGACCTAACCAACTTGTTGTACTTCTTCCCAAAAAAAATGTAATCACATCCAGAGTAATAATAAAAAAAAAATCAATCGTTTGGAAATAAGTCCTGATGGTACCAGTGTAGACAGTGTTTGAACTTGTATAATGGCTCTATTGACTCTTAGTACATTGAAAGAAACTTGAAGGAGTCCAATCAACTCTTTCGAGCTATGTTGAACAGAATAGAGAGTTGATTGAGGCCAATAGAATGGTTGTATTGAAACTGTCGTCTTCTTCAGCATAATCTCTTTACTGACTAACGAAAGTTACACACACACACACACACACAATACGAGCCATACAATATTAATTAATTAGGGTATCAACTAGATTGCGCAATGCTAGATTACATTTGTCAATATTGGTGATGACATGAGTTATGGGAACAAAACTCTTGCCGTGAGTGTAACAAAGTGGTGCCTTGTTAAAGGGATGTTATTTAATGCGAGAAATTCTCTTAAATTCTCAGGTAAAAAAGTAACAAAAGAGAAACGTATTTTCTAGAAGCACAGAACAAGTTCATAAGCAATGCTTTTGACAAGCCATAGGCATTATACATTTAGAGGTGTTTTTTTTTTTTAAATCAGTTAGGATCCATTATATTTTTTTAGTATTGGAATTTTGGTGAACACTAATTATCTTTTCTTGTTTTTCCGTACAGCCCATAACTTTGATGTAACTCTCTACAACTTTAAATAATATATTGGTTATGCTTCTTATTCGACATGTACACCTAGTTATGAAATAAACTCCAGTATTATGTAAGAAATCCAGTTTTGCTTTTGTACTCGTGGCCTGTTCTGCTAGTGAGGATGATTTCATTAGCAGCACTTGATTAGTACAAGGCGATAAGAGAGAGAACTCTGCCGCCTGATTAGAGTTATGAAGGTGAGGAGTTGGTGCATTCTCGTCCCTGGGGCAGATATGACGACATTTGAGCGAGAAATGCTGGGGAGTTATGACCCTTGATGTCAACATATACATCTATTTATATACATGTTACACTTTTGCCTTCGTATTTTTCATAGAATGTTTTCCCACTGTTTCACTACCTGTTCTCATATTCCTGCTGAACTGTTTTCCTGTTTTTACCAGAAGGTTCTAGTACATTCTATCTTCCAATATTTCCTTGATTTTTTTTTCCAGCTATTTTTTCTGCGCGCTGGTCTCTCTATAACGCGGAGAGAACTAGACAATTGTTTATAAACTTTCTCTTAAACTTGACATTTTTTGTTTTTATTTAAAGAACGATCTAAAACACACGTAGGCCCTAAGGCCCAATACTGTTTTGATATGCAGCTTGTTACTTTCGCCCGCTCTTTGTTGGCGGTGAGCTCATGTACTTTTTAAGGGCGGTCTATGCCTAAGCTTGCCACCTTTACTGTGGATAGTGGTGATACCCCCTCCCCCCACCTCAAGAAACAATAAGAGCAAATATAACAAATAAATAAATAAAACTTTAAAAGAAAAATAACAACACTGCACGTGATTTTGTATTATCTTGAAAAGAACTTGACCTGCTTATTATTTAGGAAGAACAAACGTCACGATTGATTTAATTTGTTGATGTCAATATAATCATGAATAGTGATGAATGGCATTTTTTTTTGTCAGCAAACTCTTGTAATGTGAGATTTAAAAAAAAAAGATCTCTGGGGCACTTAATAGCAGCCTCCTACTGGGGGGGGGGGTCCTTCTTTTTTAAAACACCGTCAACCAAGTATCACAAAAACACTACAAAAAAATAGGAATAGATTTAAAAATTCTAGTTGTTTTTTTTTTTATAAAGAATTGCTCATGTTGTAATATTGTTTATGCAATCTTTGGCTTTCTTTTGTTCCGATCAACATTGTCATTATTTATATATTTAATACAATGACACTGAAAATGTACAGAAAGGCGGAGAACAGATACATTTTTACAAAGCTTATATCGAATTACTCTGTCTGTCCGTCTGTCTGTCCGTCCGTCTGTCTTTCTTTTAAAAAATTTGTACACGTTATTCCCAATCTCGGATTAAGTTGAAACTTCGCACAATTAACATTGGCATAGACAAGACATGGATCAATAATAATAATAATAAAAAGTAACCAATTAGTCAATTAATTACTGGTAATTAATTTTTAGTTTGATACCAACAAATGAAACTAATCCTTCAGTATTCACAGATAACGTCTAAATTTGTTGGGTTTAATACCCTCAAATAAATGTTAATGCTATTTCTCCCTAACGCATTCTCCGATCAAGTGGATACTTTACACATTTATTAGACCTAACAAAACATGAATCAATTAAAAAAAACAACAACCGATTAGTCGATTAATTATTGGTCATTAATTATTTTGTTTGATATCAAATAAGGGAAATAATGTGATAAATATAGTTTTAATGACGGAGTTTTTCCCCTTTAGATAAGCTTTGTTGAATTTTAAAAATATTTTACTTGTTAACAGTTACTTTTTCAAACTCGAAAAGTATTGTTTCCCTTTTGGGTCAAAGAAACTGCAAAAAGCTTAACTCTTAGTCACCTGTTGTAATCAGAAGATCAGCATTGTTTGCTGGGTATTTGCACATACTGCATACGTAATGCCATGGTAACAACTTTTTCCTTATTGAATATTTGAAACTAAACTGGTATTTACCAAACGCAATCTTCGTTTGTTGTCGCCCCTGAAATGTCAGCACAGTACCCAGGTTGAACCTTTACATCGCGGTCCGGAAATAGAACTTAGATCTATAAGAGGTCTTGTTTTCAATAAGTAATGAGTCTGTCACTTAAAGCACAGTGTGTTGGTCGGATTGATCTCGATCCAATCTCTTGGTCGAGGTCTATTCTTAAGAAGCTAGCACCTGCTGATCAAAGGTTTGCCAGTTCTAGTGGGAATTTAAGCACCACTTAACAGACAAAGTATAGCTAGCTTTTTGGAAAAGCAAAAAAAAAAAAAAGGTTACTCGTATTCAATAAAATTTTTGTAGGGGAAAATAAAAAAATAAAGTCAAGGACATCAATTTCCAAACAATGATAGCTGTGAACGTAAATAGGAGGACTTATATTTTAGGACATTATAAATAAGTACTTAGTTTAGTGTTCAGTGAAAACCATATATATATGTATATATATATATAGTACGAAATTTAAAGTCCCACTCATCACCTGGATTCGAAATCGGGACCCTCCTCTTTTCGGAAACCAAGCACCTTACCACTCTGCCACCAAGTCCTTCTTCAACATTGTATTTACTCTTTTTTTTGTTTGTTTATAGTTATTCTTACTTAACAGAAGTGAATGTTTATGCTTATTATTAATCGAACACATTAAGTGAATAACTCGCATACATATCAGATCTGCACGACGTTATCTAGTGAACTAAACAAGAATGTACTCATCAATAAGGACATATCAAACCCATCTGGGTAGTCCTCTGACATTTGTCTGACATTTACCAATTTCTCGCGTCATGACATTTCCTTATGACTACATATTGTGAATACATCTTGGTGATGTTTACTACGCAAGATATTTTGGAAAACCCGGCTTACAAAAAACAAAATACGTGGGAATGATACAGTTAGTTAAACATGTACACCAACTATTGTGTTGGGTTTTCGGGTTGTTTGGGGTATTTTTTGTTCTTTATAGAAACGTTAACGTCTTCGATGGACAATTATTATTTTTTGTTTGCTGAATAGCGCAAACTGTGCTGCCATGCCAATGTCTTTATACTTGAGATAAAAGATAAATCTTATAATTAAACAGAAATTAGCATTTGAAATTTTACCGCATAATATTAGCAGTTTTAATCCTGGAATTAACCAATAATTGTTGTTTGAAGCCAGTGTTTCCCCTAATGATCCGCGAGGCCTGAATCTGGGTTCTACGAAGTACTGCATTCATTAACTAATAGGCGTCCACAGGAATTAATCTCTTTAGGAAAAAAAAAAAGCAAAGTGTTACGGAAAACGTTTTGGAAACACTGTTCTAAGTCCTTTAACAGTAATGACTAGCAGAAAAGCAAAGAAGTGGATTATATTTACAAAACAATACAACTTTTAGCAACAACAAAAAATTGTATAATACAAGATATATTAATAAACAAACCAAGTTCATATATCTCTTTTAAAATGTTAAATTTAAGTAAACGAATGATGGCATAACCATTGTCCGCAGGTGGTCGATTTAGATTTTCTTTTCGCCGTCTGCTTTTGTTCTCGGCAGTGGATTTTCTTTTGGTCTTAAATGTGTATCCCGCGGCCTTCGTGAGTGACCTCCAGCTGTCTCGTTCTGAGGCCGCATGCAACAAGGTGCTCTCTTCTATGTCAGCCAAGGAAAGTGTGACGCCTAAGCTGGTCTTTGGAACGTTTCCCTGGGCACCTCTGTTACGTCGACCACTTATTAGCTCACCAAAAAAGACTGCCTTTGGCATACGTTCGTCTCCCATAAGAGATAAGTGCCCTGCCCAGCGTAACTGCCGGTCCATAAGAAGTCCCTCTATACTGTCCATACCGGCGTTGGCAAGGACATCACTGTTTGTAGTGCGGCCACCGTATGTTCATGATGGAGCGCAAGCATCTTTGGTGGAAGCACTCAAGAAGTCTTAGTTGTTTTCTGTATAGTGTCCACGTCTCAGTGCCATTTAGCAGGGTTGAGAGAACCACCGCCTGGTAGACATTGATTTTTGTAGGCAGGCGGAGCCTGAAGGCGTCCAAAAGCGCTACTGGCCCTGGCCAGACGGTTATCAGCTTGAAAGTGAGGCGTCATTTGATACTATACTACCTAGATATGTTAAGGGGCTGTCCGTTTACGGTGAATCTGTTTGCATACGCTGCCGCCTATTTCGGTCTATCTATAAAGCTCGGGAAAACAGAAGTCATGTTCCAGAAGTCCCCCAATAATACAATATACCTATAAAAGGGTGGGGGGTAATATACAGTATTATGTGAGTTACTGAAAGGGGAGTAATGCTCCATCAACATTAAACATTTTCTTGATAACCTTGACTGTTCCAATCATTGAAACAATTCAACGGGTGTAGCCGGTGTGTAATGCTAGTTCTAAATATATCTATTGTTTAGCCTACAATTCTGAAAGTGTCTATAATGGTGAAAATTGTTAATTGTCAGAATAGGCAAGCGGCACCTCAACAATATTCGTCGTTATTAACTCTTGCTCTACTAAATGATGATACCAACGTTGATTTCACCAGAATGAGGTAAATAATTACGGAGAGAAAGAGTTAAGTCTCATCTCTTGAGGCCCTTGTGTGTTCACGTAACAGGGAAACGTGTGTGTGGTGGTGTTGAAGGACCTAAGAGCGAGAAGATCTACTGGGTAGACATCAAATTTAGCGAGATTGTCATTGGGCGGCGTTGAAGTGGCCAGACTAAGTCCAACAGATGGACTGGTCAACTGACAAAACGAGACTTGGTAATGCTCGGGAGTCACGTGATGAATGACAGTGACACATTGCGGACACACGTGTACTCTCCAATACACACATACACTCTCCCACAAACACGCAGACACAAACAAGCTATGCACACAAAGCCGCAAGAAGCGTTCTTGATAAGATGGTGCTCTGTCTTTCTGACAACATGAATCGCAAAGAGGATAGAGTAATAGTCATGATATGGGATCAACCATTCAAACCATTTAGTATGGAGTTACAGCAGTGATTTATTACCTTAACAGCGATCTAAACTGATATCGTAAGAGTTATTTATTATGGGATTTTTATCATCGGGTCATAGCAGCAATTTATTGAAGGATTATAAAAGCGTATTGTTTTGGAATTATTATAGCCTATTTATTAAACAGGCAATTAATAGTGGGATTGGAAATCTTTCTTAAATATCCCCTTGCTTGCTTTTACCCCTGTACTGAAATCGTGTGCTATAAAAGTCTCAACTAAATTCACATGAAAGTTCATTTAAGCATCTCTATTCTTGAAGTAATTCAGATATCAATTTTTTTTTATTATTTTTTTTTTCAGTCAAGAAATAAATTGACTACTTCGAAACTTCCCAAATTTAAACTTTTGAGAGAACTATTCCTGAAGTCTCACACATTTCTCAATGTCCTTTAAGGAAAAGAGGAAATCTAGAGCGTATTGAAACAAAAGACGTGGCGATTCATCATTTGCTTAAAACAAAGTGAGCAGATATCGTGCCTGTATGGTTGGGTCTGGTTGTTAAGTAGAACCAGATAGCAAATCCAAACTTTCCCTGTTTATAATTTCAAATAACATATATTTGAATTCAAACTCAAACGCCTTATTAAACTGAAATATTATTCAAAATATTTCTACGGGCTTACAATATTAGTGCAGAATTATTTTTTTCCCTTTCAGTTCTCTTATATTGACATGCAGGTCTAATCGGCCTGTAGACTCATGCTCTTAAAATTCTTCGTTTTGGCGAGCCCCTCAGGACAGAACCTGGGTAACTAGTGCCTCAATTCATTAAATCTTTTTGTGTCTGTCTACAGGAACTTCGTGTCCACCATGCAGACCTCCATCTTAAGTCTACTTGTCATCGCCTGCGTCATTGCCATGTGCCTGGCATCCGGTAAGTCCATTTCCATATATTAGTGAATTGTTAAAATAGCAAGTGGTACGATAACTGCTATCGTCACGGAGGTGTAGAAGCCTTAGGCGATGTTCTAAGCTCTTAGAGCAGGGGTTCTCAACCTGTGGGTCGAGACCTCCATGGGGGTCGATTGACGATTAGCCAGGGGTCGTCAAAGACCATTAAATAAAAATGGATTGTTTTTGTCTACTCTTCTATTGCTGTGTGTGTTTGCGGGGGGGGGTCTCGGCAGACTGGAGAATTGTAAAAAGGGGTCGCCGAGAAAAAAAGGTTGAGAACTTAGAGGATGTGCTGCTGGATACATTATTATCAAAAAGGAAACGGCAAAAAACAAACAATTAACGGAAGTCAGTTAAAACACATTGCTATTATATTGAAATAAATGGAGATTTCGATTGACTTCAATATTTCTTAATGGTCAGTAGATGGAATTACTAATAGCTAGGATCGAAAAACATAAACAGGTACAAGTGTCAGTCTGTATGTTATCTCCCCCTCCCCACCTAAACAATCTTTGGAACTTTTTCTGTGCGTGTATTTACATATTAAATCACAATACACATAGGATGACATCTTTACCATACAACGTGTACTGTTTCTGAAGCAAACTTAATGTAATACTGTCACGAATCAATACTGTGTGATACTGTCACGAATCGATACTTTGACCACATTCTACTTTGTTCTATAAAAAAGGGTCAGGTCAAAATAAGATCACAGAACATACACAACTTAGCCAATCAGAGGTCAGGATAAAAAGTCGCTAACGTCAATTTCTAGAAGCTGATAGCAAAGAGAATTATTTGGAACAGAAGTTTCTATGTTTCTAGAAAAGACTATTTTAAAAGGTATAAATTGGGGGAAAGTTAGTTGGTCGAGGCGAGGTACTTCCCCAGTAGCGAGCCCACGAAATGTTTTAAGTTCAGTTAAAGATAGAAAGTTCAGTTGTACGAATATAATAGTGTATCAGTAAAAGGTTGTATCAGAGCAAAGTTATATCAGATTAAAGTTGTAACATTATAACTACAGTGTGACTAAGAAACAGTATTTTGTGACTTTACTACTTCAATGAATTTACAAGAATTGTATGTCAAGTTAATGTTGAATTGAGAATCAATGAATTGTCATATTTTTATAAGTTTGAAGGAGCTCATTAATGAAAATAAAAACACCGACGTTTCTACAGTGCGTTTTAACCATTTTTATATTTCCTCCGTCAAAGCGATTCATAACATAAAATCATCACAATATTTGTCACTAAAAATTAGTAATTGCCACACATACATTAACACTTAATTACACTATCACAGTGATGCCCAACATACGACCCTCTCTAGTTACATGAACATGATTAGTTATATACATAAACACCAAACGGCCTATCTATAATTAGACAACAATAGTTTAAAACTTCAATTCGTCCCCCTCCATAATTTATAACATTGACCAGAAAAACATCAAGTGAAACTTTTCAATTCACTAGTGAAGACAATTGGTCATTTCCTTTTTGTAAAGAATATAGAAATAGAAAAAAAAAACTCTCAAGAAGTCATTTTTGAAAAGACCTTTAAAGTTGTTTTACATTTCATAGAGTCTCAGAGAGGAAAATGTCTAAGAAAAAAAAAGAATATCTCGGGGTCAGAACGTCAAGATGTCTGTAGCAATTATTTCCCTTTTTTTTCTGAATTTTTTCTTTCCGTTTTATCCTTTTTGAACAGCTCTTTCCTCAGGTCCACATGAGTGTGTGTGTGCGTGTGTGTGTGTGTGTGTGTGTGTGCAATGTGTGTGTGTGTGTGCGCAATGTGTGTGTGCGTGTGTGTGTGCCGTGTGTGTGTGCAATGTGTGTGCGTGTGTATGTGTGCAATTTGTGTGTGTTATGTGTGTGTGTGTGTGCAATGTGTGTGTGTGCAATGTGTGTGCAATGTGTGTGTGTGCAATGTGTGTGCGCGTGTGTGTGTGCCATGAGTGTGTGCGTGTGTGTGTGCCATGAGTGTGTGTGTGCGCATGTGTGTGTGTGCTATGTGTGTGTGTGCTATAGGTGTGGGTACATGTGTTGTTGGGTCCACGTTGTGTAGGACAAGACTGTGTACAGATAGAATAACAGTTCAACAACTGAGACATAACAAGGAGAAAAGTAAAAAAAAACATATGTCCTGAATGTTGTGAGTGAAGGGGACGCTATTGATTGCAAAAATAAATGATGTCTATCCTGTGTCTATGTAGACTTCCCATACCTATTGGATTAGCTTCATAGCTTGGACTGCTTGAACTAATGTAGTTCTTATCATAGCTTGGACTGCGTGCACTAATGTAATTCTTATTCTTTGATAAACTTATTCAACCTTCAACTTCACCTATCGCTTTTAAGCAGCTG
Organism: Biomphalaria glabrata; assembly: GCF_947242115.1. NCBI lineage: Eukaryota > Metazoa > Mollusca > Gastropoda > Planorbidae > Biomphalaria > Biomphalaria glabrata. The sequence goes on along the minus strand of NC_074723.1, from coordinate 17,009,391 downwards.
GACCGTTGGGGGCACCACACAAGATCTATTGACCGTCTTACTCCATTCTTTGTCAGTTCTTAGCCTTTGATAGAATTTCTTTCAATGACAGGCCCGTCCATTCCTTTATGTTGTCTTCCCAGCGCTTTCTCTGTCTGCCTCTTCTTCTTTTTCCTGGTCCTGTTCCCTGGAGACCACGTGACACGTCCATAGAATTGTAGTTAGCAGGTCATCGTGGGTGTCCAATCTAATCATGTCTCTAATCTCTTCGTTTGTCATGCGATCTTTGGATGTGCTGTATTACACATTTTATATTATTCATATTATTCTTGGTCTTTTATTATGAAGTCAAAATGTTTTTCGGGCAATTGTACTTTTAAATTCTTCTTGTGTGTCTTCCTTTCCATATTTGAAATTTTGATACATGGCGGCAAAACCATAAATTGTAATCTTTTTGATGTGTCCACAATATTTTTATTTAATTCTATAGAGTATTGGTACAGTGAGAGAGGTCAGTGTGAGAGAGAGGTGTTGCTGTTAGCCGATTATATCAAATCGCGAGTGCCAAGTATTTTATATGATAATTAAGTGATGATACCCCAAAACAGAACACTCAACAGATGAATACAAAAACCATTTTTTAAGAAACTCAAAGAAAAAAAAAAGGTACAGTCCATGTCGCTAGATGTAGACAATAGATCATGTTCTAAGCACTGCTGCAATGGGTTTCTTCTCCGTTGATCTGTCTCTATGCTATTTCGTTTCTAATGTTTCGTCGCTTTTAGTCCTAAATTCTACACGTCCAATAGTCATTACAAAATTACAATGCGCGGCAGAGGCCCCACATATTGATTGGCTGTTAATGTTTTTCTTTTTTTTTTTAACTGATATGACCAGTATTTGTACTATAAGAACTACAAGTCCTAGATGTGTAATGTGAGTCTACATTAAGATATTTGTGACAGTTATATCCAAATGGGACATAAGAGAAACGCTTATTTGGTCTTATATTTTGACTCTGACACATAGATAGAATTTAGTCTGGGATTGCCTCCCTTGACAGCGTCTATTTTAATCCTCTCTCGCCATGGTAGCAGCTGATGTATTCCACGGAGAGATCTGCAAGCTTTTCATTGTATTCCGTTTTTCTTGGCTTTTCTTCTATGTATTCTTATTCCTTTGTATAGCCTTTTTTTTAAATATATATTTCTTGTCCAATATGCATATGAAAAATCAATTTCCGTTTGAATAAGGTGGCTAAGAACTTTATCATTTTGTTCAATTAATTTCTTTAAGTCTTCAAGTACAATGTAATTTTTTTTTAATCCAGTAGAATCCGGTTAATCGGGCCACTACTTAATCAGAGCAGCAGCATATTTGAAACGAATTCTAAAGTACCAAAACCAGTTCTATTATACAATGATCAGATTAAAAGAACAAAAACAGCCAGCTCTAATGGGCTCTGATTAGCCGGACTCGACTGTATTTAGTATAAATGTACAATTAAACATAATTTAAAATATTTAGAATAAGGATAAAAAAGAATACTCTAGAAAATTATGCGAACTACCCAGTGGTCACTTTCAGAAATGGACTTTAAAAATACATTTTACAAAACAAGAACAAAACCAGGTTACGTTGGGAAAAAATGTCCTTGAACGGTTCGAGCGGCTTCTTCGCCGGATATGTTGGGAACTTTTTATTTTTTTTAATAACGAGTTCAGATGAACGAACTATTTTTTTATTTTTTTTTACGATTTCTTATTTTTAACGTAATTCAGACCAAGAAAACGCTTCAATTATTTGAATGAATTAATTAGAAATATTTAGAACTGTCATTATTAATTAGCTAATTGGTTACAAGATGTTATTAAAGAACTTGTTTGGATCACAAAAATAATTTAAAAATATTCAAAATCCAAATGCAACTACTTTTTAAAAAAATACTTTGTTCTAGCTTTTGTCCCTTTTTCGAAAAAAAAAATGTCATTCAAGATAATTTGGAAATTCTGTTAATCAATTTGCCATGTTTAAAAGACTGAAAACTAACTAATCAAAAAAAAATAAATAAATAAATATCACAAAAACTTGGATCAGTAAATTTTGAAAGTTTTTCTGGATCACATGTTTCTGAATCACGAGTAATAGCAGCGTTATAACCCATCAAAATGACAGTCCAGAGCGCATACCACACGGCCAAGCAGCCATTAATTTGTTAATACATTTAAAATGAAGTCTGTGTAGTAAAACGAGCTAATAAAACCGAAAGAGGAAAGTGAACCGATATTTTAAAACCTACTTTTTTTTTTCAGCTCAATTATAAGTATTATATATATACAAATAAAACAGCACACTTTTTTCCTTGGCAAAAGAGCTCACAGCTCAGCAGCAATAAAGCTGGCTAGAAGAAGAAGAAGAAGAATATATACAGATGTAATGATATAAAAATATCTTGATTTCATCACATTCAAAATGTTATCCTTTAAAATTTCAGAAATCAGATTTGGCATTCCTGAAAATATGTCAACAAAATGTACTGAGTATCTCTATAGAAATGAAAAACATTTTTTTTTTAAATAATAGATTTGGCTCCTTCTCTCAATAGTTTTTCGTACTAAACTATTTCTGTCTTTGGTTAAACCATAACAGTATTGGCCTGGCATGTTTCAGAAACAAAACTATAACACTACAGGCCTGTCAAGGTCCAGAAGCAAATCTATAATATTACTGGCCTGGCATGATCCAGAAACAAAACTGTAACAGTAGTGGCCTGGCATGATCCAGAAACTAAACTGTAACAGTATTGGCCTAGCATGATCCAGAAACTAAACCGTAACAGTATTGGCCTAGCATGATCCAGAAACTAAACTTTAACAGTATTGGCCTGGCATGATCCAGAAACTAAACCGTAACAGTATTGGCCTAGCATGATCCAGAAACTAAACCGTAAAGTATTGGCCTAGCATGATCCAGAAACTAAACTGTAACAGTATTGGCCTAGCATGATCCAGAAACTAAACCGTAACAGTATTGGCCTAGCATGATCCAGAAACTAAACTGTAACAGTAGTGGCCTGGCATGATCCAGAAACTAAACTGTAACAGTATTGGCCTTGCATGATCCAGAAACAAAACTTTAACAGTATTGGCCTCAGATGATCCAGAAACTAAACTGTAACAGTATTGGCCTGGCATGATCCAGAAACTAAACTGTAACAGTATTGGCCTAGCATGATCCAGAAACTAAACTTTAACAGTATTGGCCTAGCATGATCCAGAAACAAAACTTTAACAGTATTGGCCTGAGATGATCCAGAAACTAAACTGTAACAGTATTGGCCTGGCATGATCCAGAAACTAAACTGTAACAGTATTGGCCTGGCATGATCCAGAAACTAAACTGTAACAGTATTGGCCTGGTAAGATTCAGAAACAAAACTTTAACAGTATTGGCCTAGCATGATCCAGAAACTAAACTGTAACAGTATTAGCCTAGCATGATCCAGAAACTAAACTGTAACAGTATTGGCCTAGCATGATCCAGAAACTAAACTGTAACAGTATTGGCCTAGCATGATCCAGAAACTAAACTGTAACAGAATTGGCCTAGCATGATCCAGAAACAAAACTTTAACAGTATTGGCCTAGCATGATCCAGAAACTAAACTGTAACAGTATTGGCCTAGCATGATCCAGAAACTAAACTGTAACAGTATTGGCCTGGCATGATCCAGAAACTAAACTGTAACAGTATTGGCCTGGCATGATCCAGAAACTAAACTGTAACAGTATTGGCCTGGCATGATCCAGAAACTAAACTGTAACAGTATTGGCCTGGTATGATCCAGAAACAAGACCGTAACAGTATCGGCCTGGTATGATCCAGTAACAAAACCGTAACAGTATCGGCCTGGTATGATCCAGAAACTAAACTGTAACAGTATTGGCCTGGTATGATCCAGTAACAAAACCGTAACAGTATCAGCCTGGTATGATCCAGTAAGAAAACCGTAACAGTATCGGCCTGGTATGATCCAGAAACAAGACCGTAACAGTATTGGCCTGGTATGATCCAGTAACAAAACCGTAACAGTATCGGCCTGGTATGATCCAGTAACAAAACCGTAACAGTATCGGCCTGGTATGATCCAGAAACTAAATTGTAACAGTATTGGCCTGGTATGATCCAGAAACAAGACCGTAACAGTATTGGCCTGGTATGATCCAGAAACAAAACTGTAACAGTATTGGCCTAGCATGATCCAGAAACTAAACTGTAACAGTATTGGCCTAGCATGATCCAGAAACTAAACTGTAACAGTATTGGCCTAGCATGATCCAGAAACAAAACTTTAACAGTATTGGCCTAGCATGATCCAGAAACTAAACTGTAACAGTATTGGCCTGGCATGATCCAGAAACTAAACTGTAACAGTATTGGCCTGGCATGATCCAGAAACTAAACTGTAACAGTATTGGCCTGGTATGATCCAGAAACAAGACCGTAACAGTATCGGCCTGGTATGATCCAGTAACAAAACCGTAACAGTATCGGCCTGGTATGATCCAGAAACTAAACTGTAACAGTATTGGCCTGGTATGATCCAGTAACAAAACCGTAACAGTATCAGTCTGGTATGATCCAGTAAGAAAACCGTAACAGTATCGGCCTGGTATGATCCAGAAACAAGACCGTAACAGTATTGACCTGGTATGATCCAGTAACAAAACCGTAACAGTATCGGCCTGGTATGATCCAGAAACTAAACTGTAACAGTATTGGCCTGGTATGATCCAGAAACAAGACTGTAACAGTATTGGCCTGGTATGATCCAGAAACTAAACTGTAACAGTATTGGCCTGGTATGATCCAGAAACAAGACCGTAACAGTATTGGCCTGGTATGATCCAGAAACTAAACTGTAACAGTATTGGCCTGGCATGATCCAGAAACAAAACTTTAACAGTATTGGCCTAGCATGATCCAGAAACTAAACTGTAACAGTATTGGCCTAGCATGATCCAGAAACAAAACTTTCAACAGTATTGGCCTAGCATGATCCAGAAACTAAACTTTAACAGTATTGGCCTAGCATGATCCAGAAACAAAACTTTAACAGTATTGGCCTAGCATGATCCAGAAACAAAACTTTAACAGTATTGGCCTGGCATGATCCAGAAACTAAACCGTAACAGTATTGGCCTGGCATGATCCAGAAACTAAACCGTAACAGTATTGGCCTAGCATGATCCAGAAACTAAACCGTAACAGTATAGGCCTGGCATGATCCAGAAACAAGACCGTAACAGTATTGGCCTGGTATGATCCAGAAACAAAACTGTAACAGTATTGGCCTAGCATGATCCAGAAACTAAACTGTAACAGTATTGGCCTAGCATGATCCAGAAACTAAACTGTAACAGTATTGGCCTAGCATGATCCAGAAACAAAACTTTAACAGTATTGGCCTAGCATGATCCAGAAACTAAACTGTAACAGTATTGGCCTAGCATGATCCAGAAACTAAACTGTAACAGTATTGGCCTAGCATGATCCAGAAACAAAACTTTAACAGTATTGGCCTAGCATGATCTAGAAACTAAACCGTAACAGTATAGGCCTGGCATGATCCAGAAACAAGACCGTAACAGTATTGGCCTGGTATGATCCAGAAACAAAACTGTAACAGTATTGGCCTAGCATGATCCAGAAACTAAACTGTAACAGTATTGGCCTAGCATGATCCAGAAACTAAACTGTAACAGTATTGGCCTAGCATGATCCAGAAACAAAACTTTAACAGTATTGGCCTAGCATGATCCAGAAACTAAACTGTAACAGTATTGGCCTGGCATGATCCAGAAACTAAACTGTAACAGTATTGGCCTGGCATGATCCAGAAACTAAACTGTAACAGTATTGGCCTGGTATGATCCAGAAACAAGACCGTAACAGTATCGGCCTGGTATGATCCAGTAACAAAACCGTAACAGTATCGGCCTGGTATGATCCAGAAACTAAACTGTAACAGTATTGGCCTGGTATGATCCAGTAACAAAACCGTAACAGTATCAGTCTGGTATGATCCAGTAAGAAAACCGTAACAGTATCGGCCTGGTATGATCCAGAAACAAGACCGTAACAGTATTGACCTGGTATGATCCAGTAACAAAACCGTAACAGTATCGGCCTGGTATGATCCAGAAACTAAACTGTAACAGTATTGGCCTGGTATGATCCAGAAACAAGACTGTAACAGTATTGGCCTGGTATGATCCAGAAACTAAACTGTAACAGTATTGGCCTGGTATGATCCAGAAACAAGACCGTAACAGTATTGGCCTGGTATGATCCAGAAACTAAACTGTAACAGTATTGGCCTGGCATGATCCAGAAACAAAACTTTAACAGTATTGGCCTAGCATGATCCAGAAACTAAACTGTAACAGTATTGGCCTAGCATGATCCAGAAACAAAACTTTCAACAGTATTGGCCTAGCATGATCCAGAAACTAAACTTTAACAGTATTGGCCTAGCATGATCCAGAAACAAAACTTTAACAGTATTGGCCTAGCATGATCCAGAAACAAAACTTTAACAGTATTGGCCTGGCATGATCCAGAAACTAAACCGTAACAGTATTGGCCTGGCATGATCCAGAAACTAAACCGTAACAGTATTGGCCTAGCATGATCCAGAAACTAAACCGTAACAGTATAGGCCTGGCATGATCCAGAAACTAAACCGTAACAGTATTGGCCTGGCATGATCCAGAAACTAAACCGTAAAAGTATTGGCCTGGCATGATCCAGAAACTAAACCGTAACAGTATTGGCCTAGCATGATCCAGAAACTAAACCGTAACAGTATTGGCCTTGCATGATCCAGAAACTAAACTGTAACATTATTGGCCTTGCATGATCCAGAAACGAAACCGTAACAGTATTGGCCTGGCATGATCCAGAAACTAAACTGTAACAGTATTGGCCTGGCATGATCCAGAAACTAAACTGTAACAGTATTGGCCTGGCATGATCCAGAAACTAAACCGTAACAGTATTGGCCTAGCATGATCCAGAAACTAAACTGTAACAGTATTGGCCTAGCATGATCCAGAAACAAAACCGTAACAGTATTGGCCTGGCATGATCCAGAAACTAAACCGTAACAGTATTGGCCTGGCATGATTCAGAAACTAAACTGTAACAGTATCGGCCTAGCATGATCCAGAAACTAAGCTGTAACAGTATTGGCCTGGCATGATCCAGAAACTAAACTGTAACAGTATTGTTCTAGCATGATCCAGAAACTAAACTGTAACAGTATCGGCCTAGCATGATCCAGAAACTAAACTGAAACAGTATTGGCCTGGCATGATCCAGAAACAAAACTAAAAGTATTGGCCTGGTATGATCCAGAAACTAAGCTGTAACAGTATTGGCCTGGCATGATCCAGAAACAAAACTAAAAGTATTGGCCTGGCATGATCCAGAAACTAAGCTGTAACAGTATTGGCCTGGCATGATCCAGAAACTAAGCTGTAACAGTAGTGGCCTGGCATGATTCAGAAACTAAGCTGTAACAGTAGTGGCCTGGCATGATCCAGAAACAAAACTAACAGTAGTGGCCTGGCATGATCCAGAAACTAAGCTGTAACAGTATTGGCCTGGTATGATCCAGAAACTAAGCTGTAACAGTATTGGCCTAGCATGATCCAGAAACTAAGCTGTAACAGTAGTGGCCTGGCATGATCCAGAAACTAAGCTGTAACAGTATTGGCCTAGCATGATCCAGAAACTAAGCTGTAACAGTAGTGGCCTGGCATGATCCAGAAACTAAGCTGTAACAGTATTGGCCTGGTATGATCCAGAAACTAAGCTGTAACAGTATTGGCCTAGCATGATCCAGAAACTAAGCTGTAACAGTATTGGCCTGGTATGATCCAGAAACTAAGCTGTAACAGTATTGGCCTGGTATGATCCAGAAACTAAACTGTAACAGTATTGGCCTGGTATGATCCAGAAACTAAACTGTAACAGTATTGGCCTAGCATGATCCAGAAACTAAACTGTAACAGTATTGGCCTGGCATGATCCAGAAACTAAACTGTAACAGTATTGGCCTGGTATGATCCAGAAACTAAACTGTAACAGTATTGGCCTAGCATGATCCAGAAACTAAACTGTAACAGTATTGGCCTGGCATGATCCAGAAACTAAACTGTAACAGTTTTGGCCTAGCATGATCCAGAAACTAAACTGTAACAGTATTGGCCTGGCATGATCCAGAAACTAAACTGTAACAGTATTGGCCTAGCATGATCCAGAAACTAAACTGTAACAGTATTGGCCTGGCATGATCCAGAAACTAAACTGTAACAGTATTGGCCTGGCATGATCCAGAAACTAAACTGTAACTGTACTAGCCTGGTAAGATTCAGAAACTAAACTGTAACAGTATTGGCCTGGCATGATCCAGAAACTAAACTGTAACAGTATTGGCCTGGTAAGATCCAGAAACAAAACTGTAACAGTATTGGCCTGACATGATTCAGAAACTAAACTTTAACAGTATTGGCCTAGCATGATCCAGAAACTAAACTGTAACAGTATTGGCCTAGGATGATCCAGAAACTAAACTGTAACAGTATTGGCCTGGGATGATCCAGAAACAAAACCGTAACAGTATTGGCCTAGCATGATCCAGAAACAAAACTGTAACAGTATTGGCCTGGCATGATCCAGAAACTAAACTGTAACAGTATTGGCCTGGTAAGATTCAGAAACAAAACTGTAACAGTATTGGCCTGGCATGATTCAGAAACAAAACTGTAACAGTATTGGCCTGGCATGATTCAGAAACAAAACTGTAACAGTATTGGCCTAGCATGATCCAGAAACTAAACTGTAACAGTATTGGCCTGGGATGATCCAGAAACAAAACCGTAACAGTATTGGCCTAGCATGATCCAGAAACAAAACTGTAACAGTATTGGCCTGGCATGATCCAGAAACTAAACTGTAACAGTATTGGCCTGGGATGATCCAGAAACAAAACCGTAACAGTATTGGCCTAGCATGATCCAGAAACAAAACTGTAACAGTATTGGCCTGGCATGATCCAGAAACTAAACTGTAACAGTATTGGCCTGGCATGATCCAGTAACAAAACCGTAACAGTATTGGCCTAGCATGATCCAGTAACAAAACCGTAACAGTATTGGCCTAGCATGATCCAGTAACAAAACCGTAACAGTATTGGCCTAGCATGATCCAGTAACAAAACCGTAACAGTATTGGCCTAGCATGATCCAGTAACAAAACCGTAACAGTATTGGCCTAGCATGATCCAGTAACAAAACCGTAACAGTATTGGCCTAGCATGATCCAGTAACAAAACCGTAACAGTATTGGCCTGGCATGATCCAGAAACAAAGTCGAACACCTTAATTCTCTTCCTCTCTCAAACACACACGCGCGCAACTACCTGTAGTAAATTAAAACAACAAAAAAAAAACCTATTTTGTATTCTGTCTGGGTATCGCCCTGGCTTGCCTTTCTAGGAAGGCAGCTAGTAATGCCCCCCGCTTTCAGAGTGGTGCTGTCTATCCAGAGAGTCATTAGTTATCTCTGCGGTCCCAGTGTGAGATTAGTCCAAGTCTTAGAGAAGATAACAGTCCAAAATTTATTATTTTAACACAACTTGAAACATTGGGAAAAAAAGGACACTTGTAACTTATGCAATTTTTGTTTAAAAAAATCTAGAATTGAAATGAGCTCTCGGATATCACACACACACACACACACACACACACACACACACACGCTCGCACGCTCACAACGCAACGATATATATTTTTTTACCATTAATTACAAGAAAATGAGCATGTTACTTCTATATAAATAGTATTGTTGTTTTTTTTTTGTTTTTTTTTGTTGTTGCTTTTTTTTGGGGGGGGGGGATCAAATACTAGCCTACATTATTTTTATTCATTTAGAGTCTGAGAACTTGTAGCGGAAAAATGCAGAAACCTCGCAACATCCAAGTCTATTGAATAAACTCATAACAGTCGATATTGTCTATAGTTGTAAATGTCAGAAACAACGTTTATGTGTCAATGTCACTAGCGGATCCAGAACTTTGGAGTGGGGGGGGCGATTTTTTTCCAAACCCTAACCCTAACGCCCAGTAAACCCTAACCCTACGCATAAACGTGCATACAGTGCGCGCACACACACACACACACACACACGCACACACACACACACACACACATATATATGTATATATATATAAATATATATAAATATGAGAATAAAAAAGCAGCATTTCTCAACCTTCGGCCAAAAAACAAAACAACTGGGGCAGCGCTATAAGGTTCTCTGTTGAAGTTCGGGGCGAAGCCCCGACGCCATAAGCGTTTTCTTGCTTTTTTCACTGCAGAAACGCATTCTCCTGACAAGTACAGCTCATTATTCATCAATGGAGTTCGGGGCGAAGCCCCGACCCCATAAGCGTTTTCTTGCTTTTTTGACTGCAGATACGCATTCTTCTGACAAGTACAGCTCATTCTTCACAATGTAGTTCGGGGCGAAGCCCCGTCGCCAAAAGCGTTTTCTTGCATTCTTCCTTGCAGAAACGCATTCTCATGACATCTACAACTCATTACCCATAAATGAAGTTCGGGGCGAAGCCCCGACGCCAAAAGCGTTTTCTTGCATTCTTCTCTGCAGAAACGCATTCTCCTGACATCTACAACTCATTACTCATAAATGAAGTTCGGGGCGAAGCCCCGACGCCAAAAGCGTTTTCTTGCATTCTTCTCTGCAGAAACGCATTCTCCTGACATCTACAACTCATTACCCATAAATGAAGTTCGGGGCGAAGCCCCGACGCCAAAAGCGTTTTCTTGCATTCTTCCTTGCAGAAACGCATTCTCCTGACATCTACAACTCATTATCCATAAATGAAGTTCGGGGCGAAGCCCCGACGCCAAAAGCGTTTTCTTGCATTCTTCTCTGCAGAAACGCATTCTCCTGACATCTACAACTCATTACCCATAAATGAAGTTCGTGGCGAAGCCCCGACGCCAAAAGCGTTTTCTTGCATTCTTCACTGCAGAAACGCATTCTCCTGACCTGAAGCTCATTATTCAAAACGACCTTTTGAATAATGTTGTACTTGAAAAATATTCTAATTTGAATTTATAGGCCCATAATACATTGCAAATAAAACCGATTTGTTCCTTGAAAAGATAGGATACCCCACGTATTTAGATTTTTGCTTTGAGGATCGCCGCCGAAAAAAAACTTATTCGATAAATAGTATTCAAGAATGCTCTAGTATAAATTGTGAGTTATAGTCCCAAATTTATTTAGCTAGAAATAATCAGATTGAGTAAAGATTGAGAAAAGGTGACTATGAAAATGTTATTTGAGTTTAGAACTCATCTCAATCATGACTCTTATACTGAAAAATTTCGTTTGAATTCTAACTTTTCCAATGCAAAGTCTTTCTTAAAATACTTATGATAACTTCATGTGAAATTACAAAAACTCTGGAAATGGGAATGGCGGTAGAGTGAAAACGATTAATCCTCTCTCCTTTACTAATTTCTGCTAAAGATCGCATTTGGCATTAAAGAATAGGGGTGGGGTGACTCGATATAAGAATTTAATTTATAGTATATATAAATTATATTAGTGACAGATTTTTTAAATTTTGTAATTTCTTAACTATAACACAAAAAGAAAAAGTATTGATTTGTCCGATGGGGGAAATGCGATTGCATGTATCGCCCCTCCCACCTGGTACAACCCTTTTTCATTTAAATTTACTAATGATACAATTTGAGATTAGAGTGTGGTACGACATATTTACAATGGGTCACATATCAATACGTAGTTTATATTATATAGATATTCAACTAATTTTATTCACAAACTATGATTCTCCACAAAAGTAGGACCGCCCCCCCCAGCACTCAGAGGGCTAGAGTGGAGAGGGCAGTACATGCAATCGCCCCCCCCTCACCCCACCGAATCGGCCAAAATACCAGAAAGGGAGCGACATAATATAAAATTTATATATTAATTCAACTAATTTTGTTCACAAACTATGATTTCTCCATAAAAACGAACCGCCCCCCCCCACTCAAAGGGTTTAGGTGGGAAGGGCAGAAGAGGTACTCGTCCCCCCCCCCACCAATCGGCAAACAGGCAACGACATAATATAAAGATCGGTTAAAATATCAATAACAAGTTACAGGGATATAGATATTTAATTGATTTGTTAGCAGGCTGTGATTTCTACCAATAAATTGGACCGCCCCCCCCACTCGAAAGTGTAGGGGAGGCGGAATTGATACCATCGCCCCCTCCCGACTCCACCAAATCGGCCAACATACTAGAGGGGGGGGCGAAATAATCTAAAAATATGTTGAAATATAAATAATTAGTATATATTTTTAACATAAGTAATAAATTTGTATACAAATTGTGTGAATCCTATACTAAAGTTCGTCCGCCCCCCCCCTGGGGGGGGGGTCGGCCGAGTGGGGGGGGCGATCGCCCCTACCGCCCCCCCCCCTGGATCCGCCAGTGGTCAATGTAGACAACCACAAAAAAAAAAAAAAAGAAAAGCACGTCAAACCGCCCCCTACCGCTTGTTCACTATTTGAATATGTATGTGTATGTGTGGGGGAGGAGCAGCTATGAGCCTGAGACTGATGCCTCAATTAACTTCCATTACGAAATAGAACTAATTAATCTTTCATCATGAGACGCATACGGTTATTACCATTTATATCTATTTCGATGTCCGACTTGAGACTATATCTTTATTTAACTCAGACATAATAGCAAGGAAACTAGTTCACAGTGTAGCTAAAACACACTTTATTTATTTACTGCAATGTCAATGGTTATTAAACATAGTTTAGTGATACACATATAGGATAAGGGTTAATCAAGGTCAATACCCACAAGATGACACAATTATATAACTATAGTTCTAAAAAAAGGGCTAGCATTGTTTACAAAATTGGAAACATATAAATAGGTCAAAATTTGGAATTACGTAGCAATACGCTACACCTTTACAACATATAAAAAAAGCAATAAGCGAACCCTTGTATTTTGTTAAACTTCCTCATCGTGCATGCACGGCAGTGAAAATATTAACAAGAACTAAAAAGCTTTGTGTACAACTGTTAAAACTTAAAGTGTATAGATATGTATAATCTCTCTCTCGTGTCCCAGTTCAAGCACCAACCTTTGTGAACAACTCGGGCGTCAGGATTGCCCAGCATTTCTGGCTAATACTCGGCGATCATGTCCTATTGGGTTGGACACAATGTGACAGCCCTCTAGGAATTAACGTGGGTCTGGCAGACTGGTCAGGATGAACGTGTTCTGTTGGCTGGACGGTCCGGCCTGGTGCTGTGGGCATTGGACTTCTCTTATAGATAACATTTGTTCTTTGGTCACGTCAATAGAAGTATTGGATTAGAACGAAATATTGCGCACGCCAGCATTCTATTCGGTTTTATTTGGTATTTGGTAAAACAGAGAGAGAGAGAGGGGTGGGGGGGGGAGACAAAGAGAGAGAGAGAGAGAGAGAGAGAATAAAAGAGATTAAAAGGGAAGGTGGCTTGAGAAATACCAAACATTATTTGTGATAGAAACAGAAGACAGAATCAATGTATTATGATTCTCTTGATATGTCTGGCTTTGTGACGCAACGCTATTACGTCTGCTAGCGAATGCCCGTGTCCCTGGTGAACTGGTTGCAATGTAGGACGAGCTGTAAGAGAAGCTAAACACTTCGTTCATGCAATTCTGTCACCAGAAAATGAAATAGACTCTGGGACCCCATGCGCTGTCTGTACCTTGGGAAAATCAAACGGCAAATATTTTAATGTAAAGGGTCTATAGAAAAAAATATTATATGGTGATATATTTATTTAAATTAAATAACTCCTGTTTCTGGCGGTTTAATTTTAGAGATATCAAATTTCACAATTTTTATTCTTATTATTTTTTGCCATTCTAACTAAAAATGACAGTACTTTGTTTCCTGAGGGTCCCCATGGGGCGTAAGGTGTGTGAGGGCTGCCTTTACTTTACTGCCTTGTATTATAACCCTAAATTGTTTTCATTATTAGGAATTGGTCATAGAAGAATCACTTTTCCACATTGTTTCTCAGTTAGCTGACCTGATTTGTTTCTCAGTCACGTGATCTGATTTGTTTCTTTTTGTTTTTAAAATGCTGTTTGCGCGTGTACCTTGATAGTTATTATCAAACTATTCATGCGGAAGTGAACAAGTATAGACAAACTAAATGTCTATTTGTCTGGGACAATAAAATCTTATATTTCGAACAGTCTGACTTATACCTTTAATGCAGACTACGAAACAATCAGTTTAACTACGAGATCAAAGACTTTATTCCAATCGCTGTTGTTGAACTAGAAGTACATACATAATGTTGACAAAACATGACATTTCTGATTTAGTTTGCTCTTTTAGGTTCTGGAAAAAAAATCACGTGATCTTTTATTTATAAATCTGTCTCCAACTTCCTGATTTCAAAGTACACGTGCCAGAAACTTGGCTGGGTTACATCGTCGTGTCATTTGGAACACGGGAATTAAATTATAGGGAAATAAAGACCTCCATTCCCCCCCCCCCGGGGGGGCCGAGCCACAAATATACGAACACACTCACCCAAAACAAAAAGAAAAAAAAAAGAAACTAAAAAGGAGGAGGAATGAATTGTTACGAGACTGACAAACTTCTGCCTTGATTTCCATGGAAGGGTTTGGAATGCATCAAAATGCACCAAGATATTTGCATTGTATGTTATCTCTGGCATCACAGAGAAGCAATCCAATTTCATCTTTGCTACATTAAGCCAGTACGAGGCTATACATATCATGGTGGTATTAGATGATTTGATGAATAATATGCATAGGCAAACAAGAACAAGGGCAGTGCGTTATTTTTTCCCCCCACAAATTTAAGTCTGTCATCTTGTATCTGAATCATCTCTTATTTGAAATATTGCGTAAGGTCTAGATCTCATTGCACTTCAGTATCTATGCGCTATTCCTTGGAAACAGTTTAACTCTACTTAAGGACTATGGGGTATCAATGTTGACTCTTTTACCACTTCTCGCTAGTAAGATGCTCTTTACAAGTCTGAAAAAAATATTTGTCCAATTGATAGTGTCGTTCACTCAGTGTCCACGTCCAAGCCTGAGCGCGCATGAATGGAAGCGGACATGGTTCCGAGGACATCATTAAAGATGTAGACTATAAAATCTAGGTTCTTATATTTATCTAAAGTAACTAGTAATTTATGAACATGTCTGGGATGCCAATGTAATCTTGTGACTTGGGAAAGCTTTGGAAATCTTACGTATATCCTTCTGTTAATCACCCGGAAGTAGTTCCATTAATGTCTAACATACATGGCAATGTTTTTTTTTAATTACGAAGCTAAATTGCTCGTGGATTTCTGACACAGTTTCAGTCCTTTGAATTTTTTAAATTAATATTTTAAAGTAAATGCATATTTTGCTCCAGATAAGTTGTTATCAGTACTACAATTATGCTTCTATAATGTATTGTGTCTCTATAAATATTATTGTAAGCTACACTCCCCTAGATATGCACACCTCCTGATTTACAAAATTATGTGTAGATTTTTTCAGTAATTCTTAATCGAACAAACGGCAGTCTTTTCTCCTGGTATGGTATAGAATAACAACAGTCTTGCAATTATTGTTCCTAATAAATGATCTTGATGAGTGATCGGTATGAAACGAAATAGTGTTTCAGTGACTTATTTGAAAACGAGATGTCGAGATTAAGTTTATTTCTGGAGACATAGGCAAACCATTCCGTCCATAACTATGTCACTGCAGACTTTATAGAGGGTTCTCATTCTTCTCCAGGTGGCCACGGCCCTGTGAGTTCTTATTGCCCAAGAAAAGGAGGTAACACAACGAGAGAACACGTGCTGACATGTGTTTGAAACTTTTTCATTACCTTCTCTCCAGACTTCCTTTCTTTCTTGCGCCTGTTACTTTCATTTTCACTCTCTCTCTCTCTCTCCATCCATACATCTATCTATTAATCTCTTTTTTTAATTTCTTGTTATTCTCTCTCCTCTCTCTCTCTCTCTCTCTCTCTCTTTCTCTCTCTTTCTCTCTCTCTCTCTCATATTTAAATAAAATATTCCTCTTTTCTTCTTTGTTTTTTTCATTCTCGTCTCGCTTCTCTTATGTTAACATAATACTGAAGTAGAAGTGTGTACAATGTTATGTTAGGTAGACCTGTAAACAGACATGCATGGTACCGTGTGAGGGGAAGAGTTCACACGAGGAACATCTCAAAGAAACACAGAAAAAACAATATGTCATCCGAAAGTTTTATTGTCATTTCTCCGCCTGTTTTGGAATGACATAAATGTCAAAGCGCTCTGTGACAGGTGGGGAAATGTGACGTGTGTTTGGCACGTTTTATGTCTAGGGGATGATTATTTTTAATGGCAATCACACCCCCACTTATCAGCATATGAATCGGGAGCAGACACGCAACGAGACAAAGCAATGAAAGATAGATTCAAAAGTTAAAATAAAGGATATTTATTTACATAAATATACATATAATAATAAAAAGGGGGAGGGTTTGCATCTATCTCTAGTATATTCTATGTTTAGTCATCACTCTTGCACCTAATAAGAGAGTATGTCACTTTGTCCTCTGACTTAGCTGGTATTCCTGTTGATGTCGTAGCTGGCTGTGTCCTGGCTTGAGGATCTGCAGCTGGAGGTGGCGCTCTAGCGGATAGAGGGACGCCGGCGATATAGCTCTTGTGGAGTCTCAGTCCCAAGTTCTAGTATCTGTAGTGGGCACAGTATGGCGGGTGGCCGGATACCGTGGGCACAAGGTTACTGCGGGCAGAGCTGATCTGCCGTGGGCAGTGCGAGTAACAGGATATGTCCAGTGAGTTGCAGAGGGTTGGCGTAGCTATGACGTCTCGCACAGATCTGACTCTATAGGGACGTCGCGCCTAATAGCTTGACAGGTGGGCTGTCGAATAGGCGGGCAATGCCGATAGCGCCAAGTAGTAGAGTTGGGTAGATCTCAGTAGGCAAATGCAGCGCTGAATAGCACTAAGCACAACTGCAGGTAAATGGATCGTTGATCCAGTAACTAGGCAATAGGTGATTCTTGATAGCAACTAGGCAAGTGCAGCGCTGATTAGCACTAAACACATAGATAGGCCAGTAGGCAAATACGCAGGTTAGTGATCCGATAAATAGGCAGGTCTCAGTAGGACAGTGCAGTGCTGGATAGCACTCAGCACATAAATAGGCAGACACCTGAGGGAGGCACCAGGTATTCCTCTAGGAGAAAGAATGTATGAAGTAGTCCAGACTCGATAGCTCAGCTCGTACGAGAATGAAAGAGGGTCTGGCCCGATTTAATTTACTTTATATATGCCTGGGAAATGTGGGACACAGGAAATGTCCTAGGCTAAGAATTAGCTTACACGTGGGTGAAGTCCGACAAGAGTCACACCTTGGAGTACCACGCGGTGTATTGACCCGTGTAATCTCTTAGATCAAAGAGAGACGTGGGGGGAAGAGTGACCTACATTCCACCCAAGGGGGGGGGGGTGTCAATCGCGGCGGACATCCGCGGATAAGACTAAAGAGAACGTGTCTATCTTTGCCCCGGTCAAGGGCAAATAAATGAAAGGACGCGCCTTAGCTATCTCCAAGGTGGTCAACTAAGTCTAGCCCGGAGAGGAAAAGGTGTGGCGGGTGAATGATTTAGGGGTAGGATGGACAAATAATCAAAATAAAATAAATAAATAGTGAAAAATAATAATTAATGCTGTGATAATTTAGAGTGACTCTGACAGCGAGTTTTTGACTTGTCACACGCTCTGAGCATGCTACAAGCATGAAAGTAGCGCTATATAAAAAGCTATAATAATAATAATAAACAGACTGTCATTTCTTGTCAGTTCCTAATCGCGTTCTTTTTATAGTACAGTTTATGTCACGTGTCGTATCAATGCCTACCAATCAGGATGTGGAAACAAACACCAGCCGCACTATCTCCAACTTTATTCACCTGGCCCATTCATCAACTTTATGATATCTCCACAATGACCTGTGTATCAAATGGTGGCCATGAGATGTCTTAAAGCAACCTGAGAGTACGTAGCTCGACTCGAATATCTACAGAGATAATGAAGAACCACTCCAACAAGTAGATGCTTTTATTACCTTACTTATCTGAATAGTTGCTTCTAAAGGTTGTTTTCGTGGAGACATAAATGAACAAAAGTCCTTGGGCGTAGCCAGGAGGTGGGTTGGAGTTCAACCCCCCCCCCCCCAAAGAAATCCCCGCCCCGGAGGTTTTGAGTTTAACCCCCCCCCCTTTTTTTTTTCAGCGTGGTTTGCTAAAAAAATATCTCTTCAATTAAAAAAAAAGCAAATTACACACTAAATATTCTATGAGCCTAGCCAAGCCAATGGGGGTTTTGAGTTTAAACCCCTCTCCAGAGGGCTTTTTTAAAGTCTAAAACCCCTACAGGTGGCTTTGAGTTTAAAATTCCTCTACAGAGAGTTTTGAGGTTGAAAACCTCTGTCTTCAATATTATTGTAAACTACAGTCACTAAATTCTATGAGCGTAGCTAAAGGGGTTTTGAATTTGTTAACAAAAATTCCAGAGATTTCTTTTAATTTAAAACTTCCCAACATATGATTTTGACGATAAAACTTCCCTTTTCCATATAAAATCTAAAGCAAAATACAGTCACCTAATTCCAAGAGCGTGACCAAGAGAGGTTACAAATTTCTACCGTGGCTGGGCTCCATCAATAAAGTGCAGTGAATAGTCATCTGCAAAAATTGAAAAAGACTAGATGTGGCTCAACAAAGATAGCTAAGACGGATTTTTTGATTTAGTTATAGAGATCGGGTCTCAATCGAAGAAATCCTATGCGAATTCGGAGTCGACCCCTTAGTAAAGTTTTGACAGAGCGTCGCTCTGTAAATACCTCAGAATATGCATTTTTTTTAGCTTTCAATACCAAAAATAGTGCTTGGCGGCGGAGCTCCACCCTGAACCCCGCTTTCAGCTCTCCCCCAGACCCCTGGCAAGGGCGGGGAGTCTACAATTTTTCCACTAACTCCATGAAAAACTAATTCTAAGGTACAATAAACGTCTTCCGAAAGAATGAAGGGTCAGAATATAATAAAGACTAATTATGTGCGTGCACACACACACATATATAGATATATACAGATAGATATAGATATAGATATATTAGCTGGGAGGGGGGAAGAAAATCCCTCCAAACCCCCCCCCCCCCGAAAAAAAATCCAGGCTACGCCCATGCAAAAGTCTATCACAGTAGAAGACACTGAATTGAATTACTGCAATATGTTTAAACTAGATACTTCAATACCAATTACTGGTTTTATTATTGTAATATTATATTACATTAGAATGAGAAAACAACTTTAAAAAGCGAATTAATTCAGCTTTAGTCTCGAAGCTTCACATCTTTTTTTGAATAGACTTTGTCTTCCAATATTTCTAGTTAAATATTCATATTGCTCTTGTATTCACTTGGGATATATTCTTTTACATGTGTCTAATTTCGACAGTTTCTAAATATGTCGTCATAAAATGTGTTTGAAAATTGGAATATGAAAAAAGGTTTTAGTTTAAATTATTTATTTGTAATTTTATAAGGAATTAAGTTTTAAAAAATGTACATTCCAAGCAATGCCTGGAGGTTATTCTGACCTGGCGAATAGAATCAAGCGGTAGTAAAAGAGCCTTGGAGACAGCCACAAAATGTCTTTAGTAACTAAAATATTTTTAAAAATTAAAATATGAAAACTAAAAGATGAATAAAAATGTGATGAAATGTACAATTACACAAACTTTAAAGTTTCATACTTAATAAAATTCATTTTTCTTAAAGTCTTATGAAGAGAAAAGGGCCTCTATAAAATTCAATGTAGGGTCTTCATTTACCTAAGTCCGGCCCTTTTCAGACACATCATTCATAAAAAAGAAATAAAAATGCACTTGATAGTGAAGTTTATTTGTAACCAAAATTTCAAATATTACATATCGTGGAACTGACAAATTAAGTGCCAAAATGGACATAATAATAATAATAATAATCTATATCATCTGCTCCGGCTTTGCTGGAGGAGCAAACGGCACCACCCAAGCGTAGGCCTTCCTTTTTCTTGTGTGTTTTGGCGTGTCGCTAAGAAGAGTTTCAGAGACACTGGTATATTGTAAAACCTTGGTTTCCATTAATTCTCGATATATTTAATAATACATTTATGTTAAAGCTATTGCTTAAAAAAACAACATTTAAAATATAATTGAAACTCAGTTTACACCTCTATAACAATTAATTAATGTAGGTAATTAGCTCACTGTATTATGGTCAAATTAAACAGATCTAAATAATGATAGTTTAGCCGTAAAGTGTTTTAGGTAAAGATTTTATTTTGGGTTGGGGGTAATACCCTGACCTTACCGCACCAGGTGACACCACTCCTAGTGACGCCACTGATTAGACTTAGAAGAACCAAGTATATGAATTACCAATGCTTCAAATTTCGAATGTAGTATACAGAGCTATAGATCTATATTTTACTGTTGGACTTAGACCACAACAATGTATATTGAAACAGTATTCAATTAATGTTCATCTCTTTTTTACTTTGTGAATATAGTCAACATTTCTTGTCTCTCTTCTTTCATCTAATGTATAAAACACAATGTAAGGAGTATGAATGTGTGTATGCCTGTATGTACGCCTGTATGTATGTGTATGCATGTATGTATGTATGTATGTATGTATATATGTATGTATGCCTGTATGTATGTATGCCTGTATGTACGCCTGTATGTATGTGTATGCATGTATGTATGTATGTATGTATATATGTATGTATGCCTGTATGTATGTATGCCTGTATGTATGTATGCCTGTATGTACGCCTGTATGTATGTGTATGCATGTATGTATGTATGTATGTATATATGTATGTATGCCTGTATGTATGTATGCCTGTATGAATGCATGCCTGTATGTATGCATGTATGTTTGTATGTATGCCTGTATGCATGCCTGTATGTATGCATGTATGTATGTATGCCTGTATGTATGTATGCCTGTATGTATGTATGTATGCCTGTATGTATGTATGCCTGTATGTATGTATGCTTGTATGTATGTATGTATGCCTGTATGTATGTAGGTATGACTGTACGTATGTATGTATGACTGTACGTATGACTGTACGTATGTATGTATGACTATTTATGTATGACTATGTACGTATGACTGTATGTATGTATGACTATGTATGTATGACTATGTACGTATGACTGTATGTATGTATGACTATGTATGTATGATTGTATGTATGTTTGACTGTATGTATGTATGACTGTATGTATGTATGACTGTATGTATGTATGACTGTATGTATGTTTGACTGTATGTATGTTTGACTGTATGTATGTATGACTGTATGTATGTTTGACTGCATGTATGTATGACTGTATGTATGTATGTATGTGCATATATACAGTATATCCAGAATGGAAATCAAAACCGTTTGATCTATCTTGATAAAATTTGGCATGACAGTTTCTTAGATCAGGGCGGTGACAGTTGTGTATGTTAAATGTCTCTCCCACAATAAGAAGGCCCCAATAATAAAATAATGAAATACCAAATTTTATCTCTACTGAAGAACGAAACTTTTTAACAAATCGGGTAAACCCATTTTCATAGTATTTTAAAGTTTTACATTAGCTACATAAGGAAACATAACACTGGATC